>NW_004955407.1:39507867-39560824 GCF_000276665.1 Chinchilla lanigera | reverse complement strand
GCCTCCTCTAGGCCCTGCCTCTATGAGACCCAGCGCAAGCATTGTTGGAAGACACACCTGTTCTTTCCTTCTTGTCTTCTCCTGTCCACCTCCGTGCAGAGGTTTTCTGTGCTGAGAGCAGAGTTTGTAAGGAGGTGGGAATGCTACCCGCCCTGTCGTGATCATCAAACATCGCGCGTGTGTGTACCAAATGCTCACGGTGTGCCCCCAGCTGTGCACAATTATTTGAAAAGGGGCTGCTCCCCATGTGGGATTGAGTCCTCTGGTCTTTGCAGGACCAAGTGATAAGTCCTTGGACCTCTGTCTTCAACACGGTGACCCCAAGCCTGGGGTCATCCTTCCAGCAGCTCGAGTAAGTTTGGGGTGAGGCTGGGAGCCTACAGTGTGCAGGACCCCCGGAAGAGCTCCCCTGAAAGACAATGTCTCCACGTTGACTCACCCTTGTCCTACTTCTGCGCACTCATATGCACAGAGCTGGCTAAGAAGATGCTTTACTCCCTCCACTGGCTTTCAGCAGTGCAAATGGGTCTAGCTGAGGTGCTGATGTGTAGCCTTTGAAGCAACGTGACAGGTCAGTGATGACCCGCCTGCAGCTCCCTGCCACTAAGCATGAGCTAGGCGGAGAGACACCTTGCTCTTGGCTGAGACTGAGCCTGAAGAGGCGGTGAGGTCCCAGGGCAAGAAAACTCAGATATCAGAGCTGCAGCAGCCGCCCCAAAACACAAGAGACTTCCTCAAACTGTGTTATGCAGGTTCCTCCAAACCTAGAGGCTGCTTGTTACTGGATCTTCTGCAGACCTCTCTGCATATTGCAGAGGTGCTATTGTGCCTCTACCTAGCCCAGCTCACAGTACTCACAAACTTCCCGCCATTCTCACAGTCACTCAACCCCAGCCACTCCCCTTTACGAATTAAGAAAACCCAGCTCAGCCCTGGGTCGTGGCCTTTGATCCCGTTAGCCATTTTTCTGACTGGACTTAGGACCTCCTGGGCTCTCCACAACTGCAGATACGTCTTTGTCTCTTTGTTCTCTCCGTGGGTGGCAATGGCAGTGGTGGACTGGAATTCACTCACTAGAATTTCAATCACTCTTCCCTGGGATTACAAATAGAAACTCCAGACTGTGATGAGGCCTAAGTCAGAGGGTCCAAACCCATGTCCCAAGGGACCCCTTTGAATTAACTGCAAGTGTCACAGAACTGCCTGGATTGGGTTGGAGCTGGCCCAGATCAGTCAGGCCTCTTCCAGTCTAAACTGTATTCAATTTTATGAGTCTCCTCTCTAGCTGATTCTCCCAGGAACCAGCCTCACTGAGCCCCAGAGAGGAGAGTTCCTCCCTACTCTCACTTGCATCACCCCTGCTGTCATGGTTTAGATCTAGAAAGTCCCCCAAATCTCCATGTTGAGAGGTGGGGCTCATGGAAGGTGATGGGGTGCCATGTTCATTGCTGGGCTTGTCCATGGATGAGCTCCTGGCTGAGTGTGCTGCTGGGAGGTGGGTCCTGGTCAGAGGAGGTAGGCCCCTGGGGGATGACCTGGAAGGCTGTGTTGGTATCCTTGCTCTGTCCTTTTTCTCTGCTTCTGAGAGCTGTGGGGTGAGCAACTTTCCTCCTGTATGCCTTTCTACCATGCCAAATCTCACCTTGGAGCCAGCTGACCATGAACTGAACCTTCTGCAACCGTGAGCCAAAGTAAATGTCTCCTTCTTCGAGGTATGGTGTCAAGTATTTTGCCTCAGTGATGGGAAAATGACTAAAATACACACTGACTGACTATGAGCAGAACATGACAACAGGCTCCCAGTGGGGAAGAAGAGCCTGTCCTGATGCCTGAAGCCCAGGTTGCTTCGTGCCCCTGCCGCTGGGATGTAGATGGAAGTGTCTCTGGGCATTCCCACTTCTGCCAGGACAGCTCTGTGGGAGCCGAGTTTCTGCCACCTGCCTCTCCCTGTCCATCATCCCATCTCCAGTCCTTGGCCTCCACCTTAGACCAGGCCATGCCAGAGGGCAATGTCCCTCTCTCCCACTCCGTCTCGGGGTGGTGGCTGCCAAGGGGGAAGGTTCTGGAAGGAGCAATTCACAATGTGAGAGTGTGTCAAGCCAAGTGTGAGCTTGGCTCGGCATGAGTGAACTTCTGTTGAGATTGGGTAGAAAAATAGAGGTAAAAAGGAGACAAGGAAAATCAGAAATTTAGGGGCTGGGGATTTAGCTCAGCGGCAAAGTGCCTGCCTGGCAAGCGCAAGGTCATGAGTTTGGTTCCCGGTACTGGAGAAAAACCAAAAAAAAAAAAAAAAAAGTAGGAAAATCAGAAATTTGAAATTATGCTTTTGGGAAAAATTACAGCTTCAGCACACAAAATGGACTCAAATCCTTTTCCCTTCCAGGAATCTCACTTAAAAAGAAAACTTCCTGAGGGTCTTGAAGATGCAGTGAGTCTGTGACTTGGGCTCTGTAAACGACCCCATAAATGACACTTCCTCCCACAGACTCCGGCCTCCCAGAAGCAGCAACAGGAGCAGCGTATCTCAACCTCACACACAGGGAAATGGTTTGCACGGTGACACGGCTGCCTGGTGGGTGACCTGACGGACAGAAGGACACACACCCCAGATGCTCATCCTGAAGACACCCCAAGGTCCATAAATATACCTGGCTCCTAATCATAAGGTACCCCTCTCTTTCTATTTCTTTGAGTGTATACTTTAAGTTTCTGGCTAATAAATCCCTTTATGCTGCTTACGGAAGTGTCCTGAAAACTCTTCTTTGCAATAGGAGCCATTGAGCCCGAAGCTTAGGGTAGGGTGGACTTAGGATCTTCTGAGAACGCTGTCTGGGGACAGTATGAGGCGCTTGCATGTGTGCGCATGTGTGCGCATGTGTGTGTGTGTGTGTGTGTGTGTCCCTTGTCCTGGCACCGCACACTGTGTGTTGCCTCTTTCCAGGCTCTTGAACACTGTGTTGGGCCAATGCTGGGCTTTCTGCTGGAAGCCCTGCCCCTGGAGAGTGACTTCGGTCTCTCTGATGGCTGGACACAGCCTGGCAGTGCTGGACACAATTTATTGGAGGCTGCTGTCCCTGCTGGAGGACGGGGAGCGGCTGCTTCCACTTGTGAGTGTTTATGTGAAAAGGCAAAAGTGGAAAATCCCCAGGGAGGCCACACAGAAAAATCTGCAAAATTAATAACCAGAGGAAAATGCCTCACTGCGGACTAAGATACATACACGTACGTATGCACTTACACCCCCACACCCCCCACACCTTTTACTGTGCTTGAATGGAAGAGAGGTCAGTGGAGAGACCCAGCTAGGAAGAGACTTCTAACTTTTGGGGTTTTCCTGTAATTACAGGAGTTCAGTAGAAGAGAAAGCACATTAGAGTGACAATTCTGGACAATTCCAAATCACTACAAAGCTCTGCATGGCCAGGGGGCTACACGCTGGCCTCTCCTGGGGCCCATGGACATGGGCTCCTCAAGGTCAAGTCCAGATAGGCGGTGGAGCAGGAGGAGGGGAGGCTGGGTTCACCCCACACCATGGTGCACCTTCCCTGGGAGACAATTGGGGCAAACTATGCGATTTCACTGGGAAATTAAGGTTTTAAAGTATAATATCGCCCCTGACTTCACTTTCTGCATACTGGGCTTTCATTAGCATTTGTGTGTTACAGTAGTGAAAGCTCTGAGAAATGAAAAATGCAGTATCACGGCACAGACTCACCTTGCATTTTTATATTCTGAGTTTACTTAAATTACAGGTAATTATTCTCTAGTTATTCTTTTAGTGCCAATCAAACAGATTTTCTTGGCTGTTATCATTTTAAAATCTATTCTTCAAAAATTTTTATTTTGATTAGTGCACGCCTGCAGAGGAGTTGGTGCACATACAAAACGCACCCCAATTCTTTTTACATCCTCTCTCCCTCCCCTCTTACCCGCCCTGTATCTCCTGGTTATATTTTTCTTATTAAAACTGTCTCATAACCCCACATTGCAGCACAGTTTATGCTCATCCGTGGAGAGCCCGGATTTTCTATAAAGCCTGCCGTCTTCTGGGGAAACCCGCTGTGTCAGACTCCCAAACCCGTGCTGATTTTGAGCCTCTTTTTATGGTCTTGTAACGGCTTGGGCACCTGGCTGTTAGCCATGCCAACACAGCAGTTAATCTTTCGGGAGACTTGCCTACAGGGAGCCAGGGACATAGCAACGCCCCGCAGCGCTAGGTAGCTTGTCCCTGGGATAAGCCGTCCTCCCCTGAGCCCAGGAGCCGAGCTGGTCCACGTTACCCAGACAGATGTTTTCTCAAGAATGCTAACGAGACTTTCCTCATCTTGTACTAACTGAGCTTCAGCTGCCCACACCAAGCCATCCCCAGCCAAAGCCTCATGGGCTGGAAGTGATTTGATATGACACTTAGAAATATAACAGGGTGGCTGCTGAGATAAAGTCACCTATGATCCTGCCACCCCTCAAAATGCTTCCCTTCCCTTCCCTTCCCTTCCCTTCCCTTCCCTTCCCTTCCCTTCCCTTCCCTTTCCTGGGTCCTTCTTGGATCTCCAACCTTCATGCAACCCTGCAGAGCGGACATCTCCGTGGAGTTGGAACGGCATAAGCCCGTTTGGACCTCGCATTAAGAATTTGCTTTTCTAAAGCTGTGGGAAGATCCCTGCAGTGAGCATTTCTCCACCTGGGTAGCACTGCATGCTGATGTTCTGCAGTTTATTCCCCTCTCCCTGAGCTGGTTCTGTCTATAATTTCCTACTTTAAGTCTCGGAAAAGCTGGAGAGGGTGTCTGGGAATCCAGCTTCTGCCAGCCCCGGGGGAGGTCCCGGGGCCAGCTGGACCTCAGTCATGGCTATGACTTCTGAGCTGCACTGTTGGGTCGTGTGAAGGGCGCCTTTCTGAGTCTGATGTACCACTTTGATTTGACCCTGTTTTCTCCTGCCAGGTTGGGAAGATAGGGTAAGCGAATACTCTACACCTGCTGGGGGCAGTGAGATTTGGGTCTGAAGTGCATTTTCTGCGTAACAACGAGATGGCCCCTGGTGATGTGGCCGGGCCACTGGCTGCTCACCTTTCCTCAGGCGTGCCATCTGCTTGGAGCAAGAATAGGCTGTGTGTGACACGCAGGTGCCCCGAGGGAAACGTCCTCAGCGGTGGCAGTCGTTAGCTAGCAGGCATAAGGGACTGCTCCAGTGCGCACTCCCTCTTGAAGCCACTGCCACCGCCAGCAGCGCTGGGGACAGAAGCGGCCTTTCTCCGGGCCCGGCCAGCTCAGGTTCCTGCTGAGGCCTCAGACCACTGCGGTGGAGGGCCAAGCCCTGCGCTGCCACTGCCGTCGTGGGAGTATGCCCGGGATGCTGGGGCTGGCACTGCTGGCCTTGGCTGGCTCCAGCACCATTGGCCTGAGCCGGGCCAGCGGCTTCACAGGTGAGGGAGCTGGACTGGCCACAGGCCATGCTGGGGAGGGGCTGCTGGGAAAGGGTCTCACGAGGACAGCACCTTCGGGGGGATGTGGACAGGTGAGGACGTGCCTGCTCCTGGCCAACCAGGGTGTCCATAGCCACATGCAGCAGCAGGCCGCTGGGGCAGGCAGGAGGCCGTGTGTGCTCCCCAAAAGAGGGCTCCTCACGTCTGGAGAGTACCCTTGCACCCCCGGGGGCAGGGTGGGGGGTGAAATGCAGATTCCCTGAAAACAGGTGGGGGAGGGGCCTGGGACTGCTTTTCTGCAGTCAGACACTGTGGCCCGAGACTGACCACACAGCGAACAGCAAGCGCTTGGAGACCCCGAGGGCTGGTCTCCCGAAACTTGGGGCATTAGTGTCCTCGAAGGTCACAGGGAGACCGGGGTGGCAGGGGCGGGCCGATGCCACACAGCTCCCGAGCGAAGCATCCCCACCCCAGTGCCCGGGAGCAGCCGGAAGTGCTGGGTGGCATAGGGTCAGCAGAGCGGCGGTTAAAAACCACACTGGGGCAGGCGAGGGTCAGCTCAGTGGAGCAGTACTCGCTCCAAAGGTGTGAGGCCGGCTCCGTCCCCACCACAAAATCAAACGCAAAACCAAACGGCTTGCCCCTCCGCTCCCCATGCTGGTAGGTTCCTGAAACCCCACACTTCCGAGGAATTGAGGTGGCAAAAATTAGAAACAATTTTCCCCTTAAAATCTCCCTCCTTCAGTCGGGAATTTAAAGAGATTCGTTCTGCTTCTACAGGCAAGTGCCTTTTGGGACTCGTTTCATATGTTTCTCCCACTATAGTAGGATTGTATGTGTGCTGTGAGTTTTCTGAGCGGTACTGTCGCCGGAGGAGGGAGGTGTGAGCCATGCAGCTCTGCACCGAGGCGGTGGGATAGTTGAGGGATCAGTGCAGCTCCCCGAAGGGACTGGAAAGCCACTTGTGGGGACTTGGGGTGTGCACTGTGCTCCCCAGGGCTGCACCCCACTCGCTCCCTGTCCTGAGCAGAGATCCTGTGTGGAATTTTCATTGAGCTCCAGGACTGACCCACGCGCAGGGCTTCCTGATCCTTCTACAAGTGACAGAGGAACCGTTTCACCGGAGATGGCAGGGCATGGAGAGGGCGCGACTCCTCCTTGGGGGTTGCCGCACACCCACCTTCCCTGTGGGGTCAGCTGGGCCTCCGGTGTAGGAGCGTCTTGTTGCCCGTCATCCCCAAAAGGCCGTCCCAGCATGCTCTAGGGAGGGCGGGAGACCCTCGAGAGGCCAGCAGGGCATTGCTGGGACCGGGGCCCTCACTGGCTCAGCCTCTGGGACCAGAATCCAGGGCCAGCGGCCCCCGCTGCAACAGCTCTGCATGCATTTGTGGCACGGCAGGGTCTGCCGGAAGATCTGCCTGGGCGTGGGGCTGACACCCTGCCTCGGTAGAAGGTGAGAACAAAACAAGCAGACACGTACCAGCTTCCCTGGAGATGCGGAGGGCATGCTGTGCCTATGCGAGCGGGAGGCTCTGGGCGCTCAGCTGGGGCGCTGTAATGATCAGAGGGAGCCCGGAGGCTCTCAGGAGACTTGAGTCCGTGACCTTCATGAACACAGCAGAGGCCCCTTCCTGGGCCAGGGAAGTATCCAGCTCCCCCTCCCTAGCTCCTGCTGCAGGATGCCTGCGGCTCTGCCTTGCTCAGCGTGGTCTTAAATCACCACCCCATTCCTTCTGCTGCCACCCTCACTCGGGCCACAACTAGGCTTCAGCCACTCCCCACGGGACCAGGTTCCACTGCTCTCCAGACCGTCATAACCACCTTGGCGGGAGGCAAGCAGCAGGCAGCTGCACCCCAGTGCCCCAGCTGTGCCCTCACATGGCCCGGATGCAGGTGGCCCTGGAGCTGGTGGCTGGCAAGGAGCTGCCTCTGGCAGCCTGGGACTCAGCCCCGGTGTTGATCCACAGCAGCCCACTATGTAGCCCAGGCTGGCCTTGAACTCTTGGATGATCCTCCTGCCTCAGCCTTCTAAGTGCTGGGATTACAGGTGTGCACCATCACACCCAGTTTCTTTAAAATTTTGAGACAGGGTCTCACTGAGTTGATAAGTTGCCCACGAAGGGCTCAAACTTGCAGTCCTCCTGCTTCAGTTTCCCAGAGTTCGGGGGTTACAGGCGTGCCCCTCCACTGGCTTCTGCTGCTTTTGTTCAGATGTTAGCAGTCTTTGGCATGTCTCGGCTTGTGGGGGAGCCATTGTGATCTCTGCTTTCATCTCCGAGTGGTCATCTTCCCCTTGTGTGGGCACGTGTCTCCAAATTCCCGTTTTCATAGGGAAACCGATGATGTTGCATCAGACCCACGCCTCCGACCTCATTCTAACGTGGTGACCTCTGTGGACCCGGGGTCCTAGAGTCACATTCTGAGCTGACCCCAACGTCTCCTGCAGGGGTGCAATTCTGTGACATACGGTGACAGAGAGCCCCTGGCCGTGCGGAGCAGCACTGGACCGAGAGGTGTGGAGATAGCAAATGTCACAAGGGCTGAGTTTCCCCAACACAGTGACCACACTGATGAGGGGCGGGGGACACCCACGCCCAGCCTCCAGGCAGGAGGTGCCCAGGGCCCTGGGGGAAGCCTGATGCTTGACCTATAGTACAGCAGCGGCGACCATGCCCTCCTTCCACCAAGGACAGTGGTCATAGTCAAAGAGACCTTTATTATCTACAGTATATGGGGTATGCCCCAAATATGGCATCTGCTTAAATAAACAAAGAATTATTCCAGTAAACACACACTGGCATGAATCCTCTTCAAAACCCCCCCCCTCACTTTGAACACACTCCCCCCATCCCTCTTGCCACGCCCTGCAGCAGCTCTGGAGTCCTCTTTCCTGAGTGTCTTTAGATGCGCTGTCCTGGCTGCCTTGGTGTCCTGAATAAATTCCTAACATTTCCCTGTCATGGTCAGTTTGACTTTGGGGAGGAGCCGGAAGTCACACGGTGCCAGATCCGGTGAATAAGATGGATCAGGACACAGCATCGTGTTTTTACGAGCCTATCTTTCCAATGGATGGCACGATGCAGCATTTAGTGTATTTCTGACTGTACCTCATAAGGACCCTCAGGGAAGAGGACTCCAGAGCTGCTGCAGAAAGTGGCCGGGATGATGGGATGAGGTGGGGGGGCGACTGGAGGGGACCCATGTCTATGACTACAATGAATTTTTAATTTAAGCGTTCACCCTATGTTCCGATTACCCCTTGTAGGTGACAGGCTCCTTTCCTGTGCTCTAAATATTTATCTACCTTCCCCTCCTTCCTCACACACTGTCACTGTTGCCCTCGGGCCTGCAGTGGGCCTTCCGGAGGAGCTGGTTGAGGAAGTAGGTGTATATTCAGTCGTGTGGCTGCCCAGGCTTAGGGGAAAAGGATGGGCCAAGATGCACCAATCAACAGCTTGGAGCATCAAAGCCATGGGGTGGAAAACGGGGACATGTCTTCATTGAATCCGGGTCCTTTCTTTGGGGTCTTCATTGTCAGAGCCTGGACAGGGTTGGGGCCAGAGGCAGCTCCTGGCTTCAGAAGGGCAGGTCCAAATTCCCGCGAGTGGTGACGGTCAGCAGAGGTGTGGCCGGGTGGGTGGCCGTTCCCAGAGGCCTGTCCAAGCCCAGAGGGTTCGTTTCTCAGCCCTTGGGGAGGGAGGTCCCCCTTGGAGACGGCCGCAATCTGATTCCCACTCTCCTCCCACCCCCTCCAGAAACTGGCCTCTCCCTACTGAGCTACCAGCTGTGCAGCTACCAGGAGACCCGGACGGTGCAGCGGGTGGAGGCAGTGCAGAAGTCCCACGTGGCCGATGTGGCCTGCGGTGGCTGGGTCCTGTGGCAGCAATGCCCCAAGACCGTCTACAGGACCCAGTACCTGACTGTGGAGGTGCCCGAGTCCAGGAACGTTACCGACTGCTGTGAGGGCTACGAGCAGCTGGGCCTGTACTGTGTCTTGCGTGAGTCCAGGGTGGGCCTGGGGAGGCGAGAGGAGTCTCGGGGGTCACTGGGTGCGTCCTCTGCCTGGACTCCAGATCTCCCTCCCGCTCAGGTTCTCTGTGGGTTGTGACTGTCACTGACCCCAGACTTCTGATGTGCGGGTCAGGTGTGGGGTACATGAAGTAGCCCTTCCATCCCACTCCTAGGTGACCCCACGCAGCTGGCCATGCCCCGCATTGAGGTCCCTGTCATCCCGGGTCATGACTGTAGGTCCAGGCCCCCCAGGCAGCTCTGAACATGTGGGTCCCTGGCCCAGCCTGTGCCGAGCTGAGCTGGGCTGAGCTGGGGCTGGTGACCTTGGAAAGCTCCTATGGGGGTCTTAACATACAGGGGCAGAGACCAGCCCTCAAGCTCTTTGACAGTGGCACTTTTTTCCTCTTCCTCCTCCTCCTCTTCTTCTGTTTCTGTAGTGCTAGGATAGAGCCCAGGGCTTTCTGCTGTGCGACACCCTCAGCACTTTTTTATTTTTTCAAAGTTAGAGACAGGGTTTTGCTGAGTCACTAAGGCTGCCTAGGCTGTGTTTGAATTTTCGATCCTCCTGCCTCAGCCTTCCAGAGAGCTGGGGCCACAGGCGTGCACCTCCCTGCCTGGCTCTTCCTCTTCTTAAAAGCTGTAGTGATGTTTGGGTCTGAGCTGGTATCCTAACCTGAATCCAAGGGAAGGGGCCCCAGGCCCTGTCCTCCTGCAAACTCAGCACAGTGTGAAGCTGCTGTGTTTGGGCAGGGCCTGGTTGCCAGGGCAACCTGCCTTTGTCATGGAGAAGGCCGTGTGATGACCTCTTCCAGGGACGGCTCTGTGAGAGAGTGTGTGGGTGGCGCTTTGTCGCTCTGAGTCAGTGTCAGATCAAATCAACCCCACATGGGCAGAAGGCCCTGCTCCCACTGTATGGGGAAGGACAGGAGGCGGTGAGGTTAGGAGTCAGCTGGGGCCACCTGAGATGGGAGGCCACCGCCCTAGACTGCAGAAAACCTCAGCAGAGGTGGCGAGTGGGATCCCCCGTGATCCATCCCCGTGGCTGGTCAGTGTTCCCCTTCGTCCCCCCCCGCCCCCCCCGATGATGGGGTGGTGGCCCCGGCCAAGATCTGCCCTCCGCCTGCCCAGCTCATCTGTCATGCCAGCGAAGGTTCATCCTCCGTGGGATTGAACGGGCACAGGGCGCCACCTCGCACGGATGTGCCAGTGCATGGAAGCCGGCTTGGGGGTGTGGCCTGTACTTTCTTTTGATTGAAATAAAACTGTTAGTTTAGAATCATTTAGCAAAAGTTCAAAGACACTGCAGCTGGGCCCCCCAGAGTGTCCCCGAATGTCAGCGTCTTCTCTGCTGGGGGACACTCTCCCCCAGGGCCCAACCCTGGGCTGTGATGATGATAAACTCCATGCCTTGCTTGGCGTTTGCTGCGCCCCACGGCCTCTCGCTGTGTCAGGAGCCGTTTCCACGTGGCCCTCACATGGGCTCAGCCGAGAGGCCCCTGGTGTTCAAGGGGAGACGGAGCAATCGCTTTCGGCTCTCAGGGCTGCTGTCCCGCCTTGTCCTGCACACGGGACTGGCTTTCCTGTCCTGGCGCCACTCTGGCCCAGTCTTTCCTCTGGAACCTGGAGACATTGGTCTCCATAGCCACATGGACCCAAGGAAGCGAAGCTGAGCTGAGGACGGTGGGGAAGGAGGACGTTACTGGCATGGAGCTCCACGTGCAGGAGCAGCAGTGAGAAGCAGACAGTGGTGCCAGCCAACCTCATCCCCTCCTCTGCCTGGACTGACACAGCCATCCTGGGGCATGGGTCCCCATGGAAGCCAGGGCCGCTACCCTTGCTTGTGGCTGCAGAATATTCTGTGGAGGCCCCAAGGCCCCCGAGAGGACCATCCTGGGACTGCAGCCGTCCCTGGGCCTTCTAGGACCACCCTGCCTTCATGGCAGTGTTGCTGATGTGGGGTGACCCCGTCTGAGCTCCCTGGTGTTTGGGGTCTGGAGCCGTGCCCGAGAATGTCCTCAGGGCCACTGGTAGATATAGATTTCAAATACACCCAGGGAAGGATCCAGATGGGCTTGAGCAGCACCCACTGGACTGGTACCTGCGGCTGGGGTGCTTGGTCCCCTTCCTTCTGCCACTCTCTGCCCGGGGAGCCAGAACCCCAGCCCCCTCCATACTGGAACTGAGCTCCTGCCTGTCCTGAGCTGGCTCGTCCATCCGGGCTGCCCTGGAGCCCTCTGCCCAGCTGTCCCGAGCTTGTCCTGGATGCCGCTTTTGGCAGTGTGGCCCTGACAGGGCGCATCTCTCTGGAGAGTGTGCCCCGGGCTCCACCTTCTCCTTTCCTCCTTCTGCTGCTTTTCGTGCCTGGAACTCCAGCACTTGGACCCCTGCCCAGCTCCCCTGTGGGTTCTGTGACTCTCAGACATTTCCTGCCCTTTATTTCTTGGTTTTGTTGAGTCAGGTCTGGCCGTGCAGCTTAGGCTGGTCTTGAACTCACTGTGTAGTCCAGCCTGGCCTCGAATTTATGGCAATCCTCCTGCCTCAACCTCCAGAGTGCTGGGATTACGGTGTGTGCAACCACGCCTGGCTAGACCGTTCTACAACCCCGCTAAGCCCTTTTTCTCAGAAGCCCACCATGGCCTCCCCAGTCCCCAGCCCAGGTCCTGGTGGTCATCAGGGCCACCACCCTCACAGGCGACTCCAGGGTCCCAGGCGTTGTTCTCCACGGCCCCTCCCCCCTGCTTTCCTGGTGTTACGCCCCGCCCCATTCACACAGAGCAGCCTATGAACGGCACAGCCAAGCTGCCGGGCCTCAGCTGACCTCCCAGTGGATGGCAGGATGCCAATGGCATCCAGCAGTGTGCCAGGCTGCTACCGCTGCACACAGCCGGGTTCCTGGTCCTCCTGAGCTGCTTTCCCCCAGGAAGGGAGCTGGGCGGCAGTTTTGGTGCCCCTCTTCCCTGTATCCCCTGCACCCAGGCCGCCTACTGGCCTGTCCTTACACATCCAGGCTAATGCCCTGGGCTCCACCACCACCCCCTGGGCATAGGGCCCCTCCGGGGCAGCCTTCGCCGGCCCCTACCCGCCCTGCCTTATCCCTGGTGCCCCCCAGCCTGGAGAGAGTCCCAGCCCGCCACAGGGCCTCTGGGATCCCAGGCAGAAGCAGGCCGGGGTGTGGGGCCCACGCGGCTCATCAAGGGCGTCTGTGTGTAACACCAGCATTGCACGTTGTCTCATCTCCCCAGCACTGAATCGGTCCACAGCATTCACATCAAGACCTGGGGTCTGCCCGACGGCAGCACCGGAGACACCTGTCTCCCCGTGCAGCTTGGACGCTGACTGCCCCGGACTTCAGAAGTGCTGTCCCCGGTCTGGGGGCCACCACTGTGTGGCCCCCGCACCCCAAGGTAGGGCTGCTGTGGGGTATGGGGAAGGTCTGATGTCACGGGGAACCCACACTAGGTGCAGGTGGGCCTGTGTGTCCCCAGATGTGGTCCTTGGAGCCCATGGGAGTGGAGGCTTCTCAGTGCCCTGAGGTCAGAGACTATCCTGGTGGGCAGAGAAGCCAGGTCCCCATGCGGCCTGGTGTCCTAAGACACCCTGGGAGTAGCAGGGGGGGGGGAGCTCACCTGTAGCCATGTCCCTGGGGGGCAGGTGGCTGCTCTGCAGACATCTCAGACCCTGGAGCCCTCCCCACATACCCCTCAGACAAGTGCTGGCCAACCTGGCAGTGGTGTCTGCTGGCTGGAAGGGTCTCCTGCCCGGGGGCTGGGCTTGAACCATGCTCTGCCCAATACTCAGACAAGGGGATGCAGACCATTAATGCGAGGGCTGCTCAGAACACACAGCAAATGCTTAGAATGAAAATAAGATACAGTAAAATGAATTTCCCTCAAATCCCGCCCTCCTTGCTTCCTGCACGCTCATCCCACTGACCTTGGCACGTTCTGCAGCAGCTCTGGAATCCTCTTTCCTGAGGGTCTTTATGAAGTGTGATAAAAAATAGAGTGAATGCTGTTGCCAAGCGCCATCCGACAGAAAAGCAGCTCCTTAAAACGATGGGAGCACAGTTAGTTATTTTTACACAGTTCTTTGTGTTTGTGTGTGTGTGTGCTCTCGCTTGTCGACAGCAGCTTTCTGTTTTCCTCAGTGAGGAGTGTTGCTCATTTGTGAGCCTTCGTTAACTCAAAGTGAAATGGTTAAGATACATATGCTGTTAGAATAGGCTGCATCTTTTTAACAACTCATTAAAAAACAAAACAAAACTGGCTTTTGAGATGACTTATACTAATTTACATTGTTTACCAAGCTGTAGTGCTTTAAGAACACTACTTAAAAAACAAAACAAACTTGGTTTACATTAAAAAAAAAAAAAGTCATGATAGTCTGTCTTTGTCCACTTGATTCATTGGATCTGGTACCGTGTGACTTCTGGTTGCTCCCCACAGTCAAAATGACCGTGAAAGGGAAATGTCTGAATCAATTCAGGACACTGAGGCAGCCAGGACGGCGCAACTAAAGACCCTCAGGAAAGAGGACCCCAGAGCTGCTGCAGGAAGCGGCAACAATGCTGGGATGAATGTGTTTGAAGCAAGAAGTATTTGGAGAGGATTAATGGCAACATGCCTTTAACTGTAATACACTTTCAAAGTTAAGCATTCATCAAATTTTTTATCACACCACATATATGTAGATGTGTCACCTATAACATATAAGGTCATGCTAGTACACTGTATCATCGGGGTAAATAAAGAATGGGCTAGATAAAATCATAATACTGTGAATTAATGTTCCAAAGTGTAGCTGGCTCTCCACATCCACGGGTTCTATGTGAACACTTTGCCCTTTTATATAAGGCACTTGAGCCTCTGTAGATTTTCATAGCACTGGAGAGTTCTAGAATCTGTCCACAAGAGAGACCATAAAACTATACACATGCACATCACATGTACTATATACAGAGTCTGCAAAAAATGTATACACACTTCAGGAAAAGAAAACTTGCATAAATATTTTAGTACTAAATTTATTGAGACATCATGGGATTCAGACAAGTTACCTTCGCGCTCTACAATTAGAAGAGGAGCTCAAAATGGTGATCACGAGCTTCCAGACACTGACTAGCACAGCAAACTGCTGCTTGGTCACTGAGATTGCTACACATGCATTTTCCTTTTTTTTCTAAGGGATAGCAGCATAGTGGGTTTTTTGTGATCTATGACATCCTCTCGAAGGTTACAAGGGTAACACCATCTGCTGAAAAAACACCATACTATTTTTCTTTTCTTGGAGTGTGTATACATTTTTTGGTGGGCTCTGTAGTATTAGTATGTATTAGAATAATATATAGTCATAAAGTAATAGTATAGATAATATCAAGTATTATACTACTATGCATTCACTCTTCTGTTAACCTGCTCATTATGAGGTCTAATGTCTAGTATGTTTTATATAGCATTCTGTAATTGTTACACACCATATTCCGTCATGTCGTACCTTAGTATTGAATACATTGTATTATTTGATTATATTAATGGAAATAATGGGCTAGTGTATAGTGACCATGGACATCCATGCCACATTCCATGGTGACAGGGTTACTGGATGACTGACCTCTCTCTGGCCAAGGACAGTCCCTTGTGTCGTCACAGCCTGAGGTCCACAGTCTTAGTGGCCATCAAGAGGGAGGGAGTGGCCGCCCTACCCAGGGACCCGCCACTGCCTATTGCAGGTGTTTTATGGCCTCCCGCCTCCTGGGCCAGTTGTGCCCCTTACCTGCTGGCCCCTGGCAGCCCCTGGCAGCCCCTGGCAGCCCTGCCCTGTCCCAGTGGCACCCGTTTGCATTTACCTTCCAGGTGTGGGTGCCACAGCTGAGTGGCGCCCGACGAGCTGGTACAATGTGACCGTGCGGGTGAAGGTGGACTTCGAGGACCTGCAGCGAGCGGACCCCGAGCTGCAGAATCACACACGTCTGCTCTGCTCTCTGGTGCGTGCGACATGGGGCTTCCCCCAAGAAGCTACTCCAGGGACCTGGAGCGCAGTGGGAAGGGGCATCCTGCATGCAGGCCCCAAGTGCCCCGCTCTGACAGACCTGAGTGTTTGAGAACACTCAGGTGCAGGGAGACGCAGGCCGTGTGCAGTCAGTGCCGCCCACAGCGAACTGCCGGGGCTTCCAGGGCCGTTCCCGGCACGTACAGACCACAGGGTGCCCGGTGCCTGCCTCTGCCCTGTCACCCCAAATGCCCAGCCCAGGCTGTCCACATGCTGCAGCCCCTGAGGGACATTCAACAGGGTCAGCAGCGTCCCCTGCCGTGACAGCCCCCAGACAGCTCCTGCTGTCCCTGGGGCAAAGCCGCCTGGCTGAGAGCGGCTGACCAGGGAGGCCGCCTGCACTTCCTTACGTGTCCAGCGGTTTCCAGCCGGGATGTCCCCAACACCAGCATCAACCTCTGTCTCGGGGCTCCCACTGTGGCTGGGCTGTCACAGAGGTCACCAGGTAGCCCTGGGCAGTGGCCTGCCCTCATGAGTGGGTCTGCTGCTTCACCTGCATGAGCTCAGGGAGTTCTCGGGCCCGAGTGTACCCGGTGCCAGTCCCTGCGTGGGGACCTGCCTGAGAGGCGCCCTGCAGCTCACCTTTGCCCACGGGCATCACTAACTTTCTCGGCCCAGAGCAATCTCTGCTCTCTCGGCTTGTTGAGGGGCTGCTCCACCAGCCAGCAAGAACAGGCCTCTGGGTTGAAATCCCAGGGTTGCCCTTCATCTGCTGTGTAACCTTGGGTTAGTGACCTAACCTCTCTGCTCCTTAGACCCTTCTTCCAGTAAATAAATTCATCATAATCTTGCCTAAGACAGTGGCTGTCAGGTTTACGGTCCCTGTAAAGAGCTCACCATGGCTCCTGACAGGTCTGAGATAGAGCTCTTCACCGCTGTCTCCTCCCGCGCCTTCTGTCCCGGGAGAGAGCTTGCCCCACCAGATTGTCAGTAGTGGCAGGTGCCGTCTCCGGCTTCTTCCTGGGGCTAGGGTTCCCACATGGCTGAGCTGACCTCTCTGCTGCCTTCCAAATTCGGTTTCTCTGTGGAGACCCTGGTAGCTTTGCAAAGTCTGCTTTGGTTTTGGGGACTGCCTGGCCATGCAGTTTCCACAGTGCGTCACTTCCCTGGGCTGCGGGGTCAGGAAATTGGGTGGCAATGAAGAGCAAGTGACATGGAGAGGGGTCATTAATGTGGACGCACCATGACGCTGCTCCTGTAGCTCTGGTTCCCATGCCCCTGTCCACAGTTCCAAGGACCTGGGGACCCAGCCTGGGCAGGGTGGGGGGTCCTAAGGGTCCCGCAGTGACTGCTGTGTGAATGTCCCAGTCACCACCGCAGAGACCCACCAGCCGGGGTGAGTGGGAACAGACTGACCCATGGTTCTGGGGCCGGAAAGTCCAAAATCGAGGTCCTAGCAGGGCTCGCTCTTCCGGGGAACCCAGGCCTCTCCCAGTGGCCTGGGACTGCTGTCCTCCTCCGTGTCTTCCCTCCCTCGGGTGTCCGTTTCTCCGCTCAAGTTTCCCCATGTGCACAGACACCAGTCTTCCCGGACCCGATCCCATGCCAACGAGCTCATCTCACCACATCTGCCACAAACCGTTTCCAAGTAAAGCCGCATCCCAAGATGCCGGGGCTCGGGCTTTAGTGCGCGAGCTTTGCTCAGGGGCAGGTGCAGCTGATAACAACCGAGGTTGTAAAGGCTCAGGTGGTGCTGGCCTGCAGGACTTTTTCGGGGTGCCTGCTGTGCACACACCAGCACAGCTCTTTCTGTACAGTCACACGGTGTGCACGCCCATGTGTGCATGAGGGTTGCAACTCCTCCGACCTCAGCCCCCTTGTGTCTGAATTGGGCGCCTGCCCCCGTCTGATGCCCTCGTTCTGGCTTCACAGGTGGCCAGTGCCTTGCAGCCGCTGGAGTCCAATGTCCACCACCTGTACTCTGCTGGTGAGGCCCCCTCCTCCACCGTGTCCAGGCTGCTGCTGGGCCTGCCTCAGCCGCTGGCAGTGGCCAACGTCTCCGCCATGCTGCATGACATCATGAGGCGGGTGTGTGAAGTGATCGGCATCCAGGTGCAAGGTCCGTGCTCCTCGGGGGTGTGCGACGGGGGCCGGGCAGCCGGGTGCAAGTGGACTCGGAGGCCAACCAGGCCTGTGTACACCGAGGGAGAGCAAGCGCAGGGCAAGGGATCCGGGCTGAATGGTCCCTGCCCAAGCACACAGATGCGGCCTTGTTCCTGAAAGAAACTACCTGGCTTGTCTGTCTGAATTTGCTTTGGGCCGTGTCAGGGTTGGCACTGTCTTCTGGCGAGGGCCCTGCGGGCTACGCGTCCTCCACGCCAGCGCTCAGCTCTGCCTCTGTGGCACAAAGCGGCCCCTGAGGCACAGGAGCCAGCAGCTGGGGCCGTGCGCTCTGCCACCCTGCGGCAGGCGCGGTGCGCCGCTCCCGACGGGTGCTGCTCTTGCTTGTGACAGTGCCGGTCACGCACAATGGTCCCAGGCGTGGAGCCCAGGGAAGGCTCCGGGGACGGCATTGGCCTTCCTCCAAGAGCTGACGACCAGGAGAGGCTTTGTCAGGGCTAAGGGAAGAGCTTGTCCTGTCTGTTCGATGTGCCCTTCAGCGGTGGTCACGGGGCGCTGGGAGGCTGAGACACCGTCACAGGGTGTGGCTTTGGAGGGCCCGTCCAGGTCACCTGTAGGAGGGGGGAACATGGCACTAGGACAGGCGATCATGGGTGGAGGGCTGAGCCACACGAGTTTGGACACAGAGCCGGGGCTGGGACTGCACGGGGGACGCAGGAGGCAGCTGTCAGGTGGCACAGAGCGGCGTCAGCTGGGGCCGGTGCCTTGGGGTGTGTCCTCAGACCACCATTTCACGGCTGTGCAGACCCGCTGGGCCCCAGGGACTCACTCAGGATGAGGGAGGGGGCGAGCTGGGCCTCACCGCCCCCTCTTCTTCCGCAGATGTGGACGAGTGTGCCCATGGTGGGCTGCACGCCTGCTCCAGGGCGCAGAGGTGTCTGAACCTGGAGGGCTCCTACCAGTGTGTCAGCCCCCAGGAGCCCGACTCGCCTCCCCAGCCGCTGAACCACACGGATGAAGGTAACGCTGGGCTCTGGGCTGGTGGGCATGGCCCGGGGTCCTTTCTGGACTTGATACCAGGGATCACAGAGACCTCTGCCTCTTCCCACAAGGGGTGCCAGCTTCTGCCTGCCATGGGCACTGGTTGTCGGGGCTCCTGCCTGGCCTCCGTGGGACGGTGCTTTCACAGGGCAAATGTGTATTTGGTGCCATGTCCGGGGCCAAGTGCGGGGGACAGAGGCACGAGAGGTAGACCCTGACTGCTCTCGGGCCGGACACTGGCCACTCGAGGCCTGTTGCAGGATGACCTGCCACCTCGGCAGTGCTGGGGGCGTGAGGGAGACGTTTCTGTTTATGCTGGGATGGTCCTGCTCTGCAGGGTGGCATAGCCGCCTATGGGGGCTCCTGGACAGGAGACCCTGGCTCTGGCGTGTCGGGCATGTGTGACTGGCACCTGCCATCAGGGGCTCACAGTGAGATGGCGTTGTGTGCAGTGGTCACCCCCTTCTCATGATCAAAACATGACATGGAAGATTTTGGAAATAAACAGTTCCCAGGTTTTCAATTACAGTGGGTCTGGAGCAGGGTGATGAAATTCCCCCCACCCGCGCCCTCCGGCTCGGCTTGTGACTCGCACCTGTGCCCGCATACGGGTGTTGGGTACGCGGTCTGCCCGGTGGGCACTGAGCAGCCACCCTGGTTGTCAGCTAGGGCTTGGGCGGACTTGTGCTTCCTCTCAAATACGCCTGCCTACATTGCGGGTGCCGCTTATCGTATTTAGCCAAGGTGCCCTCCTCCTCCACCTGGGGTTTTACCTTATTCATATCCTGCCGGGGTGTCACTGTGCCTCTCGACTTCTCACTGTCCGCCGTGTCAGAGAAAGTCTCCAGGGAGCGGCCTGGCACCCGCGATGGCGGTTCTCGGTGGCGAGGCAGCAACGGTGCTCTACAGCCGTGACATAGTACCCTCAGCTATTTCCCTGTGGGCATGTGCCAGCTGCAGTCAGCACCCCGCCATGAAGACGCTAACTGTAACACCAGGATGTGGTTGAGACAATGCCCAGCTGAACCCGTTCATAATTGATCTGCACACTCTTTTCCCTCCAAAGGGGGCTCTCGGGGAAGGGGCTGCCTCTCTGCTCACTGCCAAGTGAGCCCCAGGGCAGAGCAGCAGGCTCCCCACAGCCACGTGCCCCGCATTCCGAGACACGTACAGCTGGGGAGTCCGTCACTGAGCGAACGTCGCCTTGTGTTTGACCTGGCCTAGAAGACACGGCCAGCTGAGCGCCTAGGCTCGGCAGCACAGGCGCCCGTGGTCGCTGTTGACCCAGGAGTCATTATGCAGAGCAGAACTCTGCCTGCTGGAACTGCACAGGTGAAGGATGGGTGACCACTGAGGGGTCGCCTTTCTTGGGGTCTCCAGGGGTTAGGAGGAAAATAAAAGGCAGCCAGCAGCTCAGTCCAGGCCACAGAGAGGCTGTGGCGTGGGGCTCAGGACCGGAAGGTCTGCCTGGGCTGTGCGCCTCCTTCCCCACAGGCGGACCCCGGAGTCTGCGCTCAGGGCCTGCCGCCGCTGCAGCCTCCGAAGTCTGCAGACTCCGGGGCGAAGATCTCGGCCCCATCTTGGGAATGCAGATCACGCTCAGTCATTTTTAGCTTTATCAGAACTCTGAAAAAATGTTAGGCTTTTTCTCCAGCGGCCAAGTTTGCCAGCCAATCTCGCCCTGCGCCCTGGCAGCGTGAGACGCAAGTGGCCTCCCAGGCCGAGGGCCGCTAGCCGGGCTGCTGGCACCGGCAGGGCAGCCACACAGGGCCCGGCCACCCTTCCAGCGGCGCAGACAGCCAGGCCCGGTGTGCAGATGGGACAGTCAGGGTGAATTCCGACTGCACGCTGCGAAGGGAGCAGCATGTGTTTCAAATTGAGACGCTAATAGGAGTGAGCAATCCGCTGGAATGCCTCAGAGGGATAAGTTCTTGGAAAATACAGCGCAAACCTCAGATATTTTTCCTGTGAAATTAGTCACCCAATTAAAGACGCACAGGCAGCCTGATCCTTGCACAGATCAGAAATGGGGAGAAGCACTTCTCGGCGTGCACTTCTGCTGCAGGACATGGCCGGCTTTGGGGACTGCACGGTCCCCTGATGTGACTCCGTGCCCAGCTGAAGCCCGCCAGCTTTTCAGCTCTGTAAGGAGAAGTCGCTTGGGGCCGGCAGGGCATGGGTGCCCGTGTGAGGGGCCAGGGCTGGGCATTCCCCAAGCCTGTGCCCTCTGCTGTGGTGGTTTCGTGTGAGTGTCCACATGGAGTCAGTTTCATGTGAATGCCAGGTCTTGGCTCCAGTCCAACCCGGAGCCTCCGCCTTCCCAGGGCGGGTGTCAGGCAGGCCCGAGGAGCCCATCTCAGATCCCAAATTTGCTCACACTTGTGAAGACTCTTTTCCCAAACAAGGGTCCCAGAGATGAGACCCTGTTATCCCTGGAAGCCACTATCCAGTCTCATCTGGCAGCAGGATGGCTGAGGAGTAAAGCAAACGAACTTGTCCTGAGTCTTACACAGCTTTGCCAGTTACAGTGTGGCCTTTCTGGGCCTCAGTTTTGTTCTCTGTAAAATGGGATCGTGGAGAATCTCTTGGTGAGGACTATGGCAGGACTAAGTGGGGCAGTGCCCAAGGCATGTGCAGGCCTGGGACAGCAGTGGCTGTGACCTTGTTGCCCACATCCTGGGAGGAGCGTGACGTGCACGTCACGAGCATTGCCTCATGGACCTCAAGGCGCCCTGGCTGTGCCCCTGTGGTAGGCGGCGCCGGTGGGGATGTTTTCCTGTGCCTGGCGGGCACTGCCGTGGGTGTGAACTTGTTTCCAGGGTTGGTGGCTGAGTCAGGGCATAGTAGTTGCTCAGTAAACCCAGGGTCATGTGAAGGTGCCACTGATGTAGGTCAGAAGAGTCTGGGGGTGGACGTGGCTGGTGTGGCTTAGGTCTGGATGTTCCCTAAAGCCTCACTGGATGGTAGGGCGGGACTTGGAAGGTGATTGGATGATGGGGGCATAGGTGGCCTGCCCATAGGAGGCGGAGCCTGACCCAGAGAGGTGGGTACTGGGGGTGTGGCCTCAGAGGGTCCACCTCCCTCCCAGGCTCCTCCCTTCACTCTCTGCTTCCTGTTCTCCATGCCCTGAGCAGCTCTCCTCCGCCAGGCCCCACGGCCACACTGCCTGCTTGGAGCCAGCTGAGCCTGGACTGAACCGTCCGCACACTGTGAGCCAGGGTAGACTCTCCTCTAACTGGCTAATGTAGGGAAAGCGCTTCAGAGACTAGAAAGTGACGAGGACAGCTGCAAATTCCTCAAGGTCCACATTGGAGAGGAAGCCACACTAGTACCCAGAGGCAGTGGTGTTGCTCTGGGGGATGGATCTCCTCAGAGGGAGGGGCCAACTCAGTGTCGGCCGCAGAGCCTGCAGACCAACGACTGCTCTGCTGTGGGTCTCACGGCCATGCCGCATCAGCTCTGTAGCCTCCACCCAGCAGGCAGAGAACCCACTGGTGTAATTAGTTTTAGAGTTTAGAGACAGGGTCTTGCTATGTAGTCCAGGCTGGCCTTGAACTCACTGTGTAGCCCAGGGACTCACAGTGATCCTCCTGCCTCAGCCTTCTGAATGCTAGGATTACAGATGTGCACCACTGCGCCCAACTTGGGATCTTAATGTAAACAGCAAGCACATGTGGTTTAAAGATCTGGCCCGTGCATTGTGACCCCGAGCCCTGAGACACCGTCCTCCTGCTCTCCTCTGTGTTCCTTCCCAGTGCTGGGGGGCAGCGTTTCTGCTTTAATTCTGCCCTGCTCAGAGACATCTTTAGAACACTCTTCCAGGTGGCCCATAATTGGGACAGGACACCTGCTGTCTCCTGCCAAGTACCATGTCAGAGTGCAGCAAGGAGATGGAGTCACAGCCCAGGACAGGGACCCCGAGCTGCTGCTCAACCCTTCATGTGAGAGGCTCCACTCACCCTAGTGTCCCATTTTGGGGTGTCCCACTATCCTTCCTCCACCAGTGTGGATTCACACTCAATTGTCATTTGTCTTCAGGGCACAGAAATAGAACTGTTGGTGCTTTTAGTAGATATTCACTTTGGTTTTTGAGGCAGGGTTTTGCCGTGCAGCTCAGGCTGTCCTTGAACTCTCAGTGGTCCTCCTGCCTCAGCCTCCCAAGTGCTGGGCTGTGTGCTACCACATCCAACTGCAGCAGATTCTTGGAAGAGAGATCGCAGCCCTCCCTTCCTTTCTGAGCTCCACACGTGCTGTCCAGGCCCGGGGAAGCTGCCTGGCTGCTAGCAGGCCAGGTTTCTGATCCCAGGGTCCCCGTGTCGGGGCGGTCTGTTGCAACCCGTTCTACTTTCCTTGTTGTGGAGGAAAATGTCGTGACGAGCGAACAGCTGTTTCTGTGCCTATTTCTGTGACAGGAGGAAAAAGATAGGAGCAAGCAGAATTGAGTCTTTGTACTTCCTGTCCCACTGAGGCAGACGGGGTGTGGGCTTCTGGTGACTTACTCCCATCTGCTCTGAGGCTGGTCTGCGAGGGCTCACCACAGGGAACCAGACACTTGAGTGCTTTATGAAAGGCAGCTTGGCACCTAGTCAGAAGGAGGAGACAGTGGGCTCTGTAAGGTACAGGACTGTGACTGGGCACTGAGCCTGATTCTGAGCCTCCTGGAAGCCAAGGCAGAAAGGGAAATGGGTTGTACTGATTTGTTGTGGCTGTTTGTTTGTTTGGGTTTTTACTGAGAAAGTACACGCATGTGTTTGGAAAGACGGTGTTTTCACAATACTAGAAAGAATGTATCCTCTGAGCCCTGACAGGAAGGGCTTTGGGAAACCACAGAGTTTGAAATTATTTGTTCGTCACCATGGTTTTATAGAAGATTTTTCAAAAGTTCCTTGTCGTTGCTTTTTTTCCTTTTCCGTTTCTTTTATAGAACTGCAGCTCTGATGCACACGCATTTTGGTGCCTTGACTGAAAGCCACCTACTTTTTCTGTAATTTGTACTCCTATATGCCTGCTGGGAGCCAGATTTTTCTCCAAAATAGACCTTTCATTCTAGCAGAGTCCCAGAATAGATGGCGGCCAAGCTTGAGCCCACAGCTTGGATTTTTTCTCTCCGAGGTAGGCTGTCACTCCGTAGCCCAGGCTCACACGATCCCCCGCCCCAGCCTCCACGTGCTGGGTGACGGGCGTGCACCACCGCGCCCGGCTCAGCTTGGAGGTTGATAGCGGAGCCACGGGGCCTCGCGGGAGACCCAGCCTGACCCCCGAGGCCTCATCCTGACGGGGGCATTGGTGCCGTGTGATCCATCAGGGAGCAGCCAGTGCAGGTGGCGACGACCAAGCGCAGGTGCAGCTCAGCATCGTGGCCCGATAGGGTCCGCTGGCACGAGTTCTGTGTGGTGGCGCGTGGCCAGTCTCCGCAGAGGGCGCTGACACTCCGGTAACCAGACAGCGCCCACGGAGCGTGGCTTTGCATGGTGCAGACCTCGGCAGGTGTGGGTTGGTCCTGCCCGGCTTGGCTGGGGGTGTGAGGCTGAGATTCTGTCCCGGACTTGGCTTTACTTTCCCTCTGTCGTCACAAACACACCCTCACCTCCCAGCACCCTGGAACTTCT
The DNA here is from genome assembly GCF_000276665.1 of Chinchilla lanigera. Taxonomy (NCBI): domain Eukaryota; kingdom Metazoa; phylum Chordata; class Mammalia; order Rodentia; family Chinchillidae; genus Chinchilla; species Chinchilla lanigera. The sequence continues at coordinate 39,536,630 of NW_004955407.1, read as the reverse complement.
CCAAAGCGGGTTTCCGGAAGAGGGTTTGAGTTTGGTCAAATGAGGGGTTTGATTCTTAATTGTGAAAAAGCAAGCATCCCCCTTCACTGCTCACTGTGGGGGAACAAGTGGGGGTTCTGGCAAGGATGCACCCCACAGCCTCCTCCTCTCTGCTTTCCTAGCCTGTCCCCCCATTCGGGACCACGTGGCCCTCAACGTCACCGGGAGCGGCTTCCAGGTGTCCTGGAGCGTGAGTCCCCCCCGGAGCCGTGACTTCCACGCGCAGGTGTACCGGGGTGAGCAGCTGCTCCGGAGCGCCTGGACCAGTGGGCTGGCCCTGCAGGTGTCAGGGCTGGATGCTGGGGAGCTGTACACAGTGAGGACCAGCTACCAGGGCTGCGGCACCAACATCTCCAGCGTGCTGACCGTCAAGACTGGTAAGGCTCACGGGAAACTGTCCCTCCGGGATCGTTCTCCGGCCCCAGGTTCCTGGGCCACAGCGTACCACTTTGCCCTTCCTGTGACTGGCACAGCAGAGGTGGCTGCCCACAGCACACTCTGTCCCCCGGGGCCTTGCCACACTGGCCCATGGCGGCCCTAAGGTCCCTGCATCTCTTGTCTGGGGCTCACTGTGACATCGGCAGTGACACCCCACAGGCTGTACAGGGACCTCTCTCTCCATCATCCGAAGCACGTCCGGGGTGTGCTCAAAAAATGGGGAATGTTTACATTCTTAAAAGCAATCACAGTAAAAGCACACTGCCGTGCACCCCCCTCAGAATCCTCCCCTCACTTCAGACACGCTCATCCCCCCCGTCCTGGCCACGTCCTGCATCGGCTCTGGAGTCCTCTTTCCTGAGTGTCTTTAGCTGCGCTGTCCTGGCTGCCTCGATGTCCCGAATGAATTAAAACACTTCCCTGTCACGGTCCTCTTGACTTGGGGAGGAGCCGGTGAGTAAGGTGGATGAGGGCACCACACCACGTTCTCGCCAGCCGGCCTTCGTGCTGGGTGGGGCTGGGTGGCAGCATTCACACTTTTATCACACCTTGTGAAGACCCTCATGGACACATGAAGCCCTTGGTGTAGTTCCCAGTGTTCCAGGGCCCCACCTCGCTGTCCGGGACAAGGGAGGGACACTCCTTTCCCTCGGGGGAGGTGAGGCCGGAGAAGGAGTCATCCTGGAGCTGACTGTCCTGTGTGTTCCTGGCTCCCCATGTGCCACCGTCTCCTGCCCCTTGAGGGCACCACACTCCTTCCCAGCCCACCCGGTGCCAGCTCTCTATGGGACACAGAGTGGGGACCTGTACCCCGACACCCCACACCCTTGGGAGGCTCCTGCAGCCCCAACCAGGGGGGATGCGGTCTGCCTGCTTTGTGATCAGCTTTGCTTTGCTTTCCTTCTACGCCCGTGAAAGGGCTTCTCCAACCTGACCACTTAACACCTGTGCCAGCGGGTGGTGGGTGTCACTGCTGTAGCCCACGGCCGGGGCCTCACGGGAAACCCAAGGCACAGGCGGGCGTCCCCAGGCCCAGTGACTGAGGCTGCGACCCCGACTGACCCAGGTCCTACAGGTCAATGCCCAGGCCTCTGAGCTGGGCTATGGGGTCCTGATTTCTTGCTAAGATGGGGGCTCGGGGGACCGGGCCTGGGGTGTGCAGCAGAGGGCAGCCTGTGTCGGGCAGCCCCTCACGGGCTTCAGGGACCTGTGCTCAGTGCTCTGAGATATGAAGGGGAGCAGTGCTCAAGATAACCCCTAAGTTTTGTTTTCTGAGCAATTTTATCAGTCCGTGTTTGCACTGCTCCTGTGGAGTGGGTACGTGGACACTGCACATCCCACTTCCTGCTTCCACCCTTCCCTCCCATCCCTACCCTCCTCCATCTCTTGGTCCCTTCCCATGTGAGAAAGATCCATCTCCCTACTTCCTATGACCTATCTTTTATTGCACTCTTTATTTGTAATTTGAGTTTCTCGTGTAAGAGAAATCATACAACATTTAAGCACGGGCGTCTAATTTATTTCACTTAGCATGATGGTCTTAAGGTGCCTCTATTTTCCTACAAATGACTCAAGTTTATCCTTCTTCACGGCAGAGTACTGCTCCATGGCGTGTAAATTCCACACCTTCTTTATCCCTTCATCTGCTGGTGGACACACCTAGACCACTTCAAAGTTTAGCTATTGTGAGCTGTGCTGCTATAAACGTGGGTGTGCGTGGATCACTGTAATGTGATATCCTTAACTCTCTCGGGAAGATACCTAGTTAAGGAGTAGCTGGCTCAGATGGAATTTCTAGTTTTAGGTTTTTGAGGACTCTCTGTACTGATTTCCACAGGGGTTGTACTAGTTCGCTTACCCACCAACAGTATGGAAGGGTCTTTTTGCCCCACAGCCTCGCCAGCCCTGCTTATTATCCGATTTCTTGATGATGACCATGCTTTCTGGGGTAAGACAGAGCCCCAGTGTTGTTTTAATTTGCATTTCTGTAACGGCCAGCGATGCTGAGCATTTCTTCCTGTATTTATTGGCCATTAGTACTTGCTTCTGCTTGTCCGTTTTCTATTGGGTCTTTTATTTTGGGGGGGGTCTAATTTTTTTGAGTTTTTTATGTATTCTAGACGTTAGTCCTTTGTCGAGCCCTAAGTTGAAGTGACTTTTCTTACAGTATGTTGTTATAATTGCTCTATTTTATTATCAGTGATGTCCATCTCGTCCTCTGCCTAATTCGTAAACTTTACCATAGGTGTGTGGGAGGGAACAGCCCCTGCATGTCTGGGGACTGTCTGTGGGTGCAGGCATCCGCTGGGCGTGCTAGAGGGTCCAGCCACGCTGACTGTAAGCATAGTGGGCACGGGTGATGGATTCTGTGCTGGACCCTTTGCCCCCAGGCTACAGTTCAAAAGCCCAAGCAGCAGCGAAGTGGGGTCAGGCAGCTCCTGGTCAGGGAAGCAGGGAGCCGCAGTGGGCGCCCCCAGGCCCAGCGACCACCCTGTGTGCCGGCTGGTTTCACACCGTGCTTTCCCGCCCTATCTGGAGCCTCCTCTGTGTGCAGAGAAAGTCACCTCCCTAGCAGGCGGCCAGCCCTACCAGTCTCCCCAGACGGTTAAGCAGGACTTTCAGGGCCGAACCCGGACCATTCCGCCAGATGGGACCAGTTACCTCCCCGGTGTCGGGGCTTTTGCGGGGGCCCGGGGTGAGGACCTGGCTGGGCCCGGTGGCTGTGTGCAGGGCAAAAAGATACAGCACCCACAGAAAAGAAGACTTGGAGGGGTCTTTGCACCCCCATGTGTCCTTGAATTCCGGTCCCTACTGGTGTGGACTTGACCCCCCGTGCTCTCCTCCCGCCCTGGCCGTGACTGTGTGAGTGGACGGAGAGTCCTTGCACAGATTTCCCAAGCCTGAGTCTGGGAATGTATTTTTAAAATTTCTATATCAAATAATAGATTGTATGGGACTCACTGGTGGGAGAACGCATGCCTGTTTATTTAGTTATTTTGTGGGGGATGGAGCCCAGGGCCGCCTGCGTGCTAAGCAAGGACTCACCCGAGTCGCACCCCAGGCCAGCGAGTGACTTGTGACCTCAGGGTCACGGCTAACGTGTGCTCCTGTCTGCCGCAGCCGCCCGGGTGTTTGAACTGATCGTAAGGATCACTAACCGCAACCTGACGGAGCAGCTGCTTGACCCTGGCAGTGAGGAGCACCGGAACTTCTCCCGACAGCTGCTGCGCGAGGTAACGGCAGACGTGGCCTGGTGACAGGAGTGTTCCTGCGCGCTCTGAGCCGGGACACTGCATGGCGGCCAGCTGCTCCCCAAGGAGGAGGCAGCATCACGGTCACTTGTGCTTCGGGAGAGTCGAGACCCGGATGCACGGGGATACTCAGACCCCTCCTCTGGTGCAGTTAAGGAGGCTCAATCTTTTCTAGTGGGCTCCAGGCAGACCCGCCTGAGCCCGGCCCCAGCAGGAGCCGCTGCGTTTGTCCTCCCAGGCGGGAAGTGGGGCTGCCCTTCATTCCGGCGGGAGCTGCCCTCCTGGCCCCCCACGGCATTTCATTACGCACAGCCTTAGAGAGTCTTCCAGCTGCGGGCTGCGTGTCACGCTGGGGACCTGCGCGGGGCTGCCTCCCACACCCAGCCTGCAGAAATCAGCTTTCCCAGCACGCCTCTCCTGGCTTTGCAGGGACTCGAGTGCGGGGCTCTGCCCGCCTGCCTTCTGGGGGCGATTTAGCCCAGCAAGGGGGACAGCTCCAAGTAGCCTTGGGGACTGTTCTTGGTCGTCCCTCTCCTCATCACTCAGTTCCTAATCTCTGCCCCACACAAGTCCCCCTCTTACCACTTTTGAGGGCAGCCAGCAGGGCAGTCTGTCTGAGCCCATGGCCAGAAGCCGGATTGTGGTGGTCGCCGGGGGTTCTCCAGGAAGACGGGGTTCCATACCCGGGAAGACGCCGCTGCTGCCCCGTCTGAGCGCTGTGGTCTCCTTCCGGCCAGGTTGAGAACTCCTGCTCCCGGGCCGTCTCAGACCTGCACAGAAAGGGGAAGCTGAGGCTGGAGCTCCTGTCACTCCGGGCGGGGAGCGTGGTGGCAACGCTCCGAGTCACCGTGAGAGACCCCGAGTACCCGGTGGGCATCTCCACACTGGTCCCCGTGCTCCAGCTTCTGCACGCGAGCACCGTGTTCCAGATCGACCCCCAGGGGACGCGGGTGCAAGGTGCGTGTCCCCCGCCCCCCGTGCCACCCCTGAGCCCCTCCAGCCCCGACCGACAGGGCGGCTTGGAGCCGGCTCTCCTCTGTCCACAGGTGAGTGCCCTAAAGGAAACGCGAGCCCACAGAGCCAGGGCCAGGGCTGAGACTGCATCCCGCTCTGTTCCGGGAGGGGCTGGGCCCCGGGGCAGGGACTTATTCCTGAGCAAAGGGACTGCGAGTGGAGGTGGAGCAGAGGCGGGGCTCACGTTCCTGCAGCCAGGGTCCCAGCATCTCCAGTGTCTGCCGACCGCGTGTATGGTCTGTCGGCCTCTATGGTGTCTCCGTTCACTTCCTGCAGAAGGCACAGAGAGACAGAGACAGACACAGAAGCAGAGAAGGCCCCCAAGTGAGAGTTGGAGAGAGATAGACACTGGAAGGGTCAGGGCAGAGAGACGGGGAAGCAGACAGATACGGGGCGGAGATGCAGAGAGCGTAGGAGACAGAGAGAGCAGAGTGCAGCTCCTCCTCTCTGCAGTGGGGTGCTCGCCTCCGCCCCTGAGCCCTGGGACACCCCCGTCAGCAGCCCCGGCATGGGTCCAAGCATGAGCCGTGTCACCTCTGTGCTCCGTGGGTGCTGGCTGTCCCCGCAACTGTCCCCTGTGCAGGAGTGCAGGCGGCCCCGTGTCTGCACTTTGGAGTCGCTCCCGGAGATGCTCAGCCGAGGACACCCCGCTCACTGGTGGCCTTAGGGACGAAGGTGGTCTCACTTCTCATAGAACCATGTGTGGCTGGGGACCTGTGGTGGGGTCCTCCATGCCTGTCCTGTGCCCCGCTGGGTCCAGCCCTTCAGGAGGTCCAGCCCTGCCTTCCACCCCAGCCCCGATGCACCAGGGCCGAGGTTGTGCCAGGTCTCAGTCAGTGGACTCTGGGGACTTGGGACCCAGGGTGTGTGAACAGCACCTCCCAAAAGATACATCCATCCACCCGGGACCTCAGAATGCGGCCTTCTTTAGAATAAAGGTTCTCAGCTCTGAGTAAGGTCAGGATCCCAAAACGATCTCATCCCGAGGCTGGACTTGGCACCGGCCCTTGGCCTAGGATAAGTGTCCTCACCCTAGACAGAAAACCACACGAAGGGAGGGGCCACGTGAAGGCAGGGCCTCGACTTGCTTTTGACAGGAGAGGTGGCCCGGCCCTGGACAGGTGCCTGACTCTGTGACCTTGAGTTCTGCACACAGTGGAGCTGGCGCGGCCGCCACGGAGCACGCCTCTACTCGGGAGGCCGAGTTCTGCGGCTCATAGGGAGGCACGCTGCAGCCACGGCCGGAGAGTTGCTGGTCACTTGGGGGCCCCCGCTCACTGCCTGGGGTTCACGTGTCCCTAGCCTGACACCGGAGCCTTCCGGTGTCTCTTAGGGGGAGCAAGTTGTGGCACTGTTTTTGCCCCAAGTGGGTCTGTTCAGGGCGTGGGCTGCTCTTCTGCTCACCCTCGAGCCGTCTGGATGACCGGCAGGGTGCAGAGACCCCTGGCGGTCTCCCCCAGTGCAGACCTGCACTGCCTTGCAGCTGGGGAGCCGCTGGCCTTGGCGTTAGTGCAAGATGAAAGAAGCCTGTCTTGCCTTGCTCTGTGCCTGCTTGTGAGCGGCACTTAGGTCCTACACATGGATGCCTGAGGAGGAGGTCAGGCAGCTCCAGGAAAGAGTGTGCCAAGTGTCCTGAGGCAGCAAGGCATGCAGAAGAGCGAAGCAGCCACAGCTCATGCGCTGCTGAGCGTCCTGGAACAGGCTCTAACTTGGCTGGAATCCAGCCAGCTGGGTGCCGCCTGGCTGCCAGGCTGGGTTTGTGGTCTGGGTACCTCCACCTGCTGCAGGCTCAGCTACCTCCAGGCACCCCTGTGGGTCCCAGCCAAGGCTGCCCTGTTCAGAGGCCTGGGTGCTCTGAAAAGGCAGAAGGCCCACGGGAGGGTTCCTGGAACCCCGGCTCAGGTGTTTTCTGTGTGTCAGTTGAAACACTGAATATTAAGGGCATCACCACATCAGAGGGAGCGAGAATAAACAGCAAGGAGTCAGGTAGAGTGGCCGTGCCTGAAATCCCAGCGCTGTGAGGGGTGAGGCTGGAGGATCCCAAGTTCAAGCCCAGACTGAGGAACTTAGTGATTTAGTGAGACCTTGTTTGAAAAGAAACAGTAAAAGAGGGGCTGGGGGTGGAGCTTAGTGTAAGCGCCCTGGGTCCAATCCCCAGGACACAAAGAAAGAGAGAAAGAAAAAGAAAGAGAAAAAGAGAAAGAGAGAGGGAGAGAAAAAGGAAATAAAGAGGAATACGCCCACTCTTGTGGGGTGAACACAGCCCAAGGAACCTGCATCCTCTGGTCTCCACCCCTAAATAAGCCAGCACCGTGGATGCCAGCAGGGCGCGGTCAGGGGTGCCTGGTCAAGGGCGGGCTTCCAGGACAGCTCGGTGCAGGCCTTGTGCTCAGGCGTTGGGTGGCATGGGTGTCACGCGGGGTCTTCCCCCTGCCCAAGACGGCTGCCTGCACCCCTTGACCTGTGCCCCTGTCCACGCCCTCCCTTCTCCCAAGAGGCCGGGCCACCTTCTCACCGCCATCTGCGTCTCCCCGCAGACTGGGACGAGTGTGCCCACGACTCAGAGCACGACTGCTCGCCCGCCGCTGCCTGCATCAACCTCGAGGGCTCCTACACCTGCCAGTGCCGCACGGCCAGGGACGCCAGCCCCACCCGGCCCGGCCGAGCCTGTGAGGGTACGTGTGCCCTGTGCCACTCTGGGCCCGGGCCGGGGTGGATGACTTCACTAGGGACAGTGTCGTGGGCTCACGAAAATGCCAGGGTCCACGGGAACATTTTAGTTTTCTTTTAAAATAAGGATGATTGTGCTAAACATAGAGCGACTCCACCCCGTGTCTCTTCATCCCTACACCAGTGCGGTTGTAAAATTTAACTTTAATGATGCTGATGGAAGGCACAGGCACCCACAGAAGCTGGGTGGCCTGGAGCCCAGGGAGGGGAGGAAGCCTGAACTCAAAGTGGGTCCTGAGAGGGGGGCCCTGGTGCCCCAGAACTGCCACATCGCTGCCTGAGGTCTTTTGGGGTCCACTTCTGATCGGTGGATTCGGCCCAGCAGCTTGCTGAGCACAGAAGCAGGAAGAAGCTCCCTGCAGACTGCAGATGCTGTGATTGATTGGCCATGTCTGGCCCGGGAGTAGGCACCGGTGGAGTAGGCGCTCAGCCCCTGCTCCCATCCCCAGGCCGGTGGGAAGGGGCAGGAAGAGCGCTCTGCGGGGAGAATCCTGCTCCTCAACCCCTTGAAACTCCTTCCAGCTTCCAATGTTCCCACGCTTGGCTCCTATTTTTTTTTTTTTTTTGATTCATTGAATGCCCAGCACACTGGTGAGGGAGATCAGCACTGACTCCCACATGGAGTGCAGTTGTAGGGGGATCCTTGCCATTTCCCCAGACTCTCCAGAGATTGATCTGAGGCTGGGAGGACCAAGCCCCGCCCACCCTCCTGCCCGGGTCTGCAGCTCCCAGCCAGCCCCCCCCCCCCCCGCTCTTGGGTCTCAGCTTCCCGTTTATCAAACGAGGAGGTCCCCCTGCCTCTGCCTGCTGAGGGAACTGGGAGGCGCAGACGTGGCCTCATTCAACAGCAACGCACCAGCCTGCGTCCTCCCGGGGCCCGGGGCGGGAGGGGCGCTGCTGTGGAAGGTAGCGTCCCTCCGCGGCAAACGCCTTGCTGTCGCTGCTGGGGTGCAACATGGCTGTCTTGCAGGTGACGTGGTCAGCCCCACCGGACGTGGTCTGTCGGCAGCAGCGGGGATCACAGCCTCGGCCCTCGGCACAGGCACCACAGCCCTTGTCCCAGAGCCCCCCACGTTCTCACTCAGCCCCAGGAACCCAGGGGGCACCCCGACGGCAGCCCAGGTCCCAAGCCCAGGGCGCCCGACCACGAGAGGGCCCGGCGGCACAGTCCCACAGGACAGAAACAGCGCAGGGCCCGGCCAGGAGGAGGAGGGGCCCAGTGCGGCCCCCAGCCCAGCCGTCGCCCCCTCGGCTCCCAGGCCAAGCCCTGGCCCATCCCAGGGGACCACCGGCGGCCCCGTGCACTCCCCGGGGCAGTTCCTGGGAAACGTCACCACGGAGCCACCCACCTTGCCAGCCCCCACCCGTGGCCCCACAGGTCACGTCGAGTGGCACCCCAGCCAGCCCACAGAGGGGACGCCTCTGCACGCCACCGCACTGCAGCACGGGGACCCCGTGCCCTCCCCGTCCCGGGACTCCCCGTCAGTCCCCACCCCCGTGGCTCCGGAGACCCCTAGCTGCGGTGAGTGGCCCAGGGGGCCCAGAAGCCTGAAGGGACCTTGGTGGCTTGCAGGACCCCAGGTGGCCCAGCCCACAGAACTGTGTCCCAGGCCAGCCTGAAACACCAGGAGGCCCCGTCCCCTTGTGTGGGGTGAGGAGGCCCCGTGCAGAGCAGGCGGCTCCACCGGCCGCCATCCAGTCTCGCTAGGAAGAGGCCCCATCTCCAGCCTCCTCTCGCTCCCTAAGGCTCTTGCTTTGTAGCCAGGGTAGGAGACATTGGGATATGTGTTCTGAGGACCCTGGAGCACCCCAAGTGCCGGGTACCTCAGTAGTCCTATACCCCGCTAGTGCCCCACAAGTCTGTACCCTGGGTTTCCCACCCTGGCCCGCACCCCTGTCCCGAACCCTACCCATCTGTCCCCGCATAGCTGTGCTGCAGCCCCACCAGGTCCACCTTGTAGGTGGAAGTTCCAGCCCGCCCCAAGCCCCGGGGCCGCTCCGGGAGGTGAGGAGCAGCTCTGCGGTGCCAGCCCCACTGTCTGTGCTGTCCCCACTCTGCATGCAGCAGCTCCACCCAGCTCTCCAGCCATGTGCAGATTGTCCCCCTGTCAGAGCGGCTCTCGGGCCCGCACTGCTGCCCACGCTGTCCTCTGTGATGTCCAGCACGTGAGGCATGGACAGCTGGGCTGGGAAGCCGCCCGGGTCCTGCAGAAGAGCTTTGGCACCCAACACCTTCAGGGCCAGGTGGCCACCCTCAGAGACCGAGCCACGCTGGGGGTGGTGAGCAGTCACCACAGGGCAGGGTGTGGTCCCGGGAACGCAGGACAGGGACCCCTCACAGGTGTGTGTGGTGGTGAGCGCCCCTGACGGGGACCACACTGAGGCGGTGCTCAGCAGGCTGCAGAATTCGTTGGCTTTCCACATTAACGTATGAGTCTGCCCAGGCCTAAGTGACTTGCCAAAGGAGCCAGCAGCCGACATGCAGAAACAGGGTTCTCCACGCCAAGGGTCATGGCAGAGGCCCACAGTGACAGTGTGATGCCTCTGAAGGCAAGAGAGCACCTCAGCCGAGGACGCTGACACCCTCAGAGCTCCAGGGCAGTAACTGCAACCTCAGAGGTCGAACAGTCCTCTCGTCACACAAAGATCTACCGCTCGGAATGTCCTTGTTCCCCCTTCCAAGGCCTTGCTCACTTTCCTGCCTTTTGCCTCAGCTGTTCCCTACATTTCCCTGCGTGCCCTATGATATGCTATGAACCCCATAAACGGGCCAGTTTGGAGAGGTCAGGGTCTTAGCCACAAAAGCTCTGACCTTCCCAGACCCCTGTGTACTCTATCACTTGGTCTATTGCCTTTTACCTTTCGCCATACGCTCACCCAGGGGAGTGGACCAGCCAGCTCCCGACAGGGCCCTCCCAGGACCTTTCCCGGCTACGGTCACCACGGCCTGTCCTGCCTCCTGCCTCCTGCCTCCTGCCTCCTGCCTCCAGCACGGTGCCTTTGATCTGCTTTTTTCCTCAGAACAGCTAACTTTGGCATTTTCATTTCTCTTCCCAGCTCCTGTCCCCATCGGAAAGGTCAGGGTCTCCAATGTGACCGGCACCAGTTTCCACCTGGCATGGCTGGCAGACGTCGCCCTGCGCCCCACCTTCCGTCTCACTGTCACTGCTCCGCGGAGCCCCGCTGTGGGTCTGGAGACCCAGGAGTGCAGCGCACAGCTGTCAGGGCTGGAACCTGGCGTCTTGTACCTGGTGGAGATCATGGCCAAAGCGTGTGGAAAAGAGGGTGCGATTACACGGCTGAAAGTGAGGACAGGTGGGCCTTCGGGAAGGTGGGTCACGCTGTCCTCGAGGAGGAGGAGGGAGGGCGGAGGAGATTCGGGGGTGACAGGGGTCGGGCGCTGCTGGGCTTCTGTTCCGCTGGCTCCTTCGCTCCCATAGTGCAGGACAGCAGGCCAGGGGCTCCTCGCGGGAGCAGGTGTTGGGCTGGCTCGGGGCAGAGGGTGGCTTTGTCGCAGGGCAGAGGCCACCTGTCTGGGTCCTTGTGGGTCCATGGTCCAACAGCGGCATCGTGTGCCTTCCTTGGGTCCTCTCCACTCGGGAGGGCTCGGTCTCCTGCCAGACACGGGCAGGGCGTCCACCAGAGCTGTAGCCACAAAGGAACAGGGTCAGCCGAGGCACGTTCAGCGTCGGATCCGGTCCTTAGCCATGACTACATATATTAAAGCAGGTGTGGGTGGTCCCAGCGCTTGGGGAAACTGAGGCAGGAGAACTGTAGGTTCAAGCCTGATCTCGGCAGTTTAGAAAGACCCCGCCTCCAAATGAAAAGTGAAACCCAGGCCGGGATGTCGCCGAGGGTGATGCTCTGGGTTTAATCTTCATCCCACAAAAGCAAAACCAAAACCCACCAGGTTCAGACACGATGCCTCTTCCTCCTCATTAGCGCTTGTAGCAGGCTATTTTCGTAAACGAGGGACCCAGCCGGGTGTCTGACAGGGCAGGTGCCCCGCACCTCTCAGGAGACATTGGTAGCAGCGGTCTCAGGGTCGGGGCCAGACTGTACAGCGGGTGGCTTTGCAGTTGGGATTGAGACTGAGTAAGAAGCTCTTAGGGGACCGACTCCGAACCCCCAAGAGGAGGCCCTTGTCTCTCTGCCCCACCGCCCACCACCTGGCACAGATCGGTGCTCTGTAACCCCCCACGAAGGACCGGGGGGGGGGCTGGGAGCCAGGTGCCCCTGTTCCCAGAAGCCGCGCGCAGTCCCTGTGTTCCTAGAGGCCCTGCTGGGTGCAGACCCAGGGCACACAAGGTGCCAGAGCAAGAGGGACTGCCTGTCTTGCCGGAGCAAGAGGTGGGGGGGGGGGAGCCGCGCAGCCCAGCCTGGCACCGGCCCTGGTGCGGGCCCTGTGTGCCAGCCAGGCCAGGATGGCTGCTTCACGCTGTGGCCCTGCCTACTTATCTCGTAGGCTCCGTTCACCCCTCCCCTCACACGGCGTCCTGGCTGACACCTGGGTACAGGTCACGGGCATGGGCCGTGCGGGGCACCGTTGGCGGCTGAGCTGGTTTTGCAGCCCCCAGAAGTGTCTGCCCCGTGCCAGGCTTCTCCTGCACCCTCTGGAGCCTGGGGGCCGTGCCGGGCATCTGTGCCAATCTTTCTAGAGCGCAGGTCAGTGCTGTGAGATGCTCTTCCTGTCAGCGTGGACCTGCAGCTGCGAAGCCAAAATGACAGGCTGTTACCTAGGGCGGTGGGGTTCCCAATGCGTCCATTTTCCAACCTGCAGCGGCCCAGAAGCTCAGTGGCAAAGTCAGGATCGAGAACGTCAGGTACTCCGAGACCTTCCGCAACGCCAGCAGCGAGGAGTACCGAGGCTTCCTGGACCTGTTCTCCAGGACGGTGAGGCAGAGGGCGTCCCTGTTCCTTTGGGGAGATAAAGGATGGAGGGCGGCGGGTGGTGGACTCATCCAACCAAGCAGGAACTGGACCCCGGGGCCCTTGGGCTCCTGGGTTCTGAAGGGGGATGGGACTAGGCCGTGGGCCTGGAGGTGGAGCCAGCCTTCTCCAGCACCCCCTCCAGTCCCACTGTCTTCCGTCCACTGTGGGACCCTAAGGTCTGCTGTGAAAATCCCCTCCCTGCTTGAAAAAAAAAAAAAAAAAAAACAACTTTCAAAACTGAGGTCTATGGCACATACCACAAAATTCATATTTAAAAAAATAATAGCTTTATTGAACTAAAATTTGCATGCCGCACAATTTACAAACTTTAAGATTCAGTAGACTTGTTACAACGGAGTTGTGCAAGCATGACCACAATCAAATTTAGATCATTCTTGTTATCCCAGAACAAAACATTCTGCCCACTAGCTCCTGTCTCCCACTTCCTCCCCGCTAATCTAGGCAATCACTGAGCTACTCTATCTTCAAAAACTTTCCTATTCTGGGAATTGATTTCTTTTTTATTCAAAATAGACTACGATCATGGCAACAACAAAGACCTTAACATATCCAAAGAAACAAGAACCCTGCAGGGTGAGGTCACACGCTATTGGAGTAAAATAAGAAGCCAAGAACAGACACATACTTAGAATGCAGTAACTTTTTTTCCATCTCTCTTTTTCCTATGAACCTTTTTGTAGAAGGGAAGCCACACACTGTTCAAGCTGTGTGCCTGATTTGCTTCGTTTTACATAAAGGTCTCGAGGTTATCCCTTTTCCCACAAACACCTCAAGCTCACCTTTAGGCGCAGCAGTGCTCCACGGGGTGTGAACACCCCACTTTCCTCAGCCATTCATCTGCTGATGGACATAGAGGCTGCTTCCAAGACATAGCTGTTTTGCACTGTGCTGCTATAAACACGAGTCTGCATCTGTCACCGCGGTGTGATATTTTTACCTCCCTGGAGGAGATACCCAGAAGGGGAAAATTTCACATTTCATAGTGTACTTCGGCGGCCTGCAGTCTGTTCACAGAATTATGCAGAAATCACCACCATCTGACTCCAGGTTGTTTTCATCACCCCAAAGCAGAACCGCGAGTCTCGAGCCCTGTCCCAGCCCTCGAGCATCGCCGCTCTGCCTCGTGTCTGTGGATTCGCCTGTTCTGGATGCCCGTAATGGTGGAGCTGTGCACTGTGTGATGGGGGGTGGGTCTGGCTTCTTTCACTTGGCATGAGTTTCCGGGCTCCTCCATGTGGCGCGTGCTGGCTTTGTTCCTTCCTAGGGCTGGGCAGTAGCCCACAGCGCGGGCAGGCCACACTCCTTTCTGTGCATGCAGTCACTGAGCGTCCACTTTTTGTCTATTATGAAGCTCGCTGCGGGGATCCCCTGCCTTCCAAGCAGCGCTTTTCCCACTCTCCTGTCCTCCTTCCTAACCGCTGTCTCCTCGACATTCTCCAGGATGAATGCTGCTACAGTCTTTGTCTTGTCTTTTTTAATCTTTGTTGGTGGTCAGGTGTTTTCCTTTAAGGTATAGACAGTGCACTGGTCATAACAGAACGATGTGGCTTTTGTAGTGGAAATCTCCCATTTCAGCTTTTCCTTAAGTTTTAAAACCCAGAACAGAGAGGGTTCCACAGCGCCACCTCATGACAAGAGTGACAATGACAGGGGTCATTTGCAAAGCTGGGGTGGCCCAGGGGTTTCCATGGGACCTACCAGCCTGGTGTCTTGGTTACTTTTCTCTCATTGCTGAGACAAAATACCTGACGCCCAATACTAAGGGAGGAAAGGTTTATTTCGCTTACAGTCTGTGGAGGTTTTAGTCCATACTCGGCTGGTTCCAAGGCAGGATGGCACATGGCAGAGGCCAAGAGTTCATGGTGGCAGAAGACAGCAAAAGCAACAAGAGCAAAAGGGAGGAGGGGCGGCAGGAAGCCTCTTTCCCTCCCTTACATTATATGAAAACTATCCATCCCAGGGCGGTGTAGCACTCACACCCATAATCCTAGCAATGGATCGTGGATCAATCATAAACTCTAGAAGCCTGCCTCATGGCTGTATGAGGATCTGGGGGGACATGCAGTCACAAACCATAACATCTGGCCCCTGGTAAAATGGCCCGGCCAGCAGCTGTGGCTCCTGGGACCCAGGGTCTGCCGTGTTTATTCTGGGATCTCCGCCTGTGCCAGTACCCGGCTGCCAGAGGCGGTGGTGGTGTGGTTGATGGTGCATGTCACTGCCTCCTTGTGAAATGACAGCTGCATGTGACTTTAAGCACCGCTCCAGAGATTAGGCGAAGTGGCTCTGTCTCCATCTCAAGCTTCTTGACTTTCTTCTTTCAACTTATCCTCCTTTGCCCATTTGGGGGAGAATTGCATTTTATGTTTAGAATCTCAGCATGGCAGAGAACTGTGAGTCCCTGGCTGGGCCAGATGTGGAGAGGAGTGTTGGCAGGTGTGGGTTAATGTGGCACCCGGCTTGGCCTCAGTTCTTAGTGGGGAGACTGGAACTTTGAGATGGTGGCATTAATCCAAGACCCCAGTGCATCTGTGTGGGGGGAGGGGAGAAAGACTGAGGACAATGACAATAGCTCTCTGACAGAGCCAGTCAAAGGATCAGGTCTGCCTCTGATGGGTGACAATGAATTTGTTCACCTTGGGTGGCCGGGAGTGGGGCATGGCGCCATGAGCCTGTGCCCCGAGCCACTCCACGCCCTGGCCTCCTCGCTGAGAACTGTCCCTGGAGGAGCTCCACTCTCTGGCACCTTCACTCTTGTGGGCCGTGACAGCCCACTGTAAGTCACTCATCTCTGGCACTTAGACCATGGTGAGCTGGGATGCGGGAATACAGTGCGTGGCACATGATTCCATCCAAAGCGGCACAATCTAGGAGCAGGCGCTGCCTGTCCTAACGGGGAGGTGCAGGTGCGCATGCGGAGGCAGCTCGGGACAGGAAGGAGGACCTGGAAGGAGAAATGTTCTGCAATGTCAGGAAACGTGAAGAGGAGGGTAGGCTCACTCCCCAGCCCTGCCCTGGTTGGCTCAGGGTCTAGCTGCCACCGTGAGCCCCCCCAGCCGTCTCCCCACACCTGCCCTGTGCTGCAGGACAGGGACCTTCTCTGCATCACAGACGTCCCAGGCGTGGGTGCTGGGCTGAGGCCTGAGCAGACAGGAAAGAGGCCCAGAGCCGATCTGCAGCTTTGACCGTGCCATGAGGCAGCCCTGCTGTGGGGTAGGACCCTGCACCAGCGGCCTGTCTCTGTCTCTCCAAGGTGCGGGGCTCCCTGCCGGCCGCCCTGCGTCAGCACATGGACTCCGGCGGGATCAGAATGAACGTCACCTGCATCACCAATGGGAGCATCGTGGTGGAGTTTGATCTGCTGATAACGGTGGCTGTGGATGTCAGGGAGGTGTCAGCCACGTTCCTCAATGCCCTGGGGAACATGTCTCAGCTGGAGGTGGTCAGGAGCGACACTTTCATATGGGGTAGGCAGAGGTGGGCTGTCGGTGCCCTCCCCCGATTTCTGGGCAAGAGCCCACTCTGACCCTTGGGTCCTGAGGCTGTCCCTTCCGGGCTCTTCCTGGAATTCACCGGGAAATGCAGATTAGATGGGATGCTGCACATCCGTCCTATCGTACCATGAGTGTCTCTAAGGTTTCAGGGTTGAAGCATCTTCAGCTGAACCTGCAAAGATTCCCAGGGTCACTGCCACCTTTCGGGGCTGCCCTGTCTCTCCCCTGCCCTGATTCGACGGCTGAGGCAGATTTGTCTCTCGAAGCAGTGGGACTGTCTCTATTCTCCCTCTTTCTAGGAAAAGAAAAGGAGAAAAAGGTGACTCAGATTCTTTTCTCCTATTGTACAAGGGGTGATTGAACAATATGGTTCATTTTTAAATTTAAAAAATTAGTACAGTAAAAGACACATGGCCAGGAGTCCCACTCAAAAGCTTCCTCCTTGCATCGAATGAACTCATCCCATCATCCTGGCCACTTCCTGCAGCAGCTCTGGAGTCCTCTTTCCTGGGGGTCGTTGGCTGCACTGCTCTGGCTGCCTCAATGTCCTGAATAGATTCAAAACACTGACCTTTCATGGTCATTTTCACTTTGGGGAGAAGCCAGAAATCACACGAGGCCAGATCCAGTGACTAAGGTGGATGAGGACACAGCGTCATGTTTTTCCGAGCTGCCTTTCCATTGGCAGGTGCTGGGCAGGAGTATTCACCGTAGTTTTGATAAAACTTCGTAAAAACACTCAGGAACAAGGACTCCAGACCTGCCGCCAGAAGTGGCAAGAATGATGGTGTGAGCATGCTCAAAATGAGGGGGAAGGATTTTGAAAGGACTTAATGTAAAAATGTACTATAATAAACTTTTATTTTTGATCACCCCTTGGACTTGAAAATAAATGATAACTGGCTTATAATTATATATATATATAAATGAAGATGTTTAAAATTGCAAAGTAATATTTTCTGAGTTTGAGAGTGGGAACAATTTCCTAAGGACAGTCAGATTTTCAAAGGAAAAGGCTGAAATACTTGACCTCAAAAATACAAATTCTTCCTGGATATAACGGCGTGTGCCTGTAATCCCGGCACTGGGGAAGCTGAGGCAGGACTGTCATGAGTTGAGTCCAGCCTGGACTACATAGTGAGTTCAAGACCATGTCTCCAAAACAACGACAACCAAAAAACAAAACAAAACAAAACAAAAAACAAGTTTTTTTATGTCAAGCAAAATAAAGTCACCATTATAAAAGCCAAAAACTACTTTCCATAAATTTGATGAAATAATAGCCTAAATTCATACAATGATCATACAAATAGATGATAAATACTAAGAACCCGATAAGCACACAAAAGATCCAAGTAGATAATATATAGAAGAGAAAAACAGATTACCTCAGAGATGTAGTCAGCAAAGATTCCCAGGGTCACTACTGCCTTTCGAGGCTTGCTCTTTTTGAAATAAAAATCTTTTTGGGGGAAATGGTCCTCCCTCCACGGGCGTGGAGGGCAGGTGCTTGGGGTCTGCAGGTGGAGTAGAATTTGCTCACCTTCCCTGGGAATCAGCTCAGCAATAGGTGTTCAGAGCTTCGCAGTGTTCACCCACGTGGGGGTCAGAAGACGACTTCTGGGACTTTATCCTGGGAAAGAGGCCCGGTTTGGACGATGGTGTGTGCAAAGATATTCATCTTCTGTATTACTTTCAAAGCATAAGAACGGGAAATAACCAAGAGTCCTGGGGTCGGACGTGTATTGAATGATGGTCACAGCATGGCCGGTTGTCTGTTCTGGAAAGTGGGGTTTGTTGGGATGAAGAGGCCCCTAAGACAGGGTAAGGAAAGAGGCGGCATATGCTCAGTTCCGGAGGATCTGACAGACGGATGCTTGATTGGTGCTGGGGAAGAAACCCGGGGCCCTAAGTACCTGTAAGGACGTCAGGACTAGAGGCAGGCAGGGGGCCTGCGGCGCCATGTCCGCCCCAGGCCAGCTCCTCCCTGCAGACCCTGCAGCAGGGGGCCCGGCACACTGAGCCTCACCCTCGCCGGTGGGCTCAGCTGGGCTCCCGGGAGGGGGTGCTCACCGGGCCGGCCGGCCGGCTGCTGTCACTGCAGCCCCGGGACACTCCTGCTCTGTCCCCCCAACGCCTCACAGATTATGACGAATGTGAAAGGGGAGAGGACGACTGCGTGCCGGGGACCTCCTGCCGCAATACCCTGGGGTCTTTCACCTGCAGCTGCCAGGGCGGAGCCTCCGACTCCCATGTGGAGTATTCTGGAAGAGCCTGCACAGGTAAGTC
The DNA here is from genome assembly GCF_000276665.1 of Chinchilla lanigera. Lineage (NCBI taxonomy): Eukaryota > Metazoa > Chordata > Mammalia > Rodentia > Chinchillidae > Chinchilla > Chinchilla lanigera. The sequence continues at coordinate 39,518,422 of NW_004955407.1, read as the reverse complement.
TCCTAATCCCGGAGGAGATGTCTTAGAGCTGACTGTTTTGCTGTGGTTGAGACAGGGGCTCTGTCTGTAATCCAGGCTGGCCTTGAACTCACTATGTAGCCCAGGCTGGCCTTGATCACTCATGGTGATCCTCCTGCCTCAGCCTCATGAGTGCTGGAATGATGGGTGTGCACCACCATGCCTGGCCTGGAGTGGGTCTTCAGGGTAGCACGGTGGGCAGGCTGTGGCGGGAGCTTTGGTGAGGACACAGCTGGTGAGGATGGGCAGGGGGTGTGGGCTGACTTGGGGAGGCTTTGGGAGAGGGCAGAGAGAGTGCGATCGGACCAGCAGGAGGTGTCTATGGGCTCGGGGTCCCTGCACAGGACAGAGCCCAGGGTTCTTCTAGGCAGGGGTGCGGCACAAGGCCCCAGCTGGGGGCCCACATTAACAACGAGCCTCTGTGGGAGGGGGCTGCCCCAGCCAGGGCAGCCAGGCAGGTGCAGCAGGACACGTGTGTGGCCATGGCTTCAACAAGCAGCTGGGCACAGCTGCTGCGGGCACGGGGCAGGTCTGACACTGATGCTCACCTGTGCCTCTGCCCCCTCTACCCTCAGGTGGCTCTCCTGACAGCTCCACCCCGACCTCTGGCCCAGAGCAGCACCCAGCCCAGGCAGGAACTTCTGCCGCCCTCCTCTCGGGCACCAGCCCAGAGCCCCAGAGCCCAGCACCGCGGCTGAACCTGACAGGCGCGGTCAGGGTGCTGTGTGAGATCGAGCGGGTGGGCATCACCATCCAGAAGCGCTTCCTGCAGCAGGAGGCCATCCCTGCGTCCTCCCTGTACCTGGGGCAGCCCTCCTGCAACGCAAGCCTCAGCAACGGCTCCCACGTGCTATTGGCGGCCGGCTGGGGCGAGTGCGGAACGCTCGTGCAGAGTGTAAGGCCGGGGATAGGGTGCATTTCTGGGTGCGGCGGTCATGACTGCGGGGGACCCAGGTGGGACCGGCTCGCCAAGCCTCAGACACCAAGCGGGTACCCAGCCCAGCGTATCGGGTGGCCCCAAGTTCTCCATCTGCAGCCTGCGTCAGGAGGGAGCTGCCAGCCCCACCCTGCAGGGCTCTGGGCAGAGGCTCTGGGTGGCCGGAGTCGGGTTGCAGGGGCAGAACAGAAAATGGGCGGGAAGAGCAGGAATTCCACAACCCACATGGGAACGTCATGGTACACGAGCATGCACGGAAGTGGGTGTAAGTTCCCGTGTGTGGACGCGTCTGTGTGTTCACATGAGTGTGTACGTGAAAGTGCGGCACAGGTGTAGGTACATGTGTGAGTCACATGAGTGTGCGTGTGTGTTAGCTTTCCATCACGGTAGCAAACTATCTGAGCTACATCAGCTTAAGGTAAGAAGGTTTTTGAGGCAGCGTCTCACTATGTAGCCCAGGCTGGCCTGGAGCACTCAGTGATCCTCCTGCTTCTGCCTCCCAAGTGCTGGGATGACAGGCGCGCGTCACCACACCCGGCTGGGAGGAAAGGTCTGTTTGGGCTCCTGATTCAGGGGTTTCCCAGGCTTCCCAGCCTTCTGCACATGGCCCTCAGGGGAGCCTCCAGAGGCAGAGCACCTCGAGGTGCGTGGGTGTGGGGCAAAGGCGTGTGAGCTTGTGGGAGCGTGTGTGAGTGTGCATGAGTGTGCAACGCTGTGTATGTGCGTGCATGGGTCTGAGTGCATTTGTGTCACTGCAAATCTCTGGCTCCAGATGTGTACGTGTGAACCTAAGATGTGCTTTACATGTGTGCACGTGTACATGTGTGCAACCGTGAGCGAGTACATGATGTGTTACACAGCTGCATGTAGCCAGTGTACATATGTGTGAATGTGAAAGCATGTGTCTGTGGGCACATGTGCAAATAGGTGTGAGTTAACATGAATGAACAGTGTGAACCGGCCTGTTCGTGTGTGTGAGTGTGTATGTATGGTTTCCGTATGTGTGAATGTGTGTATGGGTCTGGGCATGTGGATGTCTTGTTAATGAGCATATCTGTGCATGTGTGTGTGAGCGTGTGGATGTCTTGTTAATGAATGCCTGTGTGCACAAGTGTGAGCAATGGGGACTCCGTGGGGTTCCGGCAGGGGCTGTGCCCACAGGTGAGCACAGGGTCCACTTTCCGGGGCACTGAGGGCAGAGGCTTGGCCAGGAGCTGGGCTGCAGGGCTCGGGACAAGAGGTGACAGTCCTGGCCATGTGGCAGGAACCGGGGCCTGGGCTTTGTCCCTGGGCACTTCTGAGCCCCCAGGCCCCAGGCGGGCCACCGTTCTGCAGGCCCGTGACCTCTGGTCCCCAGCCCCGAGGTGGGCATGTGAGCCACGTTCAGGTGGAGACCCGAGTCGGCGCCGGCTGAGGCTGGCTGCTGCTGGGTTCTCAGGCCAGAGCTGCTGCAACCGGGGACTGGAGAACATACGTTAGGATGCTAAAAGCAGGGCACGGGGGTACATGCCTGTCATCCCAGCACTGTGGGAGGCTGAGGCAGAAAAATCCCAAGTTTGAGCCCACCCTGGGCAACTTAATGACTTAGCAACACCTGTCTCAAAATAAAAAATGAAAAGGGGCTGGGGATGTAGCTCAGTGTGAAGACCTTGGTTCAATCCACAGTACTGAAAAACTAAAAAAAGCTAAAAGGCAGGTGTCCCCCTGCTGTGTTAAGGTGCTCCCCACCACGCACATGGGGCTGCTGCCCAGGAATCTGTCCCCCCACAAGGACAGTGTGGAGGGCTGTGGACAGAGGCCTGTGGGTCAGCTCTGTCCTCGCCGTTCTGAGCCCCCAGACACCGGCTCTGATGAGGAGCCTGGAAGAGTTTGGGGCAGCGGGGAGGAAAGGAAATGTGACACTGTGCATGGTCCAAGCCTGGGACCCGCAGGGCCTGTCAGTTCGAGGCCGGTTGCCTGAGAGTGGTTCGCAGGGTGGAGGGGGACGTGTGGTTGGCCGCTCTGCCTCCGTCCCGTCCACAGCGGGCGGCTAGTCGCAAAGCCAACACGCACGCTGTCGCTGGTCATCCATGAGGCAGCGGCGTCAGCGTCTTTACACGTTGGAGGCTGAGCCCGCACAAACACCCCCAAGCCCAGAGCCTTCACCCACGGCTCACTCCGGCCCCACCTGTGTCCAGAACAAGACCAGCACTGTGGTGAAGACGGTCCTGAGGAACGACCGGTCCCCCGACGGCATCATCCACCACCCGACCATCCTGAGCCCCATCCGCTGTGTCTTCCGGAACGACCTCCTGACATCGCTGGGGTACACCCCGAAGTGGGGGTGAGTAGGGAGCCACTCCTGCCCTCTGTAGCCTGGTGCCCTTTTTGGGGGTGGCCTTCAGGGTTTCCACCCTTGCAGACCATGTAAATGGAGTCCATGTAAATAGCCCGCGATCATGACTTAATGAATAACTGCCAGCTTCCCTGAGCTTTGCCCCAGCCCGTTAAGGATGAACGCACACCTGGGCCCGCCAGCGGGGAGGCCTGGCCCCACTCCACTCGGCTCCGCTAGGGTGCAGTGCAGTAGCCAGCCCTGCTTTGCCAGCGGTGCCCAGCGCTCTCATCTGGGGGGTCCTCGCTGATATCCCCATTTCTTGGGAGTTGCTTTCGGAGGAAGGACCGGGACCCAGGAGCTGCAGAAATGAACCCCCTGACCTCCACTCCTCCGCAGGGTGTACACCGTCATGGAAGACCTGCACGGTGCGGGCACGTTTGTCACGGAGATGCAGCTGTTTGTGGGAGATTCTCCCATACCTCAGAATTACAGCGTGTCTGCCAGCGACGATATCAAGATCCAGGTGGGGCTGGACAGGCAGAAGAGCAGCCTCAAGGTGGTGCTGATGGAATGCTGGGCGACGCCCTCCAGTGATGCCCGTGACCCTGTCACCTTCGGGTTCATCAACAACAGGTGGGCTTGTGGGCGCTGGGTCGGCAGCCCGCCGGGCACCGTGACAGGGCATGGGTCTGGACCCTGACTGCCGCCTCGCCTCTCGCAGCTGCCCCGTCCCCAACACCCACACCAGCGTGATCCAGAACGGCGACTCCAGCAAGGCCCAGTTTAAGCTGAGAATCTTCTCCTTCGTCAACAACTCCATCGTCTACCTGCACTGCAAGCTGCGGGTCTGCATGGAGTCCCCCGGCACCACGTGCAAAATTGTAAGTGTTGGGGCTCCCTGGGTGAGAGGAAGCTGCTGCCCGCAAGAGCCAGGGCTGGGCAGACTTGGCGTCGGAAGTGGTGCTGGGCAGCGGGCAGCTGGGTGAAGTCCGGAGGGCTGGTGGGCATTTCCAACTCTCCAGTGCCCAGACCTAGCATCCGTGAGGCTGCGCTCACCGCCCTGTCACCCACCGCTGAGCTGCTCCCCGCTGCCACTAACAGAGCAGCTTTGCATTCAGCTGTTATTTCAGCTCGCTGTGGTGCTAGCAGCATTGAGGGACCGTCAGCAAGCAGTCTGGGTGACAGCTTCCCCGTCCCCGTGCCCCCCCCTCACCTGCGCAGTGAGGGTGGGTAATTTTGCAGCCTCGTCTACCCTGACCTCTGCGTTTGAAGGTTTGAAAGCTGCTCTGTGTGCCCAGGCAAGTGTGCAAAGTGACCGCACGCCTGGCTATCACGGCGTGGACCAGTTAGAGAGCTCCGCTGGCCTCTGTCACTCCGACCTTGGCATAGGTCGCCGCATGTCCCTCTAGGGCAGGCACCGTATTAGATGTAAGGCTGCTGTGAGGCAGAGCGGGCAGCAGCTGCAGAGACTGGCTCACGGCTCGGAGAAGCCAAGGTCAAAGCGCCGGCGGGGCCGGGTCCTTCCGAGACTGCGGGAGACCGGGCCCAGGCCTCGCTCAGCTCCATCTTGGCTTGGAGATGTTTCCTCTGCGCCGTCTGTCTGTGCACACCGATCTCTGGGTCCCGATTCCCCTTTTTGCCAGGACCCCAGTCACACAGGGTTGGAGCCCAGCCGGTGGCCTTGCCTGGACTTGCTCACCTTCCCAAGTACAGACACAACCGCAGCTGTGGGCTTAGGGTGGAGCACCTCTCTGGAGGACCCAGGCAGCCCATTGCAGGGGCACAGAGGGCAGTGCCACAGAGCCGTGTGGCCTTTTTGTAAGGCAGAGGTGACAGGAGTGGCCTTTGGAGAAGCTGTGGCTGAGTGGCGTCCCCAGGCAGGGAGCAAAGGGCCGGCGACCTCCATGGTGCATTCGGGGTGCCCCTCCCGCCCTCCTGTCCCCTGTGCCGTCCAGGCACCCACTCCCCGCCCCCCTGCATCCTGACGCCTGGGCGCAGAATCTCCAGACTCGGCCAGACCCCACCCCGACAGTGAGCTCATCCCCCTCGAAGTTGTGCAACCAGCTTGAAATTTCCCTCCTTCCAAACCAACCCACAGAACTGCAATGATTTCCGGTTTCTGAGAAGCAGTGAAGGCTCCAAGGTGCTGGAGACCTCCTGGGGGCCACTCCTTCGCTCGGGAGGTGAGTCCACGCCTGGGGTTCAGACAGTGAAGACGGAGTCCATCCGCCCATGCAAGACTCGCAATTGCTTTGAAACGTGGGCTCTGAGGTTTCCCTAAAAGACTCACGATAGTACAAAGAACAGAAATGGTGGATGAGAGCCGTGGTCCGCTAGTGGGGTGCCGAGTCCTCCGAGTATGGGCTGTAACTCACTGCTCCTGCCCAGAAAGTGGGTCCCCTGTGATTCCCGAGCTACCAAGGGCAAGCCAGGGCTCCGAGCGTCAGGCGAGGCCGAGCCGCGCGAGCCCAGGGCCGTTGCTGTTCCCTGGCACCCACACCGCATGGACGTGCAGAGGGGCAGCCCAGGCTGTGCGCAGGGGCCTGCGTTCTGTGTGTGCGCTCAGATGCGCATGCGTGTGAAAAAGCTGTTTTATTCAGAAGACGCAAAAGAAGGCATTTCTGTTTTCCCTCGCTACAAAATTTCCATCAGCCAGTTACATCCTATGTTCTTTTGAGTGTGAACTTTCCGATGATTTCAAAAAAAAAAAAAATGGGTCAGGGAATCTGTGTGCCTTGGGTACTAAGAGATTGCCAGACATTCCCTCGTTTTGTCTACTCTCCTTCCCTAGCGGGAGCCCCCGGGGTTTAGCTGCCAGAGGTAACCGTGGATTCCCCACCTCCGTGGCAGCCCAGCGTGGCCCAGGTGTCAGTTCTGGCCACTGAGGGCACAGGGGAGGTGTGGCCACTCAGGGACACCCCCTTCAAGCCACCTGGGGGCCTCCCCTTCCCCTTGATCCTCACCTCCTCGCTGTTCTGCAGCCCAGCGTCAGAGAAGGCGTTCAGCAGCTGCTGGGGGCCCTGAGCACCCCCGGGCATGGGCGACCGCCGGGGGCTGGGTCCGAGGGTACCACACTCCAGAGCCGGGCTCCACCCCAGTTTCCACCCCAGAGACAAACTTCCCTTTGCTTTAAGCCCCTGCTGCTTTGGTTTCTCCTCCCTTGCTGCTGGAGCTGGTCTCGGCTGGTTTGCTTTTATTGTCGCTTTGCGCCGCCTGGCTGAGCTCTCAGCGCCCTGTTCTCCGGGCTGCCGAGGTGAGGCGTGAGCCGGTGTCTGGCTGCCGGCCGGGCTTGGCGAGGACACGAGGACGCGGAGTGAGGCCAGTGTTTCTCAGTGGCTGGTTCTCACCCAAAGCACCTGGGAAGCGAGTAAAATGGACACAGGTGTCAGCCAGCTCCTAAGCACAGATCTCTGGAGTTGGGGCCTCAGGCGACAGCCGGCTTGGTCCTGGGACAACGCGATTCTCCTCTCCCCATTTCCTTAAATTGCCAGCGAGGCCGGGCCGGGCTGGGGCTTCATAAGAGAGAGCGCGCGTCCCGGCCCACAGGAATCACACCCTGCACTCTCACGTGCAGGCTGCGAGGACGTCTTACCCCGAGTGGGAAGCCCCGGGCTGGACTTAGCACACGGGGCTGTGCGGCTCAGCGCCTCTGTCACCCCACAGGTGCGTCCGCAGGTGCGTCTCCGAGTGCAAAGCCGCACCTGGCCGCCAGCTACGTGGCCCTCATCGCAGTCGCCGCCTTGTCTGTGGCGGCGGGGGCCGTGACCCTTCTGACCCTGCGCTACCAGAGAACCACCGGGAAATACACCTTTAGAATGCGGCCAGATAACTTCGGCTACCAAGTGTTCTCTGGATAGGGGCCCTGGCCACCAAGGTGGGTGAGGGAGGCCTGCTGCCTGGGTCCCCCATCACCCCGGGGGCGGCAAGGCGGCTTGGCGAAGGGCAGGTCTTTCCACGTGGCATTGCACGGTCCCTAACAGGAAAGGTGTCCTCACCCTGAAGGGAAGAACCCTGATTCCCCAAGGGACACCAACAACCCGCAGATCCACCTGGAGTGCAAATGGTCCTGCGGTTCCTGGTCGGGTCTTGAAATCTCCTGCTCCAAATGCTGTGCAGGGTGACCGTTGCTCTCCCTGACATGGACAACTTAAACACTGGAGTGCTTTTGCGTCTGTCGTGTAGACTCCTGGGGGTATCGGTCCTGACACTGCCTACTCCGGAGGGCAGTATTCACAGGTAGCCCACACACCTCTGCCTTGCGCTCTACCGAGATGACACAGTGGAAATGCTGGGTGAATCCTAGCTCTGCATTGCTTCGGGAACAGCAAACGGAGAACCTGTACCTGTTCAGCACAGGCACTTTTTAAAGAACGTTTCCCCTCCTGTTATGGTTGATGCACTGCGTCAACTTGGGGAGTCTAGAGGCTTGGCTAAGTGACTCAGCAGTTCTACATCCTGGGGTGTGGAGGACACGCCCTTACCCTTCTGGGATGTGGCTCATTGTGTCAATGTGAGAAGTTTAGAGGGTAAACTATGGGACTCAGCAGGGGGCCAGGGTCCTTACTTTGTATTCATCCTGAGCCTGTGCAGGTGGAGGGCCTGGAGATGGTGTCAGTGCCACACGCCCCTGGTTGGGGGTGGCCAGCTTACAATATAAGGAAGAGAAAGAGGCTCCTTGCTGCCTCTCCTCCCTTTTGCTCTTGTTGCTTTTGCTGTCTTCCGCCACCATGAACCTTTGCCCTCTGCCCTGTGCCACCCTGCCTTGGAGCCAGCCGAGTACGGACTGAAACCTCCACAAACTGTGAGCTAAAAAAACCTTTCCTGCCTTCATTTCGGGTGTCAGGTATTTTGTCTCAGCAACGAGAGAAAAGTAACCAAGACACCTCCACAGTTGCTGGGTTCCTGTGGGTATAGAGAGCCCGCTCTGTGCCCATCTCAGTTACTTCCCTTGTTGCTGGGATAAAATAGCTGACACCCACAACTTATAGCAGGAGGGGTTTATTTCACTTGCAGCCTGTGGAGGGTTCAGTCCATGGTCAGCTAGCTGTAAGGCAGGGCAGCATGGCGGAGAGGCCTGGCGGAGGAGAGCTGCTCAGGCCATGAGGGATGGGAAGCAGAGAGAAGGGAGCAATGGGGAGAGAGATGCAACCTTCCAGGCTCCACCTCCCAACATCACATTAGCTAGAAACTCCTCAGTGGACCAATCACTGATGAGTATCACACCCCATGATCCAACCACCTCCCAAAGCTCTCCTCAGTGGACCAATCACTTATGAGTATTGTACACTATGATCCAATCACCTCCCAAAGCTCTCCTCAGTGGACCAATCACTGATGAGTATTGTACCCCATGATCCAATCACCTCCCAAAGCTCTCCTCAGTGGACCAATCACTGATGAGTATCACACCCCATGATCCAATCACCTCCCAAAGCCCCCCTCTGAGTGCATGAGGCTTTGGGGGTACTGTACATCTAGGCACGAACCCTAGCAATGTCTTCTCTCCCATGAGCAAACTGACCCAGGCAACCTTTTCCACGCAGGTAACTGTGAGTCAAGCCTGGATCTCAACTCATGAAGCATTAACAGCAGTCCAGCCATGCAGCGCTTTGTTCCGGCGCTCAGATGAGCCCAGGAGGGAAGGCGGCAGCCTCCATCTGTCCCCAGGAGGCCGCTGCCCTGTAGGGTCCAGACCAGCAGCACCCCACCAGGCAGAGTGCTGGGGCATCCTGGATCCTCAGGGCCGGCACAAAAGCAGCTCCTCTCACCCGAGCCACCTGCACACCTGTCATCAGACCCTCGACCTCCAGGCTGGCCCACGAATGCCGTGCTCAACCACAGCCAGTGCCCAACACACTCATCAGTTACGTAGCACTTCACGTTTTGCAAGGTTATTTGACAATGGCCATGAGGCTCTTTTACAAATAGGTCTGCCTTATAAAGCCGTCATTGCTAATGTTGTTTCTAGGAGCTGTATAAGATAATAATAGAGAGAATGGATTGACTATGTAACTAAAATGTCCAAAGGTATGGTGGTCTTCAGGAAAGGTTTGATCCAGCAATGTTGATGTGACCAAGTCACTGTTTCACTCTGTGTTACCAGTTTGTTGTTTTTATTTATACAACATCAGCACAAAAGAATTCTACCTATACAAAAATCTAATAAGTAAAAATGCCCTGATATTTAGACCCTCTCATGTTTTCAAACATGTTCACAGCAACTTTTTCATATCACTGGGGAAGGTGTGATTAGGTGAACTACATACTTAAGGTCATGAATGAGTGAACAAGGAAATGGATCTAGAGTGTAACTATTTTAGTCTAGAATTCTCTCCATGGCACTATACTAAGAGATACTGCTTTTTTACTTTCCTTGAAGCTAATTAAAATTGATTAGAGAGCTAATACCTACAAGTATAGCATTGTCCCTTGATGAACTTAGAATCCTAACAAGATGTTAGTTTTCAATTCACAAGATTCATTTCATCGGATCTAATTAACTGTCACTCATACAGAACATTTGGGAAAAGGGCTATTTTGATTTATTGGGTATTCTTGGAGTATGGATGATATGTAATATGTGTGGATAACTGATGTGGAGCAAGTGAATAAATTGCATGTGACATTGAAAGGTGACCCGCTATGCTGGCTTTTCCACATAGTTCAGTTCACACCACGGGCGCCTGGGGCATCTGCCCCGGGGCCAGCCCTGTGCCAGGCACGAGGGGCATTAGGAAGATGCTCTGTTCCTGAGCTGCGCCATCTGTCCTGACGTCAGCCCAGTCCCTGCCGCTGAGCGAAGGCGACCCAGTGAAGTGAGGGCTCAGGAAGCCTGGGGTGAGGCCTGCGGCTTGGGGGCCCTTGGGTTTCAGAGAAGTAGGTGGCTTGTGTTTTTAAACTGAATCTTTCAAACTTCATCTCGGTCAATGGGCTGCACCCATTCATTTGTGTTGTATGTAACCGTGGAAGCGTGGTGCCCCTCTTTCTCCCACCCCTACCCTTGGCTACTTCTTGATGAGTACTTCCTGAGCAGCTGCAGGCCCTCGGCTGCTTGTCCAGGCCCCCAGAGCTTCACACTCAGGTGCCACTGTGGCCCTGCACTGCTTGAATCTGGACCACAGGGAGTGGCTCACTCTACAATGGAAAGCCTGATGGGGAGAGACGGATGGGGGAGGGTCTGAGGGGAGGGTCTCATGGGGAGGGTCTCATGGGGAGGGTCTGACGGGGAGGGTCTGATGGGGAGGGTCTGACAGGGAGGGTCTGATGGGGAGGAATGGAGGGGG
>NW_004955407.1:39463175-39506640 GCF_000276665.1 Chinchilla lanigera | reverse complement strand
GGGAGGGTCTGATGGGGGAGGGTCTGATGGGGAGGGTCTGTCGGATTTAAAATTGCGGTGCAGCTGGGGCTTTCAGCAAACCCTCTGGTCCAGGCTGCATCCCTCCAAGTAGCCAGTAGATGGCGCACAAAGCCAGGCTTGTGTCTAAGACCGCACAGCCCTGAGGCCGCAGCAACCACAGCCCTGCCTGGCTCCTTTGCTCTCATTTCCTGGATTTGAGCCTCCCGCCTACAGGCGGAGGGGGATCCGGAATAGTGCCACGGTGCGGGGCTGTGTCTGCTGGGGGGTCCCTGAGGCCTTGCTCCGGCTCAGGAAGGGGCACCATCTCCTGGGGGCCCAGGGCTGCACCCCAGGGGCTGAGTTGACAGTCTGTGCATGGCAGCTGTGGGTGGATCTGCTTCCAGTGAGCAGCTCCTGAGGGAGCGAGCACCGTCTCCCCCTCGGCCCACTTCTAGGAGGACGAGGTGTCCGGGGTTTCCCAGCTCCCTCTGGCGGGACACACAGGGGCACCGCAGCCCTGGCCACGCTGCGCCCGAGCAGAGCGCTCCGGACTGGCAGGGCACAGTGCCCAGAGCCTGGCTGGGCCAGGGCGCTTCCTGCAGGGTCTCCACCTGCCTCGCCCACCTGGGAAACAGCTGCAAAACCCACAGCAGTCAGGGGAGAGAAGGAATATTGAAAACATAATGAATATGCAGATTTTCAAGCTACCCCTGACACACAGGACTCTGCACTTGGGACCTGGGTCGAAGCCATGGCAGCTGGGGACTGCCGTCCTGTCCTGACCTGACAGGCAGAGTGAGGGGGCCGCACCCCATCTAGGGGACAACCTGAGTCTGACTGGATCCTGGGGAGGGGTGAAAGGCAGGAAGCCCCTGGGCCTGGGAAGAGGCACCAGGCGCAGCCGCACTGGCCCAAGGGCCCCCGGGGCTTTACGTCTGGGGCAGCCCCAATGCACAGCTCCACGGTGCTCCCAGATCCAACACCTTCTATCACCTTTCCTCTCTTTGTGCTGGGAGCTGAGCTCTGAGCTACAGTCCCAGCCATTTTTACTTTGGGCTGGGTCTCATGAAGTAGTGAAATTGTCCAGGCTAGTTTTGAACTTGGGATCTCCTGCCTCAGCCTCTCAGTGTGCTGGGACTATAGCTGTGCCCCACCATGCCTGGCTCAGATGCAAAGCTTTTTGCATGCCAACATGACATCTCATGTGGAAAATGCCAGCCTGGCCTCCTGTGACAGGCCCCAGGGGTACCCATCATCTCATCCCATCCCATCCCATCCCCATCATCTCATGCAGATGAACATATTCCAATCTGAGAAAACCCCAAATCCAAAAGCTCTTCTGGTCGCGAGCGTTAGGGATGAGGGCTACCCTACGTATACTGTTAGGAGCGGTGTTTCACGGAAATTATTTTAGAATTCGTGGAAAAGCCATGCTCTCATGGTTTCCTTCCTGCTGTTTTTAATCATCAAATGGAGACCAGAAAGTCCCATGGCCCCAGTAATTGGGTGGAGGAAGAGGCAAGGGGCGTGGGGAGGCCAGTACCCCTGCCGGCGCTCCCAGGGGTGGGTGGCCCAGGCCTCCCCTGAGAGCCCCTTTGTGGTTGTGGGAGCTGGAAACCAGGGCTCGAACTTTCAACCCTCCTGTCTCAGCCTCCCGGGCTGCTGGATTACGGGCACGTGCTGCCACACCCAGCTGGAAGGTAGCCGTCCTGTCCCATGAAGGCCTTGCCCAGGGAGCCAGTGTCTCTGAACTGGACTTGTACCACTAGGCGTGGCTTCCCGGTCTTGCCCATCTGAAAAATGGGATGATCCAGGGCATGGTGCGGGGACACTCTTCACAGGGCTCTGGCGCCTCACTGCTGCCCCCAAGCCTTCCCAAGTAGCAGCACTCAGAGGTGGGGGGGCCTCCTGCAGATTCTACCTTCGTGCCTCCCGTTCTTATGAAGCACCCCCGCCCCATCACGCTGAGCAAACTGGAATCCTCTCCGCAGAGCAGATCGTGACATCCAGGTGTTTTCTCAGGGTGACAGGTGTGCGTGGGTCGTACTCGCTGCGGGGGAAAGGAAGGTCCGTTCTGCAGATGCCTCGGGAGCTGCCCCTGGAGTGCGCCATGTGCAAGCCACGGTGCTGCGCTCAGACTCATCAGGGTGGATATTTATCATTTACAGTAAACCCAGCCAGAGGTCACGAGGGGTCCTTGCGCGTGACCGCCTGACGGGAACTGTCACAGAGGACTGCCAGAGCCGCGAGCCTGCAGAGGCCGGCGCAACCTATGCAAGGTCGTCTGCCCCGCCGCTGCCTGCCCAGCCTTGGCCTGGTGCCACTCTTGCATCGATCCCTGTAGCCAAGGATGATGGCATCCAGAGATCTGGTGCGGTCTTCTCAGCGCGGCCTCTGAAGACGTCCCCTTGCCTCGGCCCTCCTGGACGCGCTCCGAGTCCCTGCCACGGGAGGAAGAGCAGGACTCTGTCCGGGCCCAGGGCGGGGAGGTGGGGCCAGCCCGGGGCCCTCGAGGGCTCAGGGATTGGGGGCCAGGGCAGTCGAGGGGACCCAGGTGCTCTAGGCACAGAGCGTGTGCAGTGTGGGCCACCCGGGGGCCCTGCCAGCGGCCCCTCTGCCTGGCTAGTCTCCCTTGCTGGATTCTGGTCCCACCTGTTGGGTCCCCGAGCTTGGGGTCCATTTTGAGGGTGGGCGACGGAGGTTTCTCGGCCCAGCTCCTCCCCGGGGACACCTGGGGTCCTGGTCCTAGTTCCCTGGCTCTGCCTGGATGTCCCTTACACCGGACAGGGAGCAGGTCAGAGAGGCGGACTCCGAGTGGGGAGGGGCGGCCCCAGAGGCGCAGGGAGAGTGGGAACCGAGGTCCCGCACAGGCGCCTCCTGTGGCCAACTCTGCCTGCACTCAGCACCATCTTGGTGGGACCGGAGGGAGGAGGAGGGATCCCTCCAGTGCAGCGGGCACTGGGGGCCATGAAAGGCCAGTCTTGGCCTCTGACCCTTGTCCTTAACTCCCTCGGGAGCTGCTGGCAGGGATAGATGCCCGCGCCCCGGCCCGGCCTCTGGGACAGCTGGTGACAGCTGCACCTGCCCTCTTTCCTTCTTCCCACCGGCTGGCTGGGCACCTGGAGGCTCCTCCTGCAGCCTCGGCCCCGAGTGTGTCTGGCAGCTCCCCACGGGGCACTCCCAGGCCCTCGGCTTCCCCCGGCCCGGGAAGGAGGCCCTTTCTGCTCTGTGCTCGGTGTGAAGGACGCCACACCCCAAGATGGCTATCTCCTGTCCCCGGGAAACAAACACACACAAACACACAAACAGCAGGCACTGCTGGCCCAGGGCCCTGGCACGCGGCACCAGGCCCTGGCTGCCGCATCTGTCCCGGACAATGCACAGTGTTCCTCGTCCTGCAGATGCGCGGGTCCACACTGCGGCTTTGGGAAGAGGCCTTCGTCCGCGTAGGGGCTGGCTTTGCGAGGACCCTGCTCGCCTGCCCTGCCTCCTGTGAGGGTCTGAGGGGCAGTGCTGCTGCGATCACCCCCAAGGGGCCCTGGTGCCCAGCCCTGGTGTCACTGCCAAGCACAAGCTCAAGATACCGAATCTCGGACCGAGAAATAAACGCCTCGGATGCAGAAGCAGGGCCATGGCCCAGAGGTTTGAAGCAACACCTTCTTGCCTGGGTCTCTGAGATCAGCCATCCCATGTGGTCTACCTGGGCTAAGGAGAAGGCGGCTCAGTGCTGTGGCCAGGGGTCGACAGGCCGTCTTATTGATCATCCAGAATTAAGACATGGATGGGGAAAACATCAGGCTAATGCAGATTAATCTAAAAGTCCCACTGGGGGCAGCACTGATGTCTGCCAGGTCCCGGCAGGAGGGCAGCTACGGGCTGGCGGAGAACACGGGAGTTGGGCAAGAACCAGCCGCAGTGTTCGGTGTGGCTCAGCGGGCTCTGCAACCGTATCACAGAAGCTCCGCATTTGGTAACTGGGTGGTTGCCTTAGATCAGTAAAAGCTAGAACGAGTCCAGGTGTCTATGCACGCATGCACGAGAAGCAATGGAGAACCACGCTGAATGTCTTCTACTACAGTAAGCGACAACTGAACACACTCATCCCCCTCGCTCTGAACACACTCATCCCACCGTCCTGCCACTTCCTGCGGCAGCTCTGGAGTCCTCTTTCCTGAGGGTCTTCAGTTGCACTGTCCAGGCTCCCTCAGTGTCCTGAGTGGATTCAAAACGTTTCCCTTTCATGGTCATTTTGATCTTGGGAAAAGCCAGAAGCCACACGGGGCCGGATCAGGTGAATCAGGTGGATGAAGAACCCAGCGTCATGATTTAATGAGGGTGCTTTTCTGTTGGGCGCCATGGGCAGCAGCGTCCCTGTATTTCTGATCACACTTTGTAAAGACCCTCAGGACAGAGGACTCCAGAGCTGCCGCAGGAAGTAGCAGGATGGTGGGACGAGTGTGTTCAAAGTGAGGGGGATGAGTGTGTGGGAAGGGAGAGGAGAGTTCTGAAGGAGATTCATGGCCGTGTGTCTTTTACTGTAATCGAATCTAAAAGTTCAAACCCTCATCGCTGTCTTCCTGCATCTCCCCTGGGGGCTCCTGGGCACCTTCTGCACCTGAGGAGTGTTTGTTTGTTTGTTTGTTTGTTTTTTATTTTAAAAATAAAAGGAGGAAAACATTCACAGACAGACAACCTTTTACAAAATAGCAAAAGAACAGTACAGATAATACAGAGTTACAAACAGTGGTAGGAAATTAACAATGCTTGTTGTATTACATATCGATAACTTCAAAGTGGTTTCTCATGAAAACAGATAGAGACATGCAATATTGATCAATCAAGGACTCATTGGCAGTTTCTTTCAGCGAAGAAATAGAAGATAGTAGAACAACTATGTTAGCTATCCTGTATATACATACATACAAAATTTCTCCTTCTTTCCCTTCTCTTTTCTGAGGAGTGTTTATCTCCATCACACCCGGCACATTTGCTCCTCCCAAGGCTGCGGCTGCAGTTTCCACAGAGCACAGGGTGACTTTGCCCCCTCCAGCCTCCCTGGTCGCCCCCTCAGAGTCTGCCGGCAGGGAGCGGCTCCCCTCTGCTTCCTGCCTGTCCCCAGGCGGCAGCGCCTGCTCTGCCTCCTCCCCTTCCACATGGAGTTTCCAAGCAGGGAACAGGAGGTGGCATCCTGGCCCCCATGGAGAGGTCACAAGGGTGCCAGGCTGGGAGGCAGCGGGCATGAGTTCAATGCTAAAGGACTCCAGGCACTGCAGGCTCAAGTGAGCTGGGGCAGGTGGGGAGGACAGGGCGGGACAGAGGCCCTTCCTGTCAGAGCACTTAGTGGCATGACCTGGCCTCTGGTGGCCGTGGGATTCGCCACCAGCCCTTCCTCACGTGTGGCCTGCAGGACCCTCGTTTTCTTAGTTTCCAGAGAAACTCAGCATGGTGAGCTCAGAGCAGGAGCTTCCTGGGGAGCTGCGGCCCCTCAGGGACTTTGCCACGGGATGGAAACTGTGTCCAGGGGAGCTGCAGAGGGCAGAGGTGGCCGAGACATGCGGGCACGGGGACCTGAGAGCCTGCTTTATGTCAGCTGGTTACACATCACAGCACGAAGCAACACTCAGACCCACAGGGACGGACATCCAGACCTGTGTGGACAGACACACAGACATGAAGTGACAGACGACAGCCGGCTGCCCCACTTCCCCCGCTGCTGCCCACACGGCCCTCAGAGTCCCGGCTCTAGCATGCAGCAGGGCGCAGCAGGCTCAGGGGTGGGACGGGGGCTACAGGGTGGGTGCGGTAGCCCAAGCAGGTAGCCCGGGCTTCCAGCTCCGGAAGGGAGCAGCAGCTGTGGAGAAGGGACCGAGTCCGGAGCAAGGAGCTTTGGGGTTCAGTGGGCAATGGGGGTGGAGAGCAGGTTTTGGGGCTCAGCCTCGTGGGCCCCAGCAGACAGGCCGGGAGCGCCGCATGGTCGCTTCTGCGTGGTTGTGTGAAGCAGGGGGCAGACCCCGGGCACAAGTCGGTTGCAGAGAATGAAAAGGCTTTCAAGACCGGGATACACTCCGAGCTGCTGTCTTCCTGCTGTGACCCAAGTCCCCTGTCTGCGAGAAACGCCCCTACTGCTGTGAGCCTCCTCTGCCTAAACCACGGCGGCTTAGTGTAGGTGAGCCCTCACCTGCGGCTGGGATGCCTGTTCTACCTCTTCGCGCTGAGAAACTGCATTTACTCGGGTTTTTGGTTCATCGTAAGAAATCGGACTTCCTTTTCCACCTCAGTAGCTTTAAGCCTCTGGGCTCTCTCGCTTGCTAATCCAGCAAGCAGCGATGGGACAGGATTCAGACCTCTCTTCAATGAGTGAGCTGGGTTTCCTTCTTTTTAAATGGAAAAATATGCAGTCAAAAGACAAATGATCAGAGCTAATCTGAAATGCAACGGAAAGCTTTGATTTAAAAAATGAGGATCTAGAGACCCGCCCCGGAGGGGGAAAAGGAATCAGAAGGGAAACAGAATCAATGTGGCTACCGAGGCGCCGTGCTCCCTGAGACCTGCAGCCTCACAGCCATGACGGGGAGAGGACGTCAGGTCCAGTGGCTCCAGGGGCCACCACGGAACACCGGGCTAAGGCGCTCCCCCGCGGGAGGGGAGAGAAGGTGGGGAGGGGGTGTCCGTGTGCCACTCTGCTTGTTGTGAGTGTCACAGGTGCCTGAGAGGCAACTTACAAAGAGCAAAGGTTTACCTGGCTCAGCATTTCAGAGGTTCTGGTCCGAGGCCAGGCGGGGCCCAGGCTCTGGGCCACGGCTGTGGGGGAGGCCGGCAGGTGACGGTGACGATGGTGGAGAGGTGTGGCTGAGCAAACTGCTCACATCCTGGCCAGGAAGCGCAAGAGAGGATGAGGAGGGAGGGGTCCCACAGCCCCCTTTGAGTCACGCCCTCAATGGCTGACCCACCTCCCACCTCCTCCCAGTAGCGCCCGCCAGGACCATGCTGGGGACACGCCCGCCTTCGGGACATTTCAGATGCAAATTATCACAGCCCTCAGGCCTATCTGCACCTGAGAGCAAAAGTCAGTGTCTCTGAGGATTACAAGACATGGGGCAAACACAGACGAGGCAACAGGTCCCTCACGGGGCACTGAGTGTGAGAACGTGGGAGAACGGAATGTGACAGGAAGCCCAGCCCTGTGCCTGTCCTAGCTGTGCTCAGATGCCTGAGGGACCGAGAAGGCCTCAGGAACTCCGCACGCAGCCCGCGGGTCCCCTGGGGTAGGAGGCGGTGGGTGCCCAGGACCCTGGAGAGCCTTAGAGTGCGGCGAAGACATAGCACATGCCCTGCCGCGGAGAGCCGTCCACCACATGTGCGTTTCCCAGCGCCACTACTGATAGGAGACTCTTCTAATTGTTAATTTTTAAATTTTTACTTGTGTTTTTCTGTGAGACACTGGAGATTGAACCCAGGGCCTTACCACGGAGCTGCATCCCCAGTTTGTTTTAATTTTGAAACAGTGTCCCACTAAATTGCTAAGCTGCCCAGGCCGGGTTTGAACTTGTGAACCTCCTGCCTCAGCCTCCTGAAGAGTGCTGGGATCACAGAGGAGCGCCACCACACCCACCTTTTAACGTCTTTCTGTATTGTCTCCAGCCTTCTACTATGAAAAAGTTTCAGAGGCACACAAAGGTTGAAAGCATGGTGCAGCGAACACCACCTATCCGCCGCCAGATCGGGGTCGGCAGGCTGTCCCTGTGGACCCCCCTCACCCGCTCCCTGGCTTTGTCTGGCTTGCAAGCTAAGAAAGGCTGTTACGTTTCTAAACACTTGTGCAATAGCCAAAAGAAGGGAAATCCATGAAAACGGCGTGGAATTCATAGGACCCACGGACAAAGCTCTCCTGGAGCACGGGCCCGCATACTCACTGAGGTGCTAGCCCTGGAGTCTACCACAGCAGAGCAGGGTGGCCGTGTCAGGTGCCGAGACACCGCAGGGGCGAAGACTCGTGGGGCGGGGCACGTAGAAGTGTACAGGAGGTGACTGGGTCGCCAGTGGTTGGTGCTTTGTTCCCCAGTAAAGGTACAGTCTTCCTAACCCTTTCCAGCTTATTCTATTGGTTGAGAGAACGGTGAATGCCGTGTTGCATGTTTTCTTTTTTGTTTTTGTTTTTTTTGTACCAGGAATCAAACTCGGGACCTCGTGCTTGCCAGGCAGGCACGATTCCACTGAGCTATATTCCCGGCTCATGTTTTCTTTTTTAATGGGCTGTGCTCTGCGGCCTTCGTGCCCGCATACACTGACAATGTTTACATCGGGCTCAGCACACTGATCTCCAGCTCCGACTGCTGATGTGTCTGTGGCCCCTTGTAGATCTGCCCGCTTCCCCTGTATCTATATTTTGTTTTTCTGTTTTTTTTTTTTTTGTTTTTTTTTCCGGTACCGGGAACTGAACCCACGACCTTGCGCTTGCCAGGCAGGCGCTTTGCCGCTGAGCTAAATCCCCAGCCCCCTGTATCTATATTTGAAGTTCCATAATTGGGCCTGCACACTTTGGGATTCTCATATCCGCAGGATAAATTTACCCCCGTATCATTCTGAAGGATCCCTCTCTATGGCACGTCGTGATATTTAAAATGGATCTCTTGCAGGCAGTTATGTATTCAGATCCTCCTTTCTGTCCATGTGACACCCTCCTGCTTTTAATGAGTGCTCAGCCATGCACAGGTGAGAGCATCTGGGGGTGTGCTTGTATTTAGATCTACCACATACAGTTTGTTTCATCTGCCCACCAATTCACATCCATCCACCATTTATCCGTCCTCTGTGCTTTTTCCTCCCTTATTTGGATTAGTTGAGTATGGACTATCTTTTTTTCTCATTGTGGTAAATCATGTAAAACAAAATTTGTTGTTATTTTGAGACAGGGTCTCACTTTGTAGTCTAGGCTGGCCTGGAAATTGCAGGGATCCTCCTGCCTCAGCCTCTGGAGTGCTTGGATGACAGGTGTGTGCCACCATGCCCAGTGGGGGAAAAAAAACTTGAGTAGTTTTCAATTTTATCTCCAGCCTGGGCTTGTTAGTCATGCTTCTTTGTTCCTGAGTAGTTCTCTCCTGCTTTTTAGCATCATTCTCTATGGCTGCATCAGCTTACCCCAGCCTCCCTCCACATTCCATGCCCTTCTCACCTGGAGGGTAGAAGAGGCTTCTAACAGCCTGTGTCCACCCTTTCTTGTGCACCAGGGCTGGTGTAAAGCACTTCTCTTTACACACTAGGAATCCACAATAAACAGTCTTCCTTTCTCAAGTGGGTCTTTGGGAATCACAATTTAATAGGAAAATTATCTTTAATTACATACATTGTTAGCCTCAAATGCCAAGATGACCGAGCCAAGGCCCGCCTCTTCCCCTGGCCTCCCAAGGGGACTGTTTGTACTTGGATTGCGGCGATGTTTAATGCTGCTTTTATTTATTTGTCTTTTTGCTACTTTAGACAATAGGACTCTTGAGAACACAAACAATCTCTATTCATCTCGGGCCCTCGCACGATTGATTCCCGAGGCGCAGCAGGGCCTGTCTAGTGCTGGACGTCGCCGATTCCCCCACGGCCTGCTGACCGGCTGTGGGGAGGACAGGGCCGCCGAAAGGCGGACCCTAGACACAGTCCCACAGGCAGGCCAGGAGCCAGGACCACGGACTGACGCCAGGGACACCTGCTCCTCTGTCCTCACTCTGCAAAAGTTGGCAAGAGGGCGGGCAAGCACAGCCATCAGAGTGCGCTTCAGCGAGACCCGGCTGACCTCGGCCACACCCAGAGCCTCAGGCCGTGGCCATGTTCCCGGTCCTTGTCTTGAAGCCACGGGTGAATCTGGTTCTGAGGGACGAGACTGTGGGTGGAGCTGGAGAGGGAGACTGGGTCACATCTGGATCTGTGTTCTACTGCCCTGGAATGTGACCCAGAGCCCCATTCTTGCTCTCAATTTCACTGGGGAAACCGAGGCAGGCAGGTGGGCAGCTTCATCCAAGGTAAATTCTCAGCAACTGCACCGGAGCCTCGCGTGCTCCCGAAGGAGAGCATCGCTTCTTTGGGAGTGGAGCTTCCCGCTAGAGCTCTGAGGTTCTGTGCCCGAGGCAGGGAGGGCACGGAGATGGAAGGAGTGAACCACGTGCCCTGCGCGCCGGTGGGGTGGGGCTTAGGGCCCGACTCTAAGGTTTGGGTGTCATTTTCCTAACCTAACCAGAGGCTCCCGACAGTAACCCCCCAGTCAGGTTCTGTAAGGCAGGACGTGTACTAGGAAGTATTGGGGATCTATTAAGTGGAAGGGTTTTCTTTCACATATGAAACTGTCTTCCTGTCCTGCGTCTTCTTTAGTAGCACACACGTATCACACACCCGTGTCAGGACGAGGTGGGCTCTGTCCCGCTGCCCTGGCAGAGGCCCTGGGCTCCCAGCTGAGCCTGCCTGTTGCCCAGCGCCCTCTGGGTTTCCCTCCGTCTTCCTACACACGTGTGCACGGTTACCCATCAGCCCTTTCCCTGCACCATGGGGCCGGACGGGTTCTGAGGCTTGGGTGCTGCAGAGCTGCTTTTCCTGCCTCACTTTGTAGCCAGGCGCTGCGGGGCAGTGAGAGACCTGTGGCTGCGGAGGGGCCTACACCTGGCTGCCCACCCTCAGCCCCGTTGCCACGCCTGGAAACCACCAGCCCCAGCCAGGGCGTCCATCCAGACGTGGGCACACTGGGGCCCGCAGACATTCAGCACCTCACCCAGCGTCCCGTGACCTCCCTAGGGGGTCATCTAAGTCCTGGGTCTGCCGAGTCTCCTGTGCATGTGTGTTCTCAGAGCAGTGTCCCTCTGCAGCCTGGGTCAGTGGCCCTGGGACAGCACTGTGGTGATCAGGGGTGGCATGGAGAGGAGACAGGCTGCCTTGAGAAGCGGCTACCCCTCTGGACATTGGGAGGACCCGACAGGCTGCAGCTGTGGGGGTGGCCGGGACTCCCAGCATCCAGAGGGCCAGGGACTCTGGGGAAACTCTCTGAGCTCAGACTAAGGCCAAGAGCCGATGGAAAAGCCCATGTTGGGTCCATCCAGGCCTCGCCAGGATGGATAGCTGCCAGGTGTGGCGGTGGGGCAGGGACCTCTAACTTGAAGGTTCTGGGAGGAATAGGCTGGACTTTTCCCCAAGAGATGCCCTGTGGCTCCTTGGGGAGAGGA
The DNA here is from genome assembly GCF_000276665.1 of Chinchilla lanigera. Lineage (NCBI taxonomy): Eukaryota > Metazoa > Chordata > Mammalia > Rodentia > Chinchillidae > Chinchilla > Chinchilla lanigera. Next base: position 39,495,442 of record NW_004955407.1, on the reverse strand, counting down.
GGTTGCATAGTTGTTCCAGAACATTCCAGAGCACCCACCATGACTTCCACAGGCTCCAGCACAGGAAGCAGTGAAATGGCTCCTTTGCTTTAAAAAGGCCCATCACACTGGAGAGTAGAGTTCGCTCAAAATGTGTAACTAGACCTAACTGATTCAAAAATGACTCCAAGAAAGTCAGGTATTGTTTTAGAAGTTCCATTAACTCTCCCAAAATGATCAGGTATCATGTAGTAAACTGCTACTTTGGAGCATTTAATGACATTCTAGCGCCTGGGAAATTTTATCTCATTTCATAACATCCGTGTGTGTGTGTGTGTGTGTGTGTGTGTGTGTGTGAGAGAGAGAGAGAGAGAGAGAGAGAGAGAGAGAGGAGATGAGAGAGGCCTGGGAAAATTATGTATATGTACGAAGGTTTCTCTGTACCTCTAAAATGTAGATCATCCCTCTCGGTGGCCTGAATGAAGAGCTAGTTCATTCTATTTTGGGGGATTATGTGCTATAGTTTCTTTAAAATGCCACCTGAGACCACGCCACAAAAGAGGGCTGTCTTAGCCAGGCTGTCTCTGAACTGCCACCTCCCCAGCCGGCTTCACATGGTGGGACAGGACATTGCTCTCCCCTGTGGAACCCAGGGGACCCACAGTACCCCACACTCTGCCTCTGATGTCACTTGCCTCTCTCCTTCTTGTCCTTGTATCCCTCAAAAGTGCTCTTGAGGCAGGCTGGCTAGGGGGCCCCGGTGTCCACCTCCAGACAGAGTTAACCACATTAAGAGGCAGAGAGCGCTTCCCATTTATTCTAGGGCTGGAAGGCCAGGAAAGACTCTGAGTGGTCCAGCCTGGTCACATGAGCATGCCCAACCAATAGCATTGGCCAGGAGGTAAGTGTTCTGATTGGTTGGGGCTGGACCATGTGGTTCCCAAACAGTACCATACTAAGCCTCATGGGAAGGATGCCATCAGGTCAAGGATGGCTCTTGTCAGAAGGGCAGAGGCAGGTGCTGAGTTCTTCCTTCAGTTACCTTAATGTTGAGAGGACCATATTCTCATCCGAATCCTTTCTGGGTTGATGGAGACCACTGCAAAGCGGCTCTGAGCAGGCTCTAACATTAACCAATCGGCTTTCCTTGTTTACTTTGAGTCTGTCCGAGGCCTAGGCCCCTTGTCTAAGGCCACAGCTCAGGATGCCTGGCTCCAAGCCCAGTTAACTAAACGGAGACTGCAGCTGCAGGCTCCACAGTCCTACAACAAATGTCAACCTGAAGATAACATAGTCTCCGAATTAGCATCCTTTGCTACCTGGGGAAGTCTTTGAACCGTGTCCCAAGATTCCACTCAGATTCCCGAGTTTTCTTCAGTATCCCCGTCCTTAGCTTGAAAACCAAGTAAATACAGGTGTCCAGAGAAGTCATCTTAGCCCCCAGGGCATCTCGAATTCTGTTAGAGGGTTTTGAAGTTCCTGGAGCCCCACAATCACACCACTTGATTCTTTTATTTAAGGCTTTGCCATCCACTCATTTGGGAGCTTGTGGGCCTGACTGAAGTGGGAAAAAGGAACAAGCAGATGCCTCCTTGTACTCAAGCACTGTCTTAGAGCTTAAGTTTTTGTTTCCGGAGTTGGTTTCTTGTAAATAGTTACCTCACCAGATACCACCCCATGCTTTGTCGTAAGACCTCTTGTCCCCTTCGTAAAATGTCCAACACCATTGTTCCTTTGTCACAAGCGAAGCCCGTGCTTTGTAGGAATATTTCTGTGGCTGCCCTAAGCCATATCAGACAAAAACCTAATCACCCCCCTAGACCCAGAACTAGACCCTGAGCTAGAACTGTATACATATTCTCCTCTCCTACCCTTCAGGGTCTCTGCTTGGTCATGTCCTGGGTGCCCCCTGCTAACAAACTTGCTTGCCTCTGAATCCAGCCTCCATGCGTGACTCAGTTAAATAAGAGTCTTTGCCACAACATCAGCAGTCCACAATAACTAAGGAATATTGTTGACCCGTTACTGGGTCAAGGCTGTGTCCCGGTGCACAAGTGTACACCTATGCCTTGTGTTTATTTATTTAGGCTTTTGTTTTGTTTTGCTTTCTGAGGCAGGGTCTTGTTACATAGTTCACACTGGTCTTGAGGGCCGGGGATATAGCTCAGCAGCACAAGCGTCTGCCTGGCAAGCGCAAGGTCCTGGGTTCCACTCCTGGTACCAAACTGGCCTTGAATTCACTATGTATCCCAGGCTGGCCTTGAACTCAGAGGGGTTATTGCTGCCTCAGCCTCACAAGTGCTGGGATTACAGATGTGTACCCTATGGCTTGTATATTATCTAGAAAACCCCTCCTCCCGCTGTGACGGTGTCCGGCTTCATTTCTTCGCAGGTGGCCCACGTGATACACTTCAAATTGGATTTCAGGAATTCTGGACGATTTAGCCAGCTCATTGCCCGCACCTCTGTGGTGAGCTTGTGATGCTGGAACGCCTCTCAACTTGTACTTTCCACCCATTGTCGTGGCTATTCTAGTTTCTTAGAGGACTGACCTCCGCCTGCCAGGAATGTGCTGGGTTTTCGCAGCCATTGTCTTGACAGTGTCCTCACTGAAAAGATAGGTTTGTGCTAATGTTGTTTGGACAATTAAATGCCAATGTCTCATACTCTGAGTAACCAATTTATAGATAACAAGCAACACAGTAACCATTGTTACCCTCCTATCATCTTGTTTTGGAATTTTTTTGTTTGTTTCTTTTTCTTTAAAATAATTTTTTTTTTTTAAAATAAAAAAAAAAAAAAAAAAGAAGAAAACGTCCAGCTTTTGGGGCGCTGTGCACACCTTCCCCGAGCCTCTCCCTCGCACGGGGCACAGCGTCTCAGCTTCGCGGGTTTCCGTGGCGCCCCCGTGCTGCCCCTTGGACAATGTAACCTGATGGTCTTCGGAGAAACGGCCACAGTTTATCTTCGTGAAGCAGTGACAGGCTGCTGTAGCTTTGAGACTGCGGGAGCCTCTCCCGACGCACCCGCCCCGCCACCCGGGCTGCCTCCCTGAGCATCGGCAGATGCGCCGTGCTGGTGCTTTGTCTCCAACACACCCCCAAGCGCCACCCTGCTCATTCCACAGTCGGCCCTGCTCTCTGTCTCTGGAAAGATCCTTTCGCTGAGCTCTACAGAACACGGACTCTTGGTCAAAACTCCTTCAGCGTTCGCTGTGTTTCGGGTGCCTGATCAGGCACGTGTTTGCGCACTCATAGCAAAGGCGCAGACTTCCCTCTGTTAATAGACTAAAACGGGGCTGGGGACCCAGTTTTCACAGCTTTGGGGGCTTCCCACTGCCTGCCTCACACGGAGTTTGCACCACAGCCGGTACTCAGGTACCTTAAAGTAGACCCCAGGCCTCTCTCAGCATTTTGTGTTTTTGTTTTTTTGTACTGGGAATCCAACTCAGGACCTTGCGCTTGCCAGGCAGGCTCTTATGCCACTGAGCTATATCCCCAACCCTCTCTCAGCATTTACAAGTGAGTTTCCTTCTGCTTTCTATTTGCAGCCCTGCGCGCTGCCCTCACTGATTGTAAGCTGACAGTCCCTCCACCCGCAGCCGGCCGTGAGGTCCCTGCAACCCCGGAGTCCTTTGGGGGTTTGCTGACTGCTACACAGTCCCCACAGGAGGCCTTGGGGTTTATTGTTTCTTTGTGGGACCCCAAAGGGTGGGGGCTTGAAGACTCAAGATCTGAGAGTCTCTGGGAAGGGCTCAGGATTACTGCCCCCCCCCCCAGGGGCGACGGTGCACCTCCCCAAGGCTGGGAAGGACCACAGGGAGTCGGGGACAGCACCATTCAGGTCTAACTGAGAACTCAAAGTCACTGCACAGCAAAGGGGCTGATCTGGTGATCCCCTTCTTCCACCCCAGACCCCGACAACACACAGGGATAGGACGGAGAGGAATTTCATTTCTTGCATGATGGAAAAATCCTATTTGATTTCTTAGAAACGTGGGTTTCCTCCAGCAAAATGCTCCTGGATTCTTTTTGGAAAATAGGCCACTTTAAAGTGGTTAAAATGATCTTGGATGCATTCGCGCACGACTACACCGAGCGCTTCATGCAAACATTAAAGCTAAAAATACAGCCCCGGTTTTTGCTCTCCTTGCGATTTTGACATCCCTTGTATTAAAACACCGAGCAAGCTTCTATCTGATGATTAGCTTTCCTATTTCAGTTAAACACTTCAAAAGTTTCTTTTTTTTAAGCTGTGGGAAGATCATGAGAGGGAGAGAATTTGGACTTGTTCAGATGTCCAAATGCATGTAGAGATGGGTCACATTGCACGATCAGTGCCCGCATTTTGAGAAACAGGATTGCCTCATGGTCAGAGCAGAGACCTAGGTGGAGGTGGGCACTGCTGCGTGCTGACCCGGGGACCCTGATCTCTCTGTCTTGGCCCTGTAACGCTGACCGAGCACCTCCTCGGCTGACGTACAGAAGGGTACGGTCACAAAGGAATCCCATCCTCCATCTTCCAGATGCTGCGTGTGCCTTCCAGGAGTGTTGCTGCTCTCCAGGCCTGACCAGGGACAGGAGCAGAAGTCCTGTTCATCCGGGTGCTCGGGGACACTTGTCATTAGCAGACTTCACATGCATGAGCGTGTGTGCTACCGCTTGCCTCTGTGGTGTCGCCCAAGGCCCATGTCTGTCTACCAGGTATTTGAGTTTCCTTTGTGAATTTCCTGTTCACCTACTGTGTACAATTTAAATAGCAGGTGGTTTTGTTACTTGTTAGTCTAACCATTGCCACTTTGTGGTTGAATTACACATTTATAGTAAGATAGTCTGATTTTATCAGACTTGTACAATGTATTGACCTTAGACTATGTTGTGGTTTGGGGGCTATTGCAAGGGGAATAATATAATATAGGACACATATTTGATAAGGTTATTTGTAATAGTCACCCAAAGAATCATATACAAGAGAGTGCAGGAAATCTGTCCACACACTAAAGACCAGAGAATCCAGCTGAGGGTCTGGATCCCACGGAAATGCCCCTCATGAGTCCAGCTGAGGACCTAGAGCTCATAACAATGCCTCCCATGAATCCAACTGGAGGCCCAGAGCCCATGACAATATCCCATGCAGGCCTGTTTCACGTATATGCTCTGGGAAGGCCCAAATGTCAGTGGTGGAAGCTAGAAAGTCTGTGCCAGCGGGATGAAGGATCTGTGCTAGCAGGCTGAGGGATCTACATTGGAGCCAGGAAGCCATGCGCAAAGAACCAGAGCTCCCCTGAAAAGTAGCACAGCCATCCTCAGCAACAGTGAGGTCCCGAGCTCCTCTGATGGTTAAGAAAGCTGAGTTCCCATCAGGAAAGCCAACAGAACAAGCTTCTCCAGGAGACAGGGCAGTGCACCATCCTCCCCTCCAGAGCCAGGAAGTGATGCTCAAAGTGAGGACCAGAGCTCCCCTAAAGTGAATCAAGGCCATTCTCAGTGCCAACTAGGTCCCGAGCTCCTCGGAGGATGAAAACACCTGAAATCATCAGGAAAGCCAGTATGACAAGCTCCTCCAAGAGAACCGACAGCTCCTTCCAGCTTCTCTCAGCTTCCAACAGGCTCCCAACAGCTTCTACCAGCTCCCAACAGCCTCTCCTCTTCTTCTCCAGTTCTGCCTCCTATGCTGCCGGCAACAATCCTCAGGTGGGTCTCCCACACCCAGCACCACGTTTATTAAGTTCAGCTGCATGTTATAAGTTGCCCACCAGTTGTCAATCCACCACAGACGATCACCTTAAAATGTTATATTCTTTAAAACAATTTGTATGTGATGAAGATTTTCTAATTCTTGAAGCTTTGATAAAACTCATCTGGAAATCTACCCCAGAAGTTGAGAGTGGGGGAATTTTGACTACCTGTGCAATTTATATGACAGTTAATGGGATTTTTACTTTTTCTTGATTCAATTTTGGAGGATTTTACCTTTCTAATGGCAATCAGTTATATTACTGTTTTCTGTCTCATTGGTTGAAGACATTTAGAGTGTTTTCTTAAATGGATTTCAATTTATATTCTATATTTTTTTTGTCTTTTTGAGACAGTTTCACTATCTAGTTCAGGCTGGCCTTAAACTCACAGCAATCCTCCTGCCTCAGCCTCCCAGTGCTGGGATTACAGGTGTATGTCACCACGCCTGGCAATACATTTAACCTTAATATGTGGAACATCTAGTATAAAGTATATCAAATAAATGATATTCATTAAGCCAGAAAAGGAAAATAAAGAAGATTTTACATCAAGTTACAGCTGCTGTGCTGAAATACAAATATGCAGATTTTATCACAGAAGTCTTAACTGTGTTTCTTTGTCAGGAACTTCAACTGAACTGAGAACATTTTCACCTTCGACCTCCAGCACCTGCTGGCGCCCGGGCCTGCTGACCTGTGCCTCTGCATGTGGGGCTGTGCCTGGCCACGACAGTGTCAGGTCTGGCTCGGTTGTGGATTCCCGTTCCTAGCAGCGTGATGACCCAGCACTAACCTTCCTGGGAAGCCCACCCCGCACTGGAAGATGAGAGTCGGGGAGGCAGCACCAGCCCTTGGTCTCGTGGGGCTGGCTGAGTGCAAGGACGGATGCCAGGCCGCCCGGCTCACACTCAGACAGGCTTTGACAGTGACAGTCACGTGTCAGGCAGGTGTGCAAGGACTCCTTGGAACCACTGAGGCAATGCCTGGCAAATAGGGTGTTTGAAGGCGATGGTTTATTAGACAAGGTAAAAGTGTTGTGGGGTATGTGATGTGCACATGCACGGTGTGTGTGTGTGTGTGTGTGTGTGTGTGTGTGTGTGTGTGTGTCTAGAGGAAGAAAGAGAAGTTCTCTGAATTAACACGACGTTAGCAGTCCACTGGAAAACACCGGGCCTCATATTTTTAAAGACTTTTAAAGATTAGAAGTAGGGGAAATGTTTTTACCCATGTTCTTTCTAAGATTGTTTATTGGTACAATTCAGATGTACACAATGATCACATTCATTATAGGGAATTTGTACTCCACTTGATATATCTCGATACCCCTTTTTTTCCCGTTTCCCCTCCCCTCCCTTCAAACCTCTTCCCCTCCTGATTTCCAAACTTTTACTCCTCTTTTCTCATTTTTTTCTTTTCCTCCTCTTCCAACCTAGTTCCCCTTTCCTTTTGAGCAATTTCTTCTCATCTCACAGTATCTGCTATACATTTTGGTCCTTATTTACACTTTCAGTGTCTCATACTAGAGAGAAAATGTGATATTTACACATGTGTCTGATTTAGTTCAGTTAAGAGTATGGTCTCAAGGTGCATCCATTTAGCTAGAAATACCTCAAGATAATCCTTCTTTATGTCTGAGTAGTTCTCCACTGTATTGGTCTGTTTCTAAGATTTAGCTATTACAAACTGTGCTGCTATAAACATGGGTGTGCATATATCGCTGTGGTATGATACTTTTAAATCTTTGGGAAGATACTAAGAAAGGAAATAGCTGGGTCAAATGAGACCTCCTATCCTAGTTTTGTTTTTTTTTTTTTGAGACAGGGTTTCTTTATGTAGTTTGGGCTGACCTGGTATGCACTGTGTAGCCCAGGCTGGCCTCAAATTTTTAATGATTCAGTGATTCTCCTGCCGCAGCCTCCTGAGTGCTGGGATTCTAGGCATGCACCACCATGCCCGGCTAATCCTAATTTTTTGAGGAATCTCCACACTGACTTCCACAGTGGTTGCACCAGTCTACACCAACAGTGGAGAGGAGTTCCTTTGTTCCCACAGCCCAGCCAGCAGTTGTTACTGATGGTAGCCATTCTTTCTGGAGTGAGACGGAATCTCAGTGTTGTTTTAATTTGCATCTCTCGAATGACCAGTGATGTTGGATCTTTTTTCATAGATTTGTTTTTTGGCATAGTGTCTGTGCCCAGGTGCAAGGGGCCCCTCAGCAGACCCTGCCCTGCTTGCGGGCCTCCAGGTGCAGTGGGGTTCAGCACGCCTGCTGGGATGTGGGTGAGGAGGAAACCGAGGTCACCATGAAGCCGCCGGGTCCCACACGTGCCCTGCAGGACCTGGCTTCTAACCAGCCCGCCAGAATGTAGGGTCAGACTCAGTCATTTCTCCAACTTCAACGACTTTGAAACGAAGGACTGAAACACTCAGCCTTAGCACTGTCCTGTCGCCTCTGATGGTGCTGAAGTTCTGGGGCCTTGCTGCCCCTTGTGCCTGCCTGGCGGAAGGACTGCAGAGTGAAGCTCTCCAGGTGCCATGCTCCGTGGAACTGCTTGTGGTGCTTATGGCCGGTCACCGTGGACAGCGGGAGTTTACCCCGGCTGGGACTTTTGTCACCCCAGCCACTGCCGCTGAACCCTGATCAGCCTGCCCCTGACTGAGGCCGTAGACTGTTCTTGGTTTTCCAGACCTTTGTGCTGTCTCACTCACCAAAGCTGCTGAAACCACTCTCTTCTTCAGTCTATTTCAGATCTTCCTCAAACCAGAGAGGAACAAAGCGATCCTCCCCGCAAACCCACACTATTTCAAATATAAGAGGAACAATTGATGTCCAAGAAAAGTTGTCAATTTCTTAGAAACCAACTGTAAGTAAAGGAAACACCATCAGCAGTACACAAATAATATGACAGTGCTGACCATAACCGGAACCAAAGAAAAAGGAAAGAGCTTGGATGATGGTCTGTAGCAGAAATGAATCGACAGCCAATTTCGTGCTCGTACATCGGGGAACACTGGGTAAATTATGGCTCTCACAACTGGGCGGAGGACCAGGTCGCTGATAAAACGATGTGTGAGGAGGCGTTCTGCATGTGCCTCGCATCTGCAGGGAGCCCTGTGGAAAACTCGAGTCTGGACCAGAGGCAGGACGTCTGGCCAGCTCTGTGTGACAGGAACTGCAGGAGGAAGCCCCTGGACACAGGACACAGGCCCATGACGCAGATGGATAGTGTGAAATCCGCTGCCCACCTCTTGCCATGAGCCTTGGATCAGCTACAGATTCCCTGGTGCCTTAGTCGCCACATCTGTAAAGTGGGGGCACTATCGGGGCAGCCACTTTGTGAGTTTAGCACTGTAAGTTCCGCAACCCAGGAACTGCTCTCCCCGCCACCCCCGTCTGGCTCCGCAGGGCCAGCTGTCACTCTGCCCTACTCCCACAGCTCAGGCTGTCCCGGGAGGGAAGTACTGGCCGAGGGTGGGCGGTTGGTGAAAGGTGACGATGGTTTCAAGAGTTTTCAAATGAGTTGCCCTTTTCCCTCCCTTGGTCTGCTGGTGGGGGAAAAAAAAGAGTTTTCAGAACAATGGGAAAGTTACAGATGTTCTGAGCTCCAGAGGAAGTGTGAAATATTAAAGTTGAGTTTATAAAACAGAACCCGAATATCAGCAAGCCGATCCACAGGGCAGTCCCGAAGTCCATGCTTGTAGTTCCTGACCTCTAAGGCCACTGAGGAGCCCAGTGGATGGCCAGGCTCTGCCGGGGGACCCTCCTGCCTTGCCTCCCTCTGGCCAAGCACCTTCTTGGCCTGTTTGACCCTGGAAGCTGCTTATCACAAGAGCCGCAGGGCCCCACGCAATGAGGAGGAGGGTGGGGGGCAGCTGCTGTCACCCTCAGCTCCTGGGGGCGTCTTGGCGGCCGTCAGGGGGAGCTGGGGGAGAGTTACCAGCACGTGATAGAGAGGGGCCACCAGGCAGCCTGCAGTGAAGAGGGTGACCGTGAAACGCCCAGCAAACCTGAAACTGCTAGGAGCTGTGGCTGCAGCAAGAGTGGAAACCTAGGGGGACGTCAGATGAAGCTCAGCAAGAGAGGCTCCGGGCAGGGCATCCCCTCACCTCAGAGTCGGCCCATCTCTGTGCAGCCGTGCATTTTCCACTCCCTCCTTCCTCTCTCCCTCCCTTCCTTTTCCCTTCCTTCCTCCCTTCTTCCCTGCATCCATCCATTCATTCATCCATCCATCCCTGCATCCATCCATCAGCCATCCATCCATCTCTCCATCCACCTAGCCATCCATTCATTCATTCATCCATCCATCCATCCATTCATCCACCTAGCCATCCATTCATTCATTCATCCATTCATCCATCCATTCATTCATCCACCCATCCATCCATCCATGCATCCATCCATCCACCTAGCCATCCATTCATTCATTCATCCAGCCATCCATCCATTCATCCATCCATCCATCCATTCATCCATCCCTGCATCCATCCATCAGTCCATCCATCAGTCCGTCCATCAGTCCGTCCGTCCATCAGTCTGTCCATCCACCTAGCCATCCATCCATTCATCCATCCATGCATCCATCCATCCACCTAGCCATCCATTCATTCATTCATCCAGCCATCCACCCATTCATCCATCCATTCATCCATTCATCCATGCATCCATTCATCCATTCATACATCCATCTATTAATTCATCCATTCATTCAAAATGATGTCTTGAGTGTGGTTGCCTGGAACAAGTTGAGCTCACTGTGTGACTAATAAGATAGCTGTTTTATGAAAGAAGCAGAGAAAATGGCAAGAGGATGAGGAGGAGGAGGGAGGGCAGAGGGAGAGGAGGGTCAGGGGACAGGCAAGGGATAGAGATGTTTTACGTACACGTGCCTGCTCTCCACGGTGAATGTGATCATTACGTACTACAGATGTGGACAAATAAAAAATATATTTTTTAAAAAAACAGGAAAATTTTGCAGTGCATTTCAGTGGAGAGCTGGCAGCCACAGGCTAGGAGCAAGCCCTCTCCCTGAGCTTGGGGCCCGGCACCCGCTCCTCTGGACTGCGGGCGGTGGCTGCAGGCCTGTGGGTGCTTTGGGTCCACAGTCCCCGACTCCCTGCTGAGCTGAGGGTGCCCCAAGGCGGCCTTACAGTGGGGCATCCTGCACGTGGAAATCCCCCAGATTTGCCACAAACTGCCTCAGAGAACTTGGAGCATCTGCTGGTACCCCAGAATCTGCCGACAAGTTCCCCCCACATCGACACCTAACGTGTAAGGGGCAGTTGCAGATGAAAAACGGTTTAAAATGACGACTGTGGAATTGTAACCTTTAGGAGAGAAAGCACCTCCTGAGTTATTCTTATGGCTGTGTCTAAATGCACCCCCAAGGCCTCACGGGGCTGGATCTAGAATGTGTGATGCTGGGGTTAAGGGTGTGTGGTTAGTAAATTAATCCGCTGATTGGTTTGACGTAGTCTTGGTAGCATTAAGTGTACCCCACTGTGGGTGTGAGTGCTGCCTGCCCTGTAGGTAGTCTGGATACATATAAGGGACGGAAAGAGGGCCAGTGTGGTCACTTGCTGCTTATTGCTGCTGCTGCTTGTCCTCTGCCTTGGAGCGGCCAAGTATGGACTGTGAGCCAAAGAAACCTTTCCTCCTTTTATTAACTCTGGGTGTCGGATGTTTTGTCTGAGCAACAATAAGAGTAAGACAGCTATGTTGTAAATCAATCAATAAAACACTATCTAACTTCCCCAAATATATCAGGGTCTACACAACTCTGGCAGGGCATAGTATGTGTTGAGATAACATTATAGTGAAAACTCAGGAGCTACACACATATGTAGCAGCTGAACTCTTCTGGCTACCAAAGGAACAGACAACTTTCACCCCTAGCGATTTCAGCTGGCACCTAGCGTTATGTACAGAAAAGCAAAACATTTTCCTGGGAGGACCACACTTGCCCTCCTGACACTGCACAGACATCTTGTGGTACAGAACATTTTTAAATCTATGTGTCATCGTAGAACCTTGATGACTAGAGTTTCTACAACAGACTTTGGGAAATGAACCAACCAAGTGTCCGCTGGCGTCTGAGAGCACAGCTTTCCGTGGGGAGCTATCCCAAGGCATGGCAGTGGCTGCCTGTCCCAGCAAGGTTGGCAAACATCCTCTTCCTGCGGCAGACATCACTAATCGATCAGGCCACCGAGTCCTGCTGAATCTGAACTTGGGTAAGTAACAGGCACTGGCGGCCCTGATGGGACACACAGGACAAGGCTCTTCCACCTCTGGGCCGGTCCTTTGTGCTGACCAGGCGCTGTCTGGGTCTGCTGAGCCAGCCTTGCTGCGCAGGAGTCTCCAGACCATTTCTCCACCCGAGTCTCTACCTTCAGAAGCTGCCGTGCTAGCCAGAGCCGGTTCCCTGCTCAGCTGCCCTGCCTGGGACCGGTCACCAAAGTACACAGGACCCTCTGTAGAGCGGCATGGAGTCTGCACACCACCTGCGCATGTCTGCCACATGCTTCGAATCATCGTGCCTAGGTTACCCACGAGGCCTCCTGCAATGGGAGCGCCGTGCTCCTCGTTATACACTGTACTGGTTAGGGAGTAAGAGCGAGGGAGCAGTCTGCCAGTGTTAGTTCAGACGCAATCTATTTTCCCCTAACATTTTCCATCTGAGGTTGGCGATGTGGGAACTGCAAGTGTGGACTGGGGACCCAGAGCTCACGGGCTCCTCATGGGTTCAGCCAGCCCAGTGAGCTCTCTAGGCCTTGACACCAACTAGCTCCACGTCCAGGTCAGCTTTCTACCCGTGGGGACCTGAGGTCACACACAACCACCTGACAGGGTTCCAGGGGGTTTCCCACGCCGAGGTGGGGCAGTTCACCCCACACACAGGCAGGTGTAGGACGGCTGACTGCTGTCACAGAAGGGAGACCTGCAAGATGCATCAGGGAGCGGCAGAGAGAGGTGTATTAGGGGAGCACGAATAGCACACACTCAGAATGAGTGCGGCTCAGACAGAGAGAGACAGACAGACAGAGGCTCTGAGGTTGAGGTTTTTATGGGACCTGGGTGACCCAGAGTGTGCTATTTCTCTCCTCCCTCACAGGTCACCCTTCTGACACCAGTGGGCCATGTTAGGAAGAAATCATTTCCCTGAGTTTGAGGCTGAGACACACTGCCTACTTCCCGTGGGAGGAAATACCACTTACAGCCAAAAAGCATTGGCCCAAGCTTACTGCATCTTTGAGACCCTTAGGATTTTTTTTTTTTTTTTTTTGAGTGAGTGAGTTTCATGGAAGAAAAAAAGGTTTGGCTAACTTGTGTCTGCAGTTTGGCTAACTTGTGTCTGCAGTTTTTCACATTTTTTTTTCTAAAAGTACAATGTTAAAATTATGATTTTCCTTCCTCTTTCCAAGCTATCTTCATTTTTCTGTCCTACCTCAATATGGCGGTGACCTAGGGCAAGGTCAGAACATGTAGGGGAGGACCGTCTGTCTAGACCCCGCTACCTCCTGCCTGACTTGGGAGCCCTGGGGAGCCCAGGGCAGCCCTGGAGGTCTGCTTCTGCCTCCTCTCTGGGCTCCTGTGCTGCCAGATGGCCGGCTGTCCTGGCTACACGAGCAGGACCCAGTGGCACATTTGAGGCTTGGCCAACTTCCTTGTGGCTGAGATCAAAGGGCACCCTGCTGCTGTGTGCCGCCATTCCAACGGTATGAGACACTCGTACGTGTTTTCCTTTCTCCACACCCTGAGGTCACACAAACCACAGGGTGTTTCCAGAAACCTGCAACTATCAATCGGGCGCATCTTCTAACCTCTCTTCCTACATCTTGGTTTGGCAGGTGCTGTTTGATTTCCCATCAGCCCATCTTGCCTGACCAGCAGGGGACAGGAGCCACTGCTCCCTGAGAGCCCTACAATGCAGCAGCACCCCACGGCCACAGCCACGCAGGTCCTGAGCCCGGGCAGCTGGCTGACTTTACCCCATGTCGGGCCCGAATAGTGCCAGGCAATTGCAATCTTTGCAAAACCAGATTTGGCTGTCCCCTGCCTTCTCCACATTCCTGGAAGGCTTTAGGGGAGCTCCCGGCGGAGGCCCAGGTCTGTGGGATTCTCGGCCCCGGGGCTCCTGCTGGAGTCTTTAGAGCAGGTCATGTCAGCATGGCCTCAGTGTCCAGGAGAATGGCGCCTCGTCCACGCGGGCACAGGTTCCAAGGCTTCCCCGTCACGGGGTGATTAGATCTGTGGGCAGGTTCCACGAAGGCAGCAGGGGGCCAGCCGTGGGGCCCTGGGGGAGCCCTGCGCCTCTCTAGGTGGCCTCACCTCCTTCCCTGGCTGTCTTGGTTATTTTTCTCTCCTTGCTGAGACAAAATACTCAACGCCCAAAATGAAGGAGGGAAAGGTTTATTTAGCTCACAGTTTGTGGAGGTTTCAGTCCCTACTTGGCTGGCTCCGAGGCAGAAGATAGCAAAGCAACAAAAGCAAAGGGGGGAATGGCAGGCGAACAGCAGTGCGGCCAGAGCAAAACGGAGGAATCCTGGCAAGCAGCCTCTTTCCCTGCCTTACACTGTAAACAGGCTACCCCCACCTAAGGGGCGTGTAGCTCTCACATAATCTCCATGCCCTCCTCTTCCACAGGCTCAGGATGTATACACAGTAAGCACCCTGGCTTCCTGCTGAGTCACTTAGCCAAACCTCTAGACTCCCCAAGTTGACACAATGTATCAACCATAACACTGGCTTAATCGCAATCGCCCCACCGACCCTGCGGTGAGGAACCACCATGCGCTCTAGTGTGGGCCCTGCCGTTGGGTCCCCACAGCACCTTCACCCCTCTTCCAAGCCTCACCCGGTCCCCCGTGTCCCCACTGTGTGCTCCATCTCTCACCCTGTCTCTCTTCTCCCCAACATCGCAGCGCTGCCCCCAGGCGGGCCAACACCCAGACCCCTGGAGCTCACTCCTGGAGGAAGCACTGGTGGCGCAAACCTGGGACAGCTTCCTAAACTCCCTGCAGGGCCTTCTTCCCATCTCCCCTTATTTTAGTAAGAGCAAAGGAAAACTCCCAAGTGTAGGACTCTTTCTCTGTGAGTTCTATCCTCCAAAGGCATTCACATTTCCTGCTCTCTGCCCAGAGTACCTCAGAGGGCAAACTCCAAGAGAACCGGAAAAGTCAACCTGGTGCTCTGAAAGAGGCCACCCAGGAGAACCAGCCCTTCCTTTTGCACCTAAAATACCAATTGTCATGAACTCCACTTTTCTTTGTTCACCATGCTGTTTGCATCGGGAGGACCATTTTTGCTCATCCTTCCCCTAACCCAGCTCTTCATGCTGCCCCCTGAAGCCAGGGTGCCTGTGAAGGGCAGACCCCAGCCCCACAATGCAGGACACTGTGCTCCCAAGAGATGTGAGGGCCACACAGTTATCTCAGACGCATGAGCAGGTGGGGAGAAGGTGGCAGAGCTCAAGGACAGTAGAGAAGGCGGTGGGAGATGACCAGAGGGTCTGCACAAGGAGGGCAGGCAGGAAGCCTGGAGGACACAGTCCTTGCCCTTCCCGGCATAGCCAAGAACGCCCAGAAGTGTGGAGCAGTGACAGCCTGTGGCTCAGCCACCACTGTCATCCAGAACTGCCTGCCAGACTTGTCCAGGAGCCTTGAAGTTCTCCCCAGCCCCGTACCCTTTGGGCGTCAGTAGAATATTTTAGAATACTTTTAGAACAGTGGATGAGGAAGGTAACATGCGCTCAGGCTGCACTTCTGGTCTCCTCCCATGGTTCACTGGGATCAACAGCAGCACCTGCACATGGGGGCCTCATGGGCGTGAGAAAACCCAATGCAGGCTGGGCTGCCCCAGATGCAACCATAGATCAGCCCAGCAGGGGGTGGGGTTGGCAGTGGGTTGTGGACCAGATGGGAGCGGGGTAACCTGGCCCTCAGCCTCAGCCACCTTCAGTGACTCTGCACTGTCACTGGATGAGGGTGAAGAGGTCTCCTAAAGAGGAGATGGGGACCTCAGCTCACCTCAGGTAGGTTCTCAATTATTGTCATCATCATCTCTCTGTCTCTTTTTCTGGGACCAGGAATCGAACTCAGGACCTTGTGTTTGCCAAGCAGGCGCTGTGCCGCTGAGCTACATCCCCGGCTCCCAGTTCTTAATTCTTGTCACAGGAAATCGTAGCAATGAATGGCACAGAAGGATTTATTGGGCAGAGTCACAGTAGTACACACCCACAGAGAAGGGGTGCAGGTACTGGAGAGGGAGATGCTGTAGTCCAGGACTGAGGGTCTTTATGGGGTCTTGGGGAAACTCAGGGTGGGTGATCCAGGGTGTTTATTTTTGGAGTTATTTATCTAGAGTCTGTTCCTTTACCTTTCCTGTCACTGGGACGTAAAACCCCATAACTTCAGAGGAGGGGTGTATTGGGCTCACAGTTTCAGGGGTTCAGTCCATGGCCAGCTGGCTCCAAGGCCAGACCATCATCATGGAAGGGTGTGGTGGGACAGAGACACTTCCTTCACAGCGGCTTGGACACAGAGTAGGGGACAGTGCCAGGGATGGAGGGACAGGGACCAGACACACTACCCAAGGTCTTGCCCGCATGACCACCCAGACTCACAAGGAACTGTATTTTACTAGTGTGAATATTTCTTTATCCAGTAAAGTTGACAGATCAGGATTGCTGGTCAGTGGGCTAAAGCAGAAACTGACCCTATCAGCCAGGTGTAGGGTAGAAAGCGTGGCTGTGTTTAGAAAAGGGTACCCAGTGAATTTGGAACTTATGGGCATATAGTAACAGAAGGAAAACACAGGCCAAATGTATGGACTTCTGTATTTTTAAAACAAATTTAGGACTGAGGCATGCGGAGAGGGCAAAAACAGACCTGGGATGAAAAAGTCCTTGTAACCTCGGGTAGTGGATTAGATCTTGGATCTACTGTTTTAAAAATTATAATTTAAAAATTAGAAAGTGTGATAAAAATGCAGTATCTTTAAATAAAACGGTGTTATGACAAAAAAACACACTGCCACAGGTCCCTCATCAGAATCCTCTTGGCTTTAAACACGCTCATCCCCCCGTCCCGGCCACGTCCTGCAGCAGCTCCGGCGTCCTCTTTCCTGAGTGTCTTTAGTTGCGCTGTCCTGGCCGCCTGGATGTCCTGAATCCATTCGAAAACTTTCCCTTTCATGGTCATTTTGACCGTTGGGAGTAGCCAGAAGCCACACGGTGCCAGATCCCGTGACTATGGTGGAGAAGGACACGGCATCACGTCTTTACGAGCTGCCTTTCTGTTGGATGGTGCTCAGCAGCAGCATTCAGGGTATTTTTTATCACAATTTGTAAAGACACTCAGGAAAGAGGACTTCCCCAGCGGCTTCCGAAAGCTGCAGGAGTGATGGGATGACTGTTCAAAGCAAGGGAGAGGATTTTGAGGGGGCTTCCTGCCAATACACTTTTACTGTAATGAAATTTTAAATTTGGCTATTCACTGTATTATACAATCACCCCTAATACAGTTTCCCCGTCTCCGCTCTTCCTGTCTTTATTTCTTCTATCCCACCTCAGTACCAGCTCCCCGGTCCTGGGCCCAGGCCCAGCCATCCTGGTGTAGGGCCTGGGGTGCCGTGCGGGCACCGTGAGCTTCTAAAGCAGCCCATCCTGGGGCTTCCGGGGTCCGCCGGTAACAACTGGCTCAAGCACTGTGGTGATGCTGCGGGCCTTGGGGTCTGAGGCACGGCCCATCGGAAGAGGGTGGAGGTGGATTCCTGGAGCTGGAGACTTCTGACCTGTCATTGCAGTGGGCACGGGAAGCCAAGCCTGGGAGGGGCAGGGCAAGCGACCCTTGTCACAGATTCCTGAGCTAACGAGAAGGGGAAGGAAGGAAGGAAGGCACAGTCTCCGGCTCCCCACGTGTCCACGGCTCTGCGGGTGGACTGGTATTTCCCTGGAGCGCTCCCTGTCCCCAGGAGGGGACACCAGGAGGAATGCAGAGTGGCCCTGGAGCACCAGAAGCTGAGGCTGGTGCCCACACTGGGCAGTGCTACTCTGGGCCTCCAGCCACATGAGACACGGGCAGAGCTGCAAAGGCCAAGAGCCCCGGGGCACAGGGACAATCACTGCCGAGCTTGTCAAAGAGGCCACTGAGGCTATGGCAATGGGGCCACCTCTGAGGCGGTCCTGCTCTCCCCGGGCACCTCACAGCCCTCGGAGGCTGGTTTCACACAGGAGGCCGTGGACCCAGGCCTCTGGAGCCAGTGCCGGAGCAGTGGTGAGAGGTGTCCTGTGAGCGGCAGGCGGCAGGGCAGGGCGGTGCTGCCTCGAGGCCGGGGTGCCTTGGTCCTCACATGCTGCCCCCACAGAACCCCGAGACTGGGACTCTATCAAAGCAGAACTGTTCTGGATTCCAATGCCCAGGCACGGGGCTCTGCTGAGGGCCCTGGCGGTGTGACCACACGGTGGGAGGCCTGGTAAGAGCCCAGGGAGCGGGCAGAGCTCCCCCTCTGGGGCTGCACCCACCCTGACAGCGCTAACCCGCTTGGGGCACAGCGCTCGTGCCCAGCTCCCAGCACATGAGCTTCTTCGGGGACACACGCAAACCACAGCATGGCCAGAGGCCCCGCAGCAGGCAGGACAGGCAGGAGGGGGCGCAACCGAGGGCATCAGTGCTGGTTCTCCAGGTGACAGGGGTCCAGCTGGGCTCTAGGGACCGTAGGTGTCATCTGGTGCTTACACAGAACTCCGGGCACAGCCTCTGTCCCAGAGCCGAGTCCACGGGGGGCTTTGGGTTTTCCCCCGGTCCCTTTGAGGGCACTGCCATCGGGCAGCCCGGCAGCAGCTTGAGGCCGCCCCGTGTTGATGTGGTGATGAGGTCACGCGGTGTGGGGCTGTACCCGGTGCGGGGCTGAGGCTGCGGGCCTCTCCGCTCCCCTGGGACCACACGGGAACTTCACCCGTGCACGTGGGGCTCAGCCGCGCTGCTCACAGACCTTCGAGGGACCCTTGGGGACCCTGCCTCAGCAGCAGCAGCTGGAAAGCCCAGGGGCCAGAGCTGGCCCTCCCTCAGCATCGCTTCCGACATCAATGCTAACTTGGCTTCTTCAGGAGCCAGGGACACAGTGTGCAATGCTGCCTTCGTTTTTAACAGAATAGTTTGTAACACAACGTTGTGACTTCAATTAAGTTGTCATTTAGTCCATTTCAGGTCATTTTTTAAAAATTCAAGGTGTTTACACGATTTGGGGCTGCGAGTGGGTGGGTGGGTGATCTTCCCTGTGGACGGGCCACGTCAGGTGAAATGGTGCAAACAATTTTTATGACAGAGCTGCTGTTTCCCAAGACCCCCAGGCCCCCCGCTGCGTCCTCAGCAAAGTGGGTGACCGCAGGAGCTGGGGCCCGAGCAGGCCCAGCCATAGCTCTGATAAATGTGCCAAAAGCAGAGTAAAGGCTGGGTGACGTGGGCACGAGAAGGGAGGCTTTCTGGGGAGAGTCGGAAGCTGCGGAGAAATCACAGAACAGCCTCCTGGGGAGGGGTGGGGGGATGCTTCAGCAGCACATGGGGACAGAGGGACACAGCTTCAAGAGGGCACCAGAAACATCCTGAAGAGATCAGAGAGGAAATGGGAAGAATAAGCAAAGTGTGAAGTGCAGGAGGTGCGACCTCAGAGCGGGTGTGGGTCCTAGAAAAGGGGGAGGAGAGAAGAGAGGAAGGGAGAGAGGCAGCATTGAAAAGATAACAGCCAGCTGTTTTCTAAATCTCTTGAGAAACAGTAACCCGCAGACGTAAGAATCTGAATCCGAACAGAATGAATCTTAAGAAAATTCATACTAAGGCACATGGTGTCAGCTGTCTACAAATGGGTGTGGAAAATGAGCACTTGTCACTGGTATGTGATTTTAGGCATTTTGCCTGAGTAGGAATTCACTCTCTTAAATAACTAAGGATTCAAAGAAGTCACACGGTGGTGCGGGCTCACCTTTCCCCAGGGATCGCTGGCCCAGGCTGTCCCATCAGGGGCCACAGAGCTTCTCTCGATGTCCCACCAGGAATCTTGCTCCATACTTTGCTGTCTCTGCACAAACTGGAGTGAACTCATTTTGCTGTACTTGCTTTCAACCAGTGTCATAAAAAATTACATCCCGCCGCGGTTAGAACTACAAAACCTTTAACCTGAGCAAAAGTGGGGAACAGGTTCATTTTTTTACTGAGGCCGCTGCAGACGCCAGGTCGTAGATGCTATTTTTACACTCAGGGACCTAGAAGAGGAAATCACCTCCCTCCAGTAACTTCACTGGCTCCCGGCTTCTGCAGTCCCCAGCCTGGTAGGCAAGAGCATCATACTCTTGATCACAACGTGCTTATTTTAAAACAATTCTCCTTGTAGCACAAAAATGAAACTGGACGAGCTATCCTTTATGATTTGGAATTTTTTGCTTGTCTGCAGAGGTGAAACTTGAAGTTCTGCCGTTCCTAATCTCGATTCCTCATAGCGGGGCACAGGTGCCCGTACCATACTTTTCTGATGAATATATGCCCCTTAGTGCATCAGTCAGGGTTTTACTAGAGAAGCAGATATAACACAAGATACACAAATGTATAAGAAATTACAAGATTGGCTTATGATGGTCAGAGCTGGATGAGGAAGCATTCAGAGGGTGTCTGCACACCTGAGACCAAAGGATTCAGTCCAAGGCCTGGAGCTCACTGAAGCGTTCCATGCAAGTCTGCACCAGGAGGCCGATGGGTCTGTGACAGGAGGCTGCAGGATCCAAGGCAGAAGCTGAAGAGTCTGCACTAGAAGCCAGGAGACAATGTCCACGCTGAAGGCGAAGACTGGAGCTCCTCTGAAGAATGGAACCTCCCTGTCCTTCCTCGTTTCCCTTTTATATCATCTAGGTGATGAGCTGCCCTAGGGTGGTAGGTATAGAATTGCTGAGCCAATTTAGTTAAGCTTCTGAACCTCTCAAGTTGACACAATCAATCGACTACTGTAATTAGCATAATGGTAGCCTGCTGTGTATCTCAGTAGCTGTGCTGAGGGAATACAGGAAGCAATCTGTGTGTTTACCCGCTTGCTACAACAAACAGCAAGGTGTGTACATGTGTGTCAAAGTGTGAATGGGTGAGTTTTCCCACATTATGAGCCATTATATTTTTTATGTATGTGTAATGTTTTATTAAATGTTTTCTTTTGATTTTTCTTGTAGAATTAGCCCAATTCAGTACAATGTTGCATGAAAATCTGCTTGTACAAGTTTGAGAGGAGGTTGAACGTGAGCAATCAGGTGGCTGCTGCTGATGACTTGGATCATGTGAGCCAAAGAAGTTAGCAAGAATGACAGATAAAAACCTACATCATTTTTTTAGTCCACTTGTCAACTGGTGGGCACTTGGTCTGTTTCCAAGATTTAACTATTACAACCTGTGCTGCTATAAACATGGGAGTGCATACATCACTGTATAAGATACTTTTAATTCTTTCAGGATGATACCCGGAAGGGGAATAGCTGAGTCATATGGAACCTCTAGTCCTAGTTTTTGAGGAATCTCCGCACTGATTTCCACAGTAATTGCACCAGTCTACACTCCCACCAACAGTGGAGAAGGGTTCCTTTTCCCCCATTCACCAGCATTTGTTATTGATTTCTTGATAGTACCCATTCTTTCTGGGGTGAGATGGAGTCTTGACGTTGTTTTACTTTGCATCTCTTGAATGACCAGTGATGTTGGGCAATTTTTCATCTATTTATTTGCCATTTCTAATTCTTCATCTGAGAAGTGTATTCATCTCAGGTGCACATTGGAGCACTACTCAACCATAAAAAATGATAAACTTGAGACATTTCTAGGTAAATGGAGGCATCATGAGACCAAGTGAAATAAATCAGACACATATGTGTGAATATCACATTGTGTCTCTGGAATGAGAAACTGAAAATATAAGGAAGAAACAAAATATATAGTAGATGTTGTGAAATAGGAAGAAATTATTCAGAAGGAAAGGGGAACTAGGGAGGGGGAGAAGGAAAAGAAGGGTGGGAAAAGAAAAATTGAGAAAAGAAGGATAAAATGGAAATGAAGCTTTGTAAATAAGGAGGTGATGAGGGGATGAGGGGCGGGGAGGGGAATGGGGAAAAAGGAGAAATCAAGATATATCGTGTACAGGTACAAATTCCCTATGATGAATGTGATCTTTATGTATGTCTGGATGGTACCTATAAACTTTTAAAAAAAGAATAACAGATAAGTATAGAGTAAAGGCCTTGATTCAGACAAAGAAGGAAATAGCAATGTAACCAAATATTTGACTGGTCAAAATGCTACAAAATGGTCACACACACACCTGGACGATCCAGCCTTAGAACTAGGTTGGAAAATGTTATTAGCTTCTTGCCAGGGTTAAAATCTACTGGACAGAATGTCAGCACTGCTATTCAATGTTGGAAATTGTCTGTAAGGAATGACATGCTATGAGATGTTTTGAAATACACTAATAATGAAATACAAGTGGAACATTCTATGTGTATCAATAGTAACACTCAAAAATATACTTATCATGATATCTCACTGTCTGAACCAACAGCCTCCATAGCAGGACTTTATCATTCTAATGGTCAGAATCTAAAGGATTTATGGAGAAGTGGCAGATGTGGCCTTGAGAATTTTAGAACAACAATGACACTCGAGAGATTTAGTGTCCTTCAAAATTACCTATATTTGATGACAAAGAAACTGGCCAAGAAAGAAAAAAAATCCAACACTTTGGCTGCTTTTTATTTGCTCATTTGTTGAAAGCTTTGTTCTGGACTGTCAAGCAATTTATACATCGTTCAAATCCATGACAAATGACAACTTGAACCATTTTGTGGTTGTTGAAGTTTTCGGCAATATATGCCAAGAGAACCTTCCAAATATGGTATAAAAATATATGGCCTGGTGGGTGCGAAGACATGTTACATCTTTAATTTAAAAAATTTATTCTGGAACTCAACCACCAGGTAATAAAGCAGGAATAATCTGTCTGACACTGTGAACAGATTTGTTGTACTTATTTCTAAAATTCACCCAAATGTCACATTTGACAGTTGGTTCACTAGTTACCCATTGCTGTGAATTTGCTAAAAGAGCACCAATTGACCAGCACAGGAATTATTCACGAGGACAGAGCTGAGGTTCCTGAAAAGATGTTGCAAGTTCACAACAGAAAAATGTACAATACAGCCTTTGGATTTCAGAAAGACTTAACTTTGGCCTCCTATATGGGGAAGAAAAACAAAGTAGTATTGATACTGTCAATATTACATCATGATGATAAGATTTTCTTTTCTCCTTGTTTTATTTTTTAAAAGAAACCTTTTTTTTTTTTTTTTTTTTTTTTCTCGGTACCGGGGATCAAACTCATGACCTTGCACTTGCCAGGCAGGCACTTATGCCACTGAGCTATATCCCCAGCCCCATGATGATAACATTGATAGTGAGGTTCGACAAGGTGGCACACACCCATCACCAAAACACTTGGGAGGCTGAGGCAGGAGGATCCTGAAAGTTCAAGGTCAGCCTGGACTATGTAACAACAATCTGTCTCAAAACAAATATACAAACAAACAAGCAAAGATTGATAGTGAATCCTCAACACAAATTAAGGCAGAAATGGTCTACAAAACAAAAGGCAGAGTAGATGTTGTGGACGAGTTATGCAATAGCTATGATGTGTTGGCCAATGGTTGTGTTTTACTGGATCCTAAACATGTCAGGTATAGTTACACAGTTTACAAAGAAAATAACAAGGACTAAATACCACAGAGAACTTTTCTTAGAGGATTGGGACTGGAGTTGATAAATGATCAGTTACAACAGGGGAAGAAGAGTGTGTATCTGCCCAAAGAACTCTGCAAAAGCATTCTGGAGCAGACCGGTAAACAGACCGGTGAAACATCACAAGAAACTCCTGAGAAAACAGGAAGACCAGCAAGTTGTCAAGTGTGTCCTAGCAAAGAAGACAGGAAAATGAAACACCTGTGTTGTCAGCGTAAGCGAGACTTGTGTGTGGAGCATGCTGTAGATGTGACAATTGAAGCAAAGATTATTTCAGTGGTAGAATTTGCTTTGTGTTTTCAATATAGTTCACGTAGGCGTTTATTTCTGCTGTTCTTCTTTAGATCTTGTGAGCAGGTAAATAGTTGATCTTGAAAATGCTGATGCTTATTCTACTCACTCGTTGCATATTAAAAGTGTAATATTTTATTTTATTGATACTTAATTTCTCATTAAGGGCACATTGTTTAGTATAATAAAACTCATAACATTAAAATTAATAGTTCATCAGTAGAAATACTCCTAAAAGTAAACATGGGCGTTACACCCCCGCAACATGCCTTTTCTAAAAATGTGCTGTGATGCCCACGGGGGTGGGGGTGACTCCTTCCCGCATTAATCGTGCAGCAGCTGGGATTAGGCAGAGAGATTACTTGGGAAGTGGTCCCGCCTAGCTCGCAAGGGCATCACCGGCAATATGCCTTTCAGTAAAAAAATAAAAAGGCAAAAACAAAATGTAAGCACAGCTACTTGGATGTCGGTTAAGAAGACGTAGCCTTGTCTCCTAGTTTTGGTGGCAAGCAACCATCTGGGGTGCTAACCGTGGTGGAAAGGGTCTGTGACTTGCCAGGCACTCAGCAAATACCGGGGAGCTGCTGAGGAGGAGACATCTGGGGGCTCCAGGGGTCCGGTGAGAACAGCACAGAGGCTAGGAAGGTGTGGTGCAAGGATCCTGTGCCTGGTCCCAGCGGGTGGGGACAGCATAGCCAGGCATCCAGGCTGAGAGCTGACCTGGATGACCATTTGCAGCCAGCGGCCCCAAGGACATGCTTGCATGACCCCTTCCCTCCACCGTCCAGCAAGGGGCCCCAGGACCCCTCCAGAGGGTGCTCTGGGGGCACCACGGCCTCCTGGCCTCTCTCCAGCTGGCAGGAATGTGATGGATGTGTCCGTCCTGCCGACGCCGTCCCTTGTCACACCACCTAACGCTGTTCCCAGCAAGATGCAGGCAGTCCCATTCTCCACCTCCTCAGGTCAGGTGCTCTCGACCCAGGCTGTCACAGTTTCTGTCTGAGCACTGAGGCGTGTGGCGTTACCTCACCGTGGTCCTCCTTTGCGTTCTTCTGATGGCAAATGATGCGGACCTTCTTTTCCTGCACATGTTTATTACCTATTTTCAGTGAAATGTCTGTGGGTGATTTCTTGCCAATTTTATATCAGGGTTGACTTTACTTCACCGGGAACTTTTCAGAGTTCTTCATGCAACTCTAGAGCCGGGCTTTGGCTGGGTGTGAGGTGTGCAAATGCTTCTCGTGGTGGTGACTTGTCTTCATCTTCTTAATGGGACCTTTCTTGGAGTCAACACTGGTCATTTTAGCACAGCCTAAAGTATCAATATTTCATTGTATAGATCATGCTTTTGGTGTCTAGTTGAAGAACTCCATGGCCCAGATCCTAAAGGGTTTCTCTTAAATTGTTTTTGTAAAAGATTTATTATTTTACTCTTTTTAATTTTATTATTATTATTATTATTATTATTTTACTTTTAAGCCCATGATCCAATTTGTATTCATTTTTACATAAGGCATGAGATTTAAATTAAGGGTTTCCTCTCACTCTCTTCCCTCCCCTGGCCCCACCACAGATGTATAATTACTTCAGCACCATTTGTTAAAACAAAAAAGGTTATCCTTCCTGCAATGATTTGCTTTTATAGCTCTATCAAAAAATCAACTGGAGAAAGAAAAAGGGCTGTGGATGTAGCTCAGTGGCACAAGTACCTGCCTGGCAAGTGCAAGGTTCTGAGTTCAATTCCCAGTACCAAAAAGAAAAAAAGAAAGAAAGAAACAAAAATCAACTGGACTTATTAGTATTTGTGCAATTCTGGATTTTCTTCTCTATTTCATTGATTTTTGTGTCTACTTTTTTTGGAGGCCAATATCAGTCTTAATTATTATTAGCTTAGTTATTATCATAAATCTTAAAATCAGGTAGAATGACTTTTCCTCCTGTATTTTTCTTTTTCAAAATTAACTATTCCAACTCTTTTGCCTTTCCTTAGAGTTTAGACTAATTTTGTTTAAGTCTACAGAAAGTATTGCTGTGATTTTAATACAAATTATATTAAAGGTGCATTTCAATTTAGGGATAATTGACATCTTTACCAACCCATGAATATGGTATATCTTCTTTCTTTCTTGTTAGTTCTTTGATTTTTATCAGTATTTTTAAATTTTTAAATGTGTTTTTTAGGATTTTCACTGTGTTTAATTCTATTTGAACTGTATGGGGCATAGCATCTGTAATTTCAGTATTCACAGGTTCACAGTAACAAAATTGCAGAGACATCTTGGTCTATGAAGATCATTCTCTCCATGATTCTGGTCACAAACCAAGGTGGGTGAGAACTGAATCAAATTCAGAGGTTAGGTTCATGTTGACCCCATGGGGAAATTTGATTCATTTCTCATCCAGTTCAGTTTCCAACCAGGATCATGGGAAGAATAAATTTCGTGAACCAAGGTACCACTGTATTTGTGTGTTTATCTTGTATCCTGCAACTTGGCTGAACTCATTGTTTGCAAACTTACTGTTTCGGCAGTGTTTTTGTAGAGTTCTTAAGCAGAAAATCATGTATGAAAATAGGACCTTCTCTATTCTTTCTTTTCTG
Organism: Chinchilla lanigera; assembly: GCF_000276665.1. Taxonomy (NCBI): domain Eukaryota; kingdom Metazoa; phylum Chordata; class Mammalia; order Rodentia; family Chinchillidae; genus Chinchilla; species Chinchilla lanigera. The sequence goes on along the minus strand of NW_004955407.1, from coordinate 39,469,019 downwards.
ATGTATGTGTCTTGTTTATTTCTTTTGCTCTATCACACTGGCTAGAATTTCTAGCACCAAGTTGTACAAGAATACTGCAAGCAGACAGTATTCATTATTCTTGATTACAAAGAGAACGCATTTGGTTAGTCTCCATTTCATGTGATGTTATCTCCTGCTTTCTTGTAGATACTCTTTATGAAGTTGATAAGCAATTTTCAGTTAAAACCGAGACATTTTGGGAGGTATGTTATGAGACTGCAGAAATCATTTAAACCTTCACTTTACTGCCTTCCTCCGCCATTGCCTTGGTAGGGGAGGGGCAGGAGCATAGCCTCCTTACTGCCAGCTGGGGTTGAAGTCCAGGGTCCCCACTCAGCCTTTTGGACACCCAAGGGAGAGGCTCCGCATTACTGCTGGGTGGGGTTGGAGTTCTGTCTTGCTTAGCCTTAGAGGCCACCACCCGATCTGGGAGAAGGAGGGCACCTCGTCACTGCCCCACAGGGTGGGAAACGCCTTTGTCACTGGCATGTGGTGGGCGACAGCACCCCAGTCAGGAAGGGGAGAGACTCCTCACCACTGACCAGGGGTACGGAAGTCCAGATTCCTTGTGTGGCCTTTTCCTACACTACACTGCCGAGGGACATAGGGGCAGGTTGGAGCCTGAGGAGGTAAAATCTAGGTTTCCCACTTGCTCCTTGCTGGTGTGAGCAGGGGTGGCTTGGGCCACAGTCTACTGTGTAGCATTTGGATGGAGCAGAGAAGTTTAAAATGTTCTGTCCTGCTGAGCTGCTCTTCTCCTATGCCTCGGCTAGAGAGAAACATTTTACTGGGATTTTCTCACAGTCTGTACCCATCGGCACTTCCAGGTTTTGCGCCTCTTCAACATCAAGTCTGGGGTCCATGCTGCACAAAGACATCAGGGACCTCACCATCATGGGGCTCCTTGGGTCCCTCCATCTCCTTTTTCCTGTGTGGCAGAATAAGGTGCTGAGATACTTAGGACCCTGATTTTCCCAGTTCCAGCCCAAGTCTTTTTGTTGTTGTTGTAGTCACGTTTCTCTTGCCTCGGGGGCTTTCTAAATTGCAGGGCTCTGTACTTGTGCTTTCTGATGCTGATGCTCAGCAAGGTCTTCCCAAGAAGGAGACTGGGGGAGGAGACTTCTGGAGGAGGCGGGCAGGAGTGACACCCCCAATGCCTGGGGAAAGGAGGTGTGGGGTCTGCAGATCCGGGACAGCTCAAGTTTCAGAGAGGCAAGGGGTCCACTTAGGTGGTCAGGGTGCCAGGCACACTCGAGACGGGAGCTCAGCTTAGGAGCACGCAGACTTGGTCTGTATGGACACGGGGTAAGGCAAGGAAAGTCCTTCAAGACACCAGGGGCAGAGGACCTGCCTGGGAGGAGTAACCCCGCTTCTTGCATAAGGCAGTACAAACAGTGCATGCTCAGGGGGCCTGCTGTGGTCGAAGACGACCATGCTCATGACGGCACTATCCAGAGCGCTAGAGAGCGTTTGCATGTAACTCACCGTGTGTGTCAAGTGCCTACTGAGGCTCTATGCGATGCCAGCAGGGTTGGTAGCAAAGGAGTGTCAGAGACGGGCTGGGGTGAGGAGAGGCTGGGAGCTGCAGAAAACGAGGCGCTGCAAGGGTGATCTGGAAGTAGATCCCTCGGGTTCTCACAGAACTGTACTGGGATCCCGAGCTTTGACTCCCTCGTCAGGACATCTGCCTGTCCTGCGCAGGAGCTTTCAGGCCGCAGGTGACTGAGATCTGCTTTGTGCAGTTCAGGGTCCGGAGTGAGAGTTCCTGCCCTCTAACACAGAATGATAAGAATGGTGACAGCACCGGGGATGGAGCTCAGGGGCACAGCGCCTGCCTGGCACGTGCAAGGTCCTGAGTTTGAGTCCTGATCCCCCCCAGAAAAACCAACCAAAAAATGATGATGGATAACTTTTTTTTTCTTTTCATTTATTTATTTTTCTGGGGCTGGGGCTGAACCCTGGGCTTTCACGGTGAGTTACATGGCCATCCCTTTCGTATTTTTTTAAATTTGAGATGGGGTCTCGCTCAGTCACTAAGGTATCTAGGCCGAGCTGGAACTTGTGATTCTCCTGACTCAGCCTGCCAGAGTGCTGGGATTACAGGTATGCACCGCCCCGCCCAGCAATGGCTAACATTCTTAAAATGCACGCTACATGCCAGGTTGTAAACAGTAGCTCATTTATTTCTCAAGCAATCCTACGAGGAGGACATAACGGTTGGTCCCCTTTGTAGCGGGGACTCCGGGTACTGATGGGACGTGCTTGTTCCAGGAGCCGGGCACCAGCTCCCCAGCCAGCTCCCCAGGGAAAGCCAACAACAAATCTGACTGCAGGAAGGTGACAGAGGGGCATCATCCCTTCCTCTGTCTCTAAGCTCTGCTTCCCCCGGTGTCCAGAGGGCCCCCCAGCATTTGTGGCTTCACTTTCTGCATCTTCCATTACCCGTGGCCAACTGTGGTCTGAAAATATTGATATTTGTGATGACTTTTTCCAAGAGAGAGCTTCTGTGCACAACTTTTACTACAGCCTGTTGTTATAATTGTTCTGTTGTCCTAGTGGTCATTTCTCAGCGTGCCTGACCTGTCAGTTAAATGTCATCATGGGTACGTGAGCATAGGGAGAACACGGGCTATGGAGAGCGTGGTGCTACGTGCAGTGTTGGCACATGGTCGCTTTCTTACAGCAAGGAAGAGGCAGTGATGTGATTGGAAGATACAGTAAATGTGTACATTTTTAAAATTTGTTGTAGTATAAGACACACTGCCACGAATCCTCCTTGGAATCCTCCCCGTATTTCCCACACACTCATCCCACCGTCCTCACCACGTCCTGCGGCAGCTCTGGGGTCCTCTTTCCTCGGTGTCTTCAGTAGCACTGTCTTGGCTGCCTCAATGTCTTGAATGGAGTCAAAATGTTTCCTTTTCACAGTCATTTTGACTTTGGGGAGGAGCCGGAAGCCACACGGTGCCTGCTCTAGTGACTAAGGCAGACGAGGACACAGTGTCGTGTTTTTATGAGCTGCCTTTCGGTAGCATTCACCATATATTTGATCAGGCCTGGTGAAGACGCTCATGGAAGAGGACTCCAGAGCTGTTTCAGAAAGTGTCGAGAATGATGGGATGAGTGTGTTCAAAGCAAAGGGGAAGACTTCAAGAGGGGTTCATGGCAATGTGTCCTTTACTGTAATATTTTTAAAATTTAAACACTCAGCATACTTCTCAATCACACCATGTATTCAGCTGCTCCACCCCAAAAGGGAAAGAGGCCTCCCTCTGAGGGTTCAGATGGATCCTTGAGCTGGGGTCCTTGAGTTTGTGATCTCTCGCAGGTCACCCGCCATGTGGGGCGCTGGCCTGGCTCCTGGGGGTGGGAGGTGTCCCGGGATTGACTCCCTGGAGGCAGGGAGGGATTTTCGTCCCAGGAAAGTGCAGGACATAATGGCCTGTGGGTCCCAGTTATTTCGTAATGAGGCCCTCACCTGGGGTGAGGAGAGGCCCTAGCCAGGCACGGGAGGCAGGCCCTGGCTCATGTTCTTGTGCCTATCTATGAGACGCTGGTCCCGGTCTCTGCCTTCCAAGGTGGTCCCAGTGCCAGACGGCTTCCTCTGCCGCCCTTGGAGAAACCACAGCTTAGCAGGTGTCTCTCAGCCATTCTTGGCTCTGTGTTGTGAGGGGAACAGGGACAATCTGTTGGCAATACTTAGCTCGCCTCTTCCTAATTTAGTTTGTGAAATATTTACTTGCAGTTTTCTTTCCCAGGAAACATCCCTCATCTCATCTTCCAGCTTGGCCTTCTAAGCACTTCTCCTTCGCCTCCCCGTTTCCCGCGCCTCGCTTTGATCTCCCCCGTCCCGCAGCCTCCTGGCGCCCCGAACCCAAGCTGGGGCCCAGGGGCTCCTCTGGATGTGACGCGGCCACGTCAGATTCTGCTCCTCACCGGCGGCCAAAGCCAGCGCCGGGGTGTGCACAGCAAGGGGCACGCAAGCACCTGTCTGCACCCCCACCTGGTGCTGAGGAACTGGGGCAGGAGAGCCCTTCAAGCCCTGCGCTCCCATGGCCACGGCAGCAGTCCACATGTTGGGGGGCCAGTGTCCTTCAGATTCTGTCTTCCTCTACGAGATGGAGATGTGTCCAAGGAGGAGCCTGTGCCCGGCCATTCGATGAAGCACAGAGAATCTGAGGACATACAGTGGGCAGGACAGATGCATGGCGACACTGGAACACTGCTTCCCTCTCAATTTTATTACAGAGTTTCAGCATTAGTGGCGTTAGAACTTCTCTAAATTTCTTGTAGAATTCAGCAGTGAATCCAGCAGGATCTGGGCTCTTCATGGTCGGTAGTTTTTAATTACATTTGCAGTTTCATTGACTGATATTGGGTTATTTAGAATTTTTGTATCTTCTTGATTCAGTTTTGGTAATGTATATGTGTCCAGAAACCTGTCCATTTCTTTTGCGTTTTCCATCTTATTAGAGAACAGATTCTCAAAGTAGGTGTTGACACTCTTCCAGGTTTCCTCAGGAGCAATTCTGATTTCACCCTTTTCATTCCTAACTGCATGAATTTGAGACTTTTCTTTCCTGTTTTTTATAAGCTTAGCTAAGATTTTGTCAATTTTATGTAATTTTTCAAAGAACCAACTCTTTGACTCATTGATTCTTTGTACTGTTTTCTTAGTCTCAAATTGAAAAATTGAAGAGGACATCAGAAAGTAGAAAGATATTCCTTGCTTATGGATAGGAAGAACCAATAGAGGGAAAATAGCCGTACCTCCAAAATTGTTATACAGATTTAACACTATCCCAATCAGCATAGCTAATGCTATCCCATTAGCATACCTCATAGAACTAGAGAAAACATTCCTAAAATTCATTTAGAAGCAGAAGAGACCAAGAATAGCAAAGACAATTTTTGGCAACAAAGGCAAGGCAGGGGGCATCGCAAACCCTGACTTGAAATTATACTACAGAGCTACTGTGATAAAAACAGCATGGTACTGGAAAAAAAAAAAACAGATTTGAGGATCAAGGGAATACATTAGAAGATGCAGAAACAACTCCAAACACATTCAGCCACTTTATCCTTGACAAAGGTGCCAAACACATTCACTGGAAAAAAGACAGCCTCTTTAATAAATGGTGCTGGAAAAACTGGCTTTCCACATGCCAAAGACTAAAAAAGACAAATGTCTATCACCAAGCACAAAACTAAGCTAAAAATGGATCGAAGATCTAAATATTAAAACAGAAACACTAAACCTGCTGGAAGAGAGAATAGGCAGCACTCTTTAAGACTCAGACAGGTGTCCACAAAGATTTCATGAACAAAACTCTGGTTGCACGAGAAATACTACAAAGAATTGACAACTGGGCTCTCATCCTATTAAAAAGTTTTTGTGGGCTGGGGATATAGCTCAGTGGCACAGCGCCTGCCTGGCAAGCGTGCGGTTCTGAGTTTGATTCCCTGTACACACACACACACAAAAAGCTTTTGTACAGCAAAAGAAACCACCAACCGAGTGAAAAGACAACCCACAGAGTGCGAAAAAAAATTTTAGGCAATTGTTCTTCAGACAAAGGAATAATATCTAGAGCATACAAAGAAATGAAAAAAAATCAGACCCCCAAATTTAAAGAACCAATTCAAAAATCTGAAATGAATAAACACGTCTCAGATGCAGAAATAGAAATGGCAAATAAATATATAGAAAAATGTTCAACACCACCGGTCATTTGAGAGATGCAAATTAAAACACTGAGATTCCGTCTCACCCCAGAAAGAATGGCTATCATCAAGAAATCAACCAGCAAAAAAAAAAAAAAA
>NW_004955407.1:39459683-39463054 GCF_000276665.1 Chinchilla lanigera | reverse complement strand
AAAGAAATCAACCAGCAACAAATGCTGGAGGGACTGTGGGGAAAAAGGAACCCTTCTCCACTGTTGGTTGGAGTGTATACTCTTGAAACCATTGTGGAAATCAGTGTGGAGATTAAGATCTAGAGGTCCCATTTGACCCAACTATTCCCCTTCTGGGTATCTTCCTGGAAGAATTACAAGGATCATACCACAGCACTAGATGCACACTCATGTTTATAGCAGCACAATTTGTAATAGCTAAATCTTGGAAACCACCCAAATGCTCTTGAACTGAGGAATGGATAAAGAGGGTGTGTTTTTTTATACAATGGAGTACTACTCAGCCATAAAGAAGGGTAAGCTTGAGACATTTCTAGGTAAATGGATGCACCTTGAGACCACACTCTTGAGTGAAATAAATCAGACACACATGCGTAAATACTGCTTTGCCTCCTTGGTGTGCACCAAGGACTAAAATGTACAACAGATATTGCCAAACAGGAAGAGGTTTTTCAAAAAGAAATGGGAACTAGGGAGCGGGGAGAGGGAAAGGAAGGAAGGGAAAGAAAAAAATGAGAAAAGAAAGATGAAATGGAAACAAAGCTTTGTAAATAAGGAGGAGAAGAGGGGGTGAAGGGGGGGATTGGGAGAAAAAAGGGGAGTCGAGCTATATCATATACAGGTACAAATTCCTATGATGAATGTGATCATTATGTCTATCTAAATTGTACCAACATATTTAATAAAAACATGTCACTTGGGACCCTGAGAAACGCACTCACCCAATGAGGGGAAGTGTGATGAAAGGGCATGCCCCTGGAAGCCTTGTTGCAGGACTGAGGATGTTTGGGCAGAGGAGGCAGGCCTGGGGGGATCATTTGTGCCTTCATCATTTAGTGAGGGCCTCCCCTGCCTTAGAGGAGCTGTGTCTTGGAGCAGCTAGAACGACAGCAAGGCTTGCCAGATGGGTGGAGGTCTTGGTAATGGTGACACCTACCGTCCACCCTCTGGATCTGCGGATTCAATCAAAGCTGGCTCAGAAATATGTTTAAAATGCACCTGTGTTGATCATGAAGACAGTTGTGTCTTGTCATTTCTCCCTGAGCAATAGAGCGAAGTCAGTATTTCCACAGCATTTGCGCTGCATTAGGTATGTAACGTGTAGGTGGGTTCTGAGTAAGTCCTGTGAAAATCTCCACCACTCTCCGTGGGGGACTTTCACAGAGCAGAGCGTGGCATCTGCGGGAGCCAGGGCCCCAGGAACAGCTGAGCTATCAAGTGGCAGGCAGTTCTCCTGGTAAGGACAGGCAGAGACGGTTTCCCACCGGAAGTCCTGGAGCCTAGCCTGGCCACCGTCGGCCATGAAACTTCTGTGGGGGCTGGGGCCTGACTGCCCCGGTGGTAAAGTGGCTTTGGGGGAGCCCGGGTGCCTTGTCCCTCCGGGGGTTAACTTCCAGTTTCAGTTCCTCCATGGGGCCAATCTGAGCAGCTGCATAGCTCAGGGACCCCTGGGCAGGGTGTCTGAGCTGGGAGCTGCTCAGGCCACAAGGGGGACAGTCAGGGACGGGAAGCCAGCACGGGCAGGGGGAGCCCTGGAGGGGGCGAGAGCGGGGCTGACCCCCAGCACGGGCCCTGGCCCTGGCAGCCCCCAAGCCACATGGTCTTCCTGTTACTGACGACAAGGTGTCCCCCTTAACTTAGCCAACAAGAGCCGGCCTTCTGTCCTTACACCAGGAGTCCTGGTACAAGCGTCACAGGCCTGTGCGACTCTGCCACTCCTTCCCTGACTGGGGTGGCATCCGCAAAGCCCGGAGCTGGTGATGACCACGTGCCACGCGTGGTAGAAATGCCTGTCCTTTGAGTCCCGCACTTGAGGTGAGCACCACCCCAGGGGACAACGGACAAGAGAGATTCAGTGGCCGCAAACAGAAAACCCAGCCACCCAAGCAAGGGCCCTGGGTACCGCCGCCTGCGCTTTCTGGGCTCCTCGGGCTCCTCGCTGTCCTCTGGGCATCCTCAGCCACCTGGCGGGCACCCGCTCACACCGCTGCTCCTGACTGACCCCTGTGGCCTGGGTGGCCGGGGGCCCCTGGGCGGCGGAAGCCCGCTGTCCCACACTTGCATGGCGGCCGACCAGTCCCGTGGTGGCGGAGGGCTGGGAGCAGGGAGGACCGCGGCAGGAAGAGGCAGACACACTTCTGGGAGGTGCAGGATGGGCATGGGACCGAAAATCGACGCCCACAGCAAAAGGCACCCCGGTGTCACCTTCCTTGCCTGGGCCACATAAGGGTCCTGTCCTCTGCGTCCAGGTCATGGACAGCACGGCAAAGGAGACGGGTGACTCCTCCCGCAGCAAAGCTGCTGGGACCAAGCCCAGCCTTTCTTTTCCTGAAACTCCCAATTGCCCGCTCTTCCCGCTTGCCCTCCCTGGTCGGGGGCAGGAGCTCAGCGTGGTCCTGGACAGGTGGGTGTGGGTGCCAGGCCCGCCCACCGCCTCCTCCCAAGGGGAGGACAGTGGTGGGCGGGGTGGGGCGGGGCAGGTGGCCCAGGTGTGCGGAGGCCGTCCTGGGTTTGTTCCCAACATGTAAACAACCAAACAAAAGCATTAGTGCTAAAGAATGGCCTGTCGCCATGGTTATCAGGAAGTGGCACAGTGTACCTAATGAGGGCTTTAGCAGACGCCAGGCCATCTGATATTACAGTCTGGGGCCGGGTGAGAAAGGCCTGGTGTCACTCTGTACGCAGCTGTGGGGCAGCACAAAAAACACCTCCATCTGCAAAAACCAGCTTTTCCCTTACTGGGGAGCTGGGGCAGTCAGCCTTCCTTGGCTAGCACGAGGCACACAGCAGCCTGGAATGCACAAGGCCTGACTGAAAAGCACGCGAACGCTCAAGTTTTAAAATATTTCTTACAGCAAAAGACACGCTGCCATGGGTCCCCTCAGAATCCGCCCCTCGCTCTGAGCACACTCGCCCCGCCGTCCTGGCCGCTTTCTGCAGCAGCTCTGGAGTCCTCTTTCGCGAGTGTCTTTATGAGGTGCGATCAAAAATGCAGTGACTGCTGCGGGCGAACGCATCCAACACGACGCTGTGTCCTCACCCACTTTATTCACCGGATCTGGCACCATGTGGCTTCTGACTCTTCCCCAAACCTGAATGAGGGCCTCGGCATCTTGGCGTGAGTCTCCCGGCACTGGAGGGGCAGGGGCGGAGTTAGGGGGTCATCTCTTCTTTGGTCCTCAAATTTATACCCAGGACAGAGGTGCCTAATAAGGATCAAAAAGAAAAATGCCATTTGCCCCTGGCCTCTTTCCAGGAGGGCTCCTCCCAGCCCCGCCACCAGCACCCCGGGCTGGGAAGCCGCGCCCGGACCCGCGGACCGCGTAGGGGAG
>NW_004955407.1:39420709-39459383 GCF_000276665.1 Chinchilla lanigera | reverse complement strand
CAGGAGCGAGCGCGCGCAGCCTCGGCCCCGCATCCTTGTCCCGCGCGTCCCGCCGCGCCGTGGCATGGCCTGTCTGATGGCCGCCTTCTCGGTCGGCACCGCCATGGTGAGTGCGCCGCCTCGGCCGGGCTGGGTTTCTTTCCGAGGAGAGCAGGGGCGCAGAAAGACCCGCGCGCCGCGGTCCGCACCGCCGCGTCCTGCCCTGGGGTGCTGGCTCCGGAGGTGCCCGGCTCCGAGAGCCCCCCGCCCCCTCGGGTCCTCCCTGCCCCGGCCGGGGACGCCGAGCGGCCGGGAGCGGGACCCGGGGCGGCGAGCGGCCCCACAAGTGGACAGATGCGCGGCCTCGAGAGGGGCGTGGGCCTCGGGGACGGAGCGCGCCGGGAGCGGCCGCCGCCGGGCCCCAGGGGGGGCTCCGATCCCCCACCCGTGATGCGGGCGCTCGGGGAGCGGGGCTTCTGCACCCCAGGAAGCGCCGCGCACATTGGGAACAAAAGGGAGAACTGCTCCCGGAGCGGAGTCTGCGCTGGTCCTGCGCTCCCCGGGGACAAGAGGGGGCGGCGGAGTCCCTGGGGCCGGGGGAGGGCGAGCCGGAGCCCCGCGCGGCCTTCTTCGCCAGGGTGGGCACAGGGGCGCGCGCCTCGCCCTGGGGGTGGCCAGGATCCCAGCTCAGAATGGAGAGGACCCGCTGCGGGCGACTCCAGGGCTGTAGACACAGTCAGCAGCGCAAGTGCTGTTCTGAGCTGGCCAGGCATCGCGGCTGGTGCGTTTACTCTCACCCAGGAAAAACGAAAAACAAAGTAACCATCAGCCGCCCGCGCACCCACCTCGCGGCTCCTGGCGCCCTGCGGGTCTGCCCCTAGCACTGCCACACTATGTTTAGGTGGGCGCCCGCGCTAGACGTCAGGCCACCCGAGTGTTTTCAAACGGCGGGTCCTCCGTGTCCCACCCTGGAGCATCCCTTCGCTCCCGTCTCTCTGTGTGTTACTATCCTGCCGGCTCGTTCCCAAACGCCTTCAGCCCACAGTGCAGAGCACGCGCTTCCCCTTTATTTCATTTTTAGCATCCTGTATTTGAAGTCAGCAGGGCTCAGCAGGATTTGACCGACAGTTACCTCTTGCCTTGAGCTCAGGAGGAAAAAAAAAGTAACCTGCTTTGTGCGCATGCCTTCTCTGACGACTGCGTCCTATGATTCCAAGCAGGTTACTGTAGAACATACCAGCCGCGCCAGCTCATTATATAATGATTCCGTGTAAACCGAGAGAATGGGGCGAAGGCGGTCGGTGGGGGGTGGGGCGAGCCGGCTGGGGACCCCACCACCACCACCTCCCATTTCTGGGCTTGCTCCCTGGCTTCCTACATACAAGAAGCAATGAAAAATAATCGGAAAAGCCAGTCCCCACTTGATGATATTTGCTTTTATCTAGTTCAGTGTTTGGGTAACACTTGAAGAAGTCTTCTCTTCACACTCTTGTGTTTGCTTGGGATTTCTGCGTTGTGCTGGCAATGGAGAATTAGATTATCAGTGTCTTTTGCAGGTAGAGGAGGTCTTGAGAGCCCAGGGTAACCCTCAGGCTGCAGAGGTGGCTGGTAGGTGTGGAAGAGCGAGTCAGATTGCTTTTAAGATACAGATCCTTTGTACTCTTTCTTTAATGTTATGTTATGGTTTCATACAGCCGGGACTCCTGTGTCGCCTTCTCCCTTGGAGATGCTAATTGGCTAGGTTTTTTTTTTCAGGGAAACTTGTTTTGCTTGAGAATCACTTTTTTCCTGAAAACTTAGTTGTTGTTGTTTTTTAATTTGGGAGTGTCTGTCCTTCTATGGGCATGCCACCCAAATGTTCTGCTGCTCAAGATCCGCAGGGTCAGCCTAGCTGCAGCAACCATAGGTGATCAGTAGGAAATAGTGGGTGCTATAGGAATAAAGAAAAACAGGTTTTAAAAAATTTTTTAAAAAAATTCTATGCAAGAGCCCTTGACAGATAGCCAGGGCCCCTGGCCTTGTTTCTCCATCTTTCCCTGTCCTGGGGTCCCACTGGCGCTGATCTGAGAGTGACCTGGGCATTCAGAACAGCAGCTGGGGCCCCAGGGCAGGGACGTGTTCCCGGTGGCTACTCAAGCGCAGGCTACCCTTGGGACTCAGTGTGACATTTTTGTCACTTTGCTGTAAACAGTTGCCTCGAAGATTACGGGCCCAGCACGTTTTCTTCAGATGAGGCCAGGGTGCCAGGGGGCCTGGCGTGGGTGGGCACCACAGCAGGCAGCGTGAAGCAGAAAGGAGAGGGAAGAGTCTCCTCCCTGTGATGCGGACAGAAAGTTTCCCGACCCTGTGTCCCAGCAAAGGGGTCTCGCAGTGGCCTGGTTCTGCTCACGGGTGTCAGGGGCCTCCCAGCTGTGCCGGCCTCCTTATGACCAGTGTTCCCGCTGAACTCCCCGCCACTGTGCCCCGCACCCAGGAGAACATGCTGGGGAGCAGGAGCCCCAACACGCAGGCTGGGGTGACCTGCTGTTCTCCACCATCCACAGCACGGGGCGCAACGGCTGTGCGTGGGGAGGGACCAAGGGCAGTGCTTGGGGACGATCAGGAAACAGGAGAGAGAGAGAACGGGAGGACTAGGTGTTTGCTGTATTTTTAATGAGCTCAGGAGGCGAAGGAAAAGCTAGCTGTAACCTACATTGCCGGCAGCCCGCGTCCGAGGATGTTTCCAGAGAGCTGGTCTACTTTGGAGTGACAGGTCACTGCCTCCTGTCACACATTTTTTGTGTGATTTTGTTAATTGGGTGAGGCCACTGGACGCCCTGGAGGAGGGCAGGATTGTGTGTGCTGCTGGGGTGGCCTTTGGGAGGGCGGGGCCAAGGGTCTCCGCGGTGTGCCGTGGACTTTTCTGGGGCGGATGGACCCAGGGGCACCCATGTGTGGCTCCAGAGAGCTAAGCAATGCTCTGGCCCTACTGGCTCGAGGCTTGTAGGGCTGGACCCCCACCCGGCCCTTCCCTAACCCAGGACTGGGGCAGGGCAGCCTCCAACATGGAGATGGTCACCTCCCTCCCCACCCACGCCCACCCGTTAGAGCGGGAGATGGCAGAGGCTAATCTGCACAGGCTGGATTCGACAGGCGTGCTGTGACCGCTGAATCAGTAGGCACTGTTGTTTACAGTAACCTAGCACGCACCGGCATGCTTATGAACGCCTTACGTTGTGAGCGCCTAACTCTGGCTTCTCGTCTCACTCCCAGAGCAGGTTAGTCACCCGCCGTGTGGCTGTGGTGCGTCCGCTTGTCTCCAACCCCGCTAGTGCTGGCAGGTCAGGGCCCCCGGGCCCCTGCGCACACGTGGCCTGGCTGAGCCCAGCCGCCACGTCCTTCGGCAGCCCAGGCTCTGCTCTGCACTGGTTGCGCCCTCTCTCCCCTGGCTCTTGCTTCACCCGTTGCGCTGGCCCCTTTCTCACCTGTGGCCTAATCTTGAACTTGAGTTTGCAGAGACAAGGATGCCTGTCCGGCTGCCAGGCTTTGTCTGGCGCTGTTTGTCCGTAAGAGTGTGTGCGGGAGTGACCAGATGGCCTGGGGGCGGGGGGAGAGGAAGCCCCCTTGTGACACATGTCCGGTCCTGGACATCTGCCCCCGTGGCTGGCTGGCTGGGCCCATGGCTGTTCATCCCAGGCTTCCTGTGGGTTTCCCGGGGTCTGGGTACCCGCAGGAAGTGCCTTTGGGGAGGGATGGGTGACCCACCACAGCTGGAACCTGAAGGGTGCAAGAGTTGCCAGACCACTCCCCATCCTCGCCCGCCTGAGCACCCAGGCCTGGAGGTTCTGGGTTGGAGCAAGCATGGCATTTTGGGGTCAGAGCTTTGCCTTTCTGCTTGCAAGGCACGGAGAGGGCTGGGATGGCCACAGGACCGGCCCGAGGTGACCGTCTTGCCACGCTGCTCCTTGACATCCCCGTTCCCAAAGCCGGGACCTGGTGCTTGGCAGACTATTTGAGGGTCCACACGGGCTCTAAACCTGTGGCCTCAAGGGGCAGGCAGGGTGGTCAGAGGGAGTGTCCTGAGGCCTGCTCAGATGCTGTGTTCCTGCCGTCACTAAGGTGCAGGGCGGTCTAGGACAGTGTCACGGGACCCTGGCAGCACATGGAGGACCCTGGAGCAGACGCAGAGGCTGCCTGCAGAGCTCCCTGCTGGGCTCCCCTGTCTCACGATCCCTGCAGCACAGACGCAGACCTTCCCTGGCTTGGTCCGGGACCTGTGAACCTGCTCGTGTCCGTCGGAAGCACTGTGCATGCTCGCGGCGCCCTGGCTCAGCAGGCTGAGCTGGAGTTTCCTTCCAACAGCGTGGTGCGTCCACACAGGCCGTGGGCAGAGACTACATTGTGCTTTCGTGAAGTCTTTCAGAGAGAGGAGGTGCCTTGCAAGGCACGTGTGTGTGTGTGTGTGTGTGTGTGTGTGTGTGTGTGTATCTTTCTCTTAAATCCCCAAAGACAGTTTCCATGTCTAAGAGATCCAGAATTCCCATGCCAACCTCTCCCACCCAGCCCACTTGTGTTTTAAGTATCTCGAGCCCCCAGGTTAGACACAGACCTTGGAACCCTCTAATAGCACGGTAGAACTACTTCCAGCTCTTTGCAAGCCACTTCAGTGCCCCGAGGGTGTGTGCTGATGTGTGGGGATGACCACAGAGGCTGCTGGGGTCTGTGGGGATTCTATGGACACTCTGTAGTCTGGTTTGGTTGTGGATTTTTGATAAATAGTAATGAGCTGGGCATGGTGGTGCACACCTGTCATCTCAGCACTCAGGAGGCTGAAGCAAGAGGATCACCATGAGTTGGAGGCCAGCCTGGGCTACACAGTGAGTTCAAGGCCAGCTTGGAATATACAGGGACACCTTTGTGTTAAAAAATAAAAAATTTTAAAAAGGGTAACAATAAATAGCAAGCAACACAAAAGAAATAGTTAAACCTACAAAGAACGGATGACAGCAGCAGCAGTTGCCCCCTAACCCTGAGCAGCCAGCGTGGCCGGGGCGGGTCAGACACGGTGAGGGACTGGCTGTCCGGGAGGCCGATGTTGCAGCCCTGGGAGGGTTGCAGAACGCCCTCACGGGCACTGTGGGATGTGCTCACTCAGTTCAGGAGACAGAAGAGTTCAGCATAAAATCCGCTCCCGTTACTGCTGTGTTTGGAGGTCCTGCAGCGTATTGATCGGCTCGGGGTTGCCAAGACATTAGCAAAGCGGAGCGCTCTCTCTGCACGAGCACTTCGGATTCTTGGCCTTCTGCGGAGTTTCTCTGACCCCCAGTGGAAGCTGTAAGAGCCAGTGCTGGGGCCCGGGTGTGGCTCCCTGGCAGAGCGCTTGCCAGGAGTGCACGAGGCCCTGGGTCCCCTCCCCAGCACTGTTTAAAAGAGAAAAATGCAAAGATCTGACCAGGCCCCAATGCTAAGCGCCCTTCTGATGCCACCAACTCAACCCTACGAGTGTTTTGATGTCTCGGGTTTGGGGATCGCTTGTGCTGCTCCCTTGCCTTGGAGCAGGTTCCTTAAACTTTCTGGCCTCCAATTTCCTGTTCTATGAAACTGAAAAAAATATGAGCTTTTCAGTGTCGTCCGTGCTGTTACAAAGCGCAGAGTTGTGAGTGACGGAAACTTTCAAAGTCCGGCGTGAAGACCAGCTCCGCGGTGCTGCAGCTCCTGAGAGCTTGTTATGAGATTACACAAGGAAGGCACTAAAACACTGCAATTTAAATAAAACTTTTACAGCCCTGCCTTGCTTAGGCGCTTCATGTGTCTTTATTGCGGGTTTTTTATGAGTGAACTGTAAATAACTTTTCACAGTGGTCAGTATTTTTCCATTGAGGTAGGTGATTCATTTGTTATGGTTTTGTGCTTAGATTTTACGATTTCAGAGGAAGGACTGTGGATCAGCGCCACATTTTATCTAAGCTTCTTTTTGGTAGAAGGAAGAGTGATGCTTAGCGATAACGGCTCCTGCAGGTAGCCACCTCTCCCCTGCCCCACAGCCAGGCTGGCAGTGTAAGGAGCACTGCTGTCCCTAATCGGTGACCGTGAGCCTAGCGACCAGTGTCTTGGTGTCCCTTTCCCGAGGACCCCGTAACATGTCCTGTTGCTTCCTCCTCGTCTTTCTAGAATGCCAGCAGTTACTCGGCCGCGATGACAGAGCCCAAGTCCGTGTGCGTCTCGGTCGACGAGGTCGTCTCCAGCGGCGTGGATGACGCAGAGACAGACCTGCTCAACGGGCATCTGAAGAAAGTGGACAACAATCTTACCGAGGCCCAGCGCTTTTCCTCCTTGCCCCGGAGGGCAGCCGTGAACATCGAGTTCAAGGACCTTTCCTACTCTGTTCCAGAAGGACCCTGGTGGAGGAAGAAAGGTAGGTAGGAGGCACGCTGTGGACGGTGCGGAAAACCCGGGTCTGGAAGTTGGAGTCTGAGGTTCTCTTCCAGTGCCATTGACAATGTATTCAGTTGTCTTGTACCTGGCGCTTTCTCACCTGTGAGATGAACATTCACCGTGACTCTGTAAAATTCTGTGATAGGATTACAGGTTGCGTATCTCTTTTTGTAAACACTTGGACCAGAAGTGTGTCGGGACTTTGGATCTGTGCAGCTTTGGGAGTATGAGCATGTACACAGTGAGGTGTCTTGGGGTGAGATCCCAGGGTAAGCTTGACGATCATCTATGTGGCATGTACACCTCACAGGTAGACTAAGGATGATTTCATACAGCACACCTGTGTTTAGACTGGGACCTGGTACACCAGGCCAGGTATGGAAATTTCTACTTGGGCAGTCAGGTTGTTATGGTTTGTGTCTGTGTGTCCCCTCAAAGTCTCATGCGGTCATGGGGCAGGCTTTTAGAGTTTGATTGATCATGGGTGTGAGAGCTACACCCGCCCTGGGGTGGACAGTTTGCATATGTAAGGGAGGGGAAGAGGCTGCTTGGGGCCATTCCTCCCTTTTAGTGCCCCAGCAATGAGAAAAAAAGTAACCAAGACACAGGTTGTGTTAAAAAGTTGAGATTTTGGAGCACTTTGGGTTTAGATGCCCTGCCTGTGCAAAGAACCCATAGTAGCTGAGTGGCGTCCGTGTGCTGCTGCTTCCCATGCGCGCCTGGGGGTCCACCTCAGCAGGCAGTGTGGGCTTTGGTTCCTGTCAGTCTTTTAGGATAGAGCATTTCCGGCCACGCAGAGCAAAATGCAAGGCAGGGGCTGCTTCTCAAGTCTGCAGGGTTAAAAGGAGCCGGGCCCTGGCGTGACCTCTCTGAGAACTTTTTCTTCTAGTGTCTTGGTAGGAATCTTGGGCGGGTGGTGCTGGGGCACTGTGGAGAAAACCAGACTGTCATAAAGTGATCGGCGTAAATCAAAGGAGAAGGAATCCGGAGGCTGGAGCTCAGGAAGTCTGTGGAAAGCCTGTGCACAGTCCAGGACTCTGTCACCAGCTGCGGGGACGGAGGACTAGCACTTGAGTCTTTCAAAGTGAGGCACGCGCTTGCCTCCCTGGGGGCCGGGCCTTTCCCTGGCCAGATCTGCTGCCCCCTCGGAGCTTTTCTGCCCACTCACCCCCGCTGTGTGCACGCACAGGTCACCCACTTGCAAGGGAGCCCTCCGGGGAGCCAGATATCACCAAGGCAGCTCTGCTTTCCACAGAGTCACGGAAAGCAGCTTGGAGAGCCAAGAGGTGGAATGGTGTGGGTTTTTTTTTTTAAGGACTCAACTGTCCGATCTAGACTCAATCCTTCTTTCCTTTTGAAAACCAGCCGAGACGCTCTTCTCTTTTTCTGCTTTTATTTCTACCTCCCCCTCTTTCATTTCTGCATCTTCCCAATGCTGAGCTTGCTGGCACTGGCACGCGGGACTTGACTGACAGCACAGTGACAGTTCAGCAGGTGGACCGACTCCTGCGGCCTGGGAGTCGGGGGTGGTTGGGTCGGGTCTGAGTTTCCACAACCAGGAGCAGATTCTGTACCCTCCAGGCTGTAGTGTAGCACGGTCACCCGAGACAGGCATTTTCAGAGTGTGCCAGCTTGTTTTGTTAGGACAGAAGTTCTGTGCCACCCTGTCCAGCCCGTGGGAATTCCATGTAGGCACTGAGCCTTCCCCCTTTCGACTCGAAGGAAGATTGTAAAGAAAAATGCAACAGGAAACCAGGGGCCTTGTCATGGTTGGGCCTCCTTGTTTGTTTGTATAAATTGTGGCAAACCTGTGCAAGGCGTAGAGCACTCTGCCCATCTGCCACATGTGGCCTTACAGATGTCACCACAGGGGTCAGCATGCAGATGGATGTCCGCATGGTCTGCCATGCAGGAGACCCAGGCCACACGCGAAGCCCAGCACACGAGGTGCCGCCCAGCCTCTCGCAGGTGTCATCCCTTGGCCAGCTGAGTGTCTTGTCCAACCCGTGTTCAGGGACATCTGCTACCGGTCAGCCAGCAGGTGATGGCCCCGTCGTAAGGAAGGGCTGCAGCTGCCCTGCTCCGGGGCCTCTTGAGGGCTCAGCCAGGTGGCCCCGGGTAGACACTTGCCCTGTAGTAACCTCAGTGTGGAGAAGCAGGAAACGGGCCCTGCAGGACTTTCCCATGAGTCAGAGGTGTGGAGCCAGAGGGGATGATGGACAGGCTCCCCAGCCCAGGCTCAGGGTGGTTTCTGAGTGAGGTGTGACTGCGCACCCGACTTCTGCCGACTTACCTCCTCTTCGTCCCGGCCTGCCCCTGTGTGCCCGTCCCTCTCTATCCCCGGGGTCTACCCTTCAGAATCTAGCTGGGCAAGACTTCTGCCTGCTCCTCACTGAACCTAAGGGCTGGGACCAGTGCAGTGACTTCTCAATCCGCTCAACCTGTCACGGAGGCTGTGCCCAGCCTACCCAGCAGGGCCCTTCCTGGACACTCAGGTGTCCCAGGCAGTGACTGGAGGCCACAGCCAGGGAAGCCTTGTGTTTCCCCAGCCGGGCTCCTCCTCGTTGCACCCCTCACCAGCACCCTCATCAGTGGTGCTGTGTGTCTGGCGGGCTCCGGCCTTGGGCACCACCTTCCCCACTCAGAACCCCCAACAACAAAGTGTGTGTTAAACCTGGACCTATGCAGGCCTGGTGGTGCCGGCCTGTCGTCCCTGCACTCTGAAAGGCTGAGTCAGGAGGTTCTCAAGTCTGAGCCCGACTCGGGCAACTTAGCGAGATCATTTCAAAATAAATAATAAAAAGGGCAGAGGATGTCACTCAGTATGAAGGCACTGGCAAAACAATCGGCCGCAGGTGTCAGGCTGCCCTGGAGGCCTTCTCTGGGCCTAGGACACACTGCTGTCCTCCTGCCCACCCACAGGGCCCTGCCCTGCCCACACCTGCTTGTCCTCAGTCTGTCTCCTTCCCCTCCCCCGTGTGGCGTCCTCCTCTCCCGGTTCTGCCCCTCTGCTTGCTGGCACCATCCTGGCTCCTAGCCGGGTCTGGGTTTCAGGCTGAGAGGCCACATCCCAACGCCCTGTGCCCCTCTCTTTCCCCACGGTGGCAGTTTCAGATTGGGCAGCATCTCGGGGCTCCGGTGACCTTCAGTGCAGGTGACTTCTCGCGCGATGGCACCTGATTAGCTTTGCTGTCTTACCTGGCTGGTTGTTTTCAGCGTTTAAATCTCAGCCTGACGCACTGAGCTAACCCTAAGGGACGGTTGACATCATAGTGGTTCAAGGGAAGCCTCACCAAGAGGTCTGGGTGTGCAGAGCAACCCAGGAGCAGCGCAGGGGTCCAGGAGAGGAAGTGTGTTGCCCAAGGTCAGAGCCCAAACTGGGGCCCAGCTGTCCCTTCCTATTATGGAGACTCCAGGCCACACAGGAGCATCCAGGGCTGACTCCTCACGCAATTCCTCCTGAAATAAGGAGCACTGTGCCAAGCGGGGACTTGCGACTAGAACATTCTAAACTCTTCCCTGAACATTTTAAAGACAGCAGATAGAGAAAGGAGACTTCACTATCCTCAGAAGAAAGGATGAGAAATCAATAGCAGTATTTTTAAGAAGGAGGTACCGGGCCCTGTTTTTTCTTCAGTTCTGGGATTGAACCCAAGGCCTTTGCACTGAGCTATGTCTCCAGCCCTTTTATATTTTCTATTTTGAGACAGAATCATGCTAAGTTGCCCAGGTCAGGCTCTAACTGGCCGTCCTCCTGCCTGAGCCCTCAGAGTGCTGGAATGACAGGTGTGCAGCACCAGGGCCCGGCTCAGGCCCCAAATTGTTAACATCTTCTAGCTTGATGATGGCCCAGCTTTGAACATGGTGTTTAACAAAACATCTTGTATTTTCAATTGTAGTTACATTTTCACCGTATGATTAATGATGTCTTTGGAGGAAGAACTAGATCACATAATAGATTCCTAGTAGAGAACATAATTGTGAGAGGAGCGGCTCTCGGGAGGAGACGCACTCCCTGAGGACAGCTCCACCGGCTGCTGGTGCAGTAATTACCCTCCCTCAAGGAGGCCGCTCGTGGAGTGTTCGAGGTGACGGCACAGATGATTGGGAGCAATATTGACCTTGGTGCCGTCACACGCGTGGAAACAGTGGGCTCTGCGCTCCTCGCTTACCCCCAGCGGGGCTCTTGGGAGCAACACAGATTCCTATACGGTCGGCGCTGTCAGTGCCTGCCAGACCCTTGTCAAGAAGAGAACCCACAGGACGAAAGAAACCTTGGTGAAGATCACAGCGAGACTTTATTCGAGGTGCAGAGCCTGTTCACGCGGGGGCGGCTTTGTGTTAGGATGTGGTGGCTGTGATTAACAGACGGAGGACTGTTAGCCCCCCAACCCGCCCTCGAGGGCCTCCCATCAGTTTCCCTGCAGAGCTGACCGAGTCGGGCGGTTTCTCAGACTGCTAGGCCCAGGGGGCTGTTCAGGAGGGATTCTGGGGGTCTGGCCCCTGGAGCTGTGACGGGAGGTTGGAATCATCCGGAGGTCCCTGAGGGCATGGGAGGGAGGGAGACAAGACTACAACCAGGTCTGTAGGACTCCCGATCAGTCAAGTACCTTCGGGGAACCTCCTCTGGGTGCCACGTGCTGTCCCCCCAGCCCGGGAGCCAGTTCCGGAATTGGAACG
This sequence comes from Chinchilla lanigera, assembly GCF_000276665.1. Lineage (NCBI taxonomy): Eukaryota > Metazoa > Chordata > Mammalia > Rodentia > Chinchillidae > Chinchilla > Chinchilla lanigera. The sequence continues at coordinate 39,448,310 of NW_004955407.1, read as the reverse complement.
CACCCCCTCGGGTCACTGAGTGACAGAGTTCAGGGGTGCAGCGCGTGCACCCGGGCCTGTTCCTCGCTCTTCTCCAGGTGGGGCAGCGGGTGGGACCACACCTCCTCCTTGGAAACCCAGAAGCCAGGAAGGAGTTAAACATTCCAGGAGGCTCCTAATCCTCGGGCCTGGTGTGCTTTAGCACTATAAAAATGCTTTGGGACACCCTTCTCAAATTAAAGTGTGCTTTCTCTTAATTTCCATAGCTACTTCAGGAGGCCTGTGCTTACAGGCTGGCTGAGCTGAGTGCAGTGTGTCATTCACAGGTCCCTTTCAGGAGTCCCAGTAGGAAGCCTAGATTCCAACCAAGTGAGGGGTGTCCCTGTCCAGCCCAGTAGATCCAGGGAGGGTGGCTGTGGGGCTCGGAGCGGAGGGTGGGTGGCCTGGCATGGAAGGGAGCCTAGGGTCACCTCACATCGGAGAACTGCTCTTGTACCTCCTGGCACTGTCATGCCAGGCGGCTTGCTGTGGGGTCCAGAAGGAAATTGCTGTTAACCTCTGTCTCTGTCTTCACGTAAGGCTGCAGCTGACTTTCCTTGCAATGTGGTGGCCCAGTCTGCTTATAGAGATTCCTTGCTTGAGGCTGGGGATTTACAAAGAGGCGCCTTGGGGAACTTGGGGAAGCCGAGAGCTCCTTTCTTCCCTACCGGGTGTGGTTGGTAAGTTCTCACGATTTGGAGGCTCTGGGGAAACATGAGCAGGCTTCCCTCCCAGCTGGTAAGGTCTTCAGACTTTGGAGCAGTGCTGAGGTTGGGATGTGCTGAGTCCCAGGAGAGTCTTAGCACCCAGGGATCTGGGGGCCCCTCCCCCAGCCAGCCCATCCTCTCCGTGGAAAATCCTGCACTGGAAAACAACGCATCATCAGCTACGACTTGGAGTCCGAGGGGCACCGTCCCTGAGCATTGTGTCCCCGGGCTGGGTAGCTGCTGACACTGGTCTCTTCTCTTTGTCCCCTCTGGCTGGCAGCGTCTCTATTCAGGCATGCTCACGCCCTGCTGCTTCCCTGGAGAGCGCTCCCAGCTGTCCGGCCGTCTGGCCTCAGCAGGGCGACCCTTCAGGCCTCAGCTCTGCGCAGTGGGCATTGGTGGCCTTGGTCCCCTTCCCAAGGACATCCTTGCCTGACTCATTTTCCCCTGCATGGCGGGTACCTGCCTGCCCGCCTTTGGTGCCTCACATAGGCTTGTAACTTGAAAACCTCACATTTTCCTGCTGAAGCCTTCCCTTTACACCAGAACCTAATCCGCCAGTGCAAGAAATAACCCCAGGCGGCGTTTTGTTGAACAGGAGACCATTTCTTTTGTTTATAAGCTGGCAGGGAAAAAATGTTTAGTAACCGCACACCTGCTCCTTTGAGTTCAGTTCTAGAATCAACAGATTGGCTTATTTAAGGAAAAAGTGACCACATGGGTCAGATTAAACATAGAGAGACCACAGTGTACACCCTGGGGGTTTGTCACGGGGCACAGTGCCACCAGGCTTGTGCTGATGAGGGCCACGCACACGGAGGAAAGCTCACTTTGCAATCGAATGTATCTGTTGTGAGCACTTTTGCCCCTGAGAAGGGACTCAGGCACCATCTCCAGGCCAGGGAGCGGGCGGACGCACCTGCACCGACCCTGGTACCTGACGGGAAGCTCATGGTTCCACTTCCCACAGGGTCAGCTGTGCTGTGCTAGTCACCTCCGTGCTCAGCAGGGCAAACGGCATTCAGAGGAAGAGTAAGACCTGCCACAGTGACCTCAGGCTGTGATTCTGTCCCGCTGAGACCTATATTTAGAGTCCGAACCTTGGACCCAGAGGGGGGCCTTGGAGTTTCCTTGCTCCAACCTCCACGCCAGAGTGAGCTCCTTGTACCACGCAGGCCACAGACGGCCTGCCCCTCTGAGCTGCTCGGGCCGCAGGAGCCGGGACTCGCTCCTGCAGCGGGGCCCGTTTGCATAACACTTAGAAATTGCTTCTGTGTGTTCCTGAGTTGGTCCAAGTTCTGCTTTCTTTGTAGAGTAAGTAACGTTGGGTCTTGAAATGAGTTCTCAAACTGGAGGCGACAGGGAGCCCAACCAAGTGCAAGACAATAGCCAAGCGCACCAGCACCCGAGCCAATCCCGAAAGGAGGGAATAGGGCCTGTGGCCGTCTGAGGAGGCAGGGGCAGAGTACTGCCCTGTGTGGTAGCCTCGTGGGGGCGGGGCGGGGACAGGTTCCCCTGCAGAAGCTTCCTGCCCTGTGCCCCGTGTCAGCCAGCTGGTAATGGTGGGGCACCGCAGAGTGCAGAATATGAGTCACGTGTTCCTGTTTCGGGTACTATTGCAGGGCAGACGGGGGCCCTCCAAGCAAAAGTCCCTCACCCTGCTCCCCCGGCCATCTTGAGAGTGAAACTTTTAGCAGGAGTTTTATGAGCTTTCTCAGTTGTTACTCCTCCCCTCCCACTTTTTTTGTTTATTTTTTAATTAAAGATAGCTGATGTTTCCTGAGTGAAAGCTGTTTGCTTTAGCGTACCGTCTCACTAACCCATGTCAGGGAGAGCCAGACAGAGGGGCCCCTGCAGGCAAGGGGCCCGTGGGGATCAGGCAGGCACCTCTGTTTGCTGCCTCCTTGCAGCTCAGGGAGCCCCGTGGAGTCATTCTTGCCCTTTCTCAGACCCACATGAAAGGAGCTAAATTTGCCTTGTCCACGAGGTAAACAAACGCCAGGCTCTGGTGGCAGGAAGGTGACACAATGCCATCTTCTGGGGAGGGACTTCTGTACAATCTTGGCAGGGTTGAGGAGGGTCAGCTTGGTCCTCTAATCTGTGTCCAGAGAGCCGCCTTCCCTCCACCTGGCCTGGACTGCTCGGGACCTCTGCTGGCCCCCCACGAAGGGGTCGCAGAGGGCCATTCCAGGAGACACTTCGGTTGTCACCCGCACAGTCCTGGGATGGGGAGGAAGGCACTGGCCGCTTGGACTGGGCTTTGGGTATCTATCTAGTACAAGTCCTCCGTTCCCTGGCCGGCCAGAGCAGGGACTGACTGCGGTCTCGAGGCCAGAAGCTGACTCAGCTTCATCTTGCTCAGATATAGATCTGGCTGCAGGCTTGGTGGAGGGTGCCTCGGGGCCTTTCTGGCTCCCCGGAAATGGAATTCTGAATGACTGGAAGGAGACACAGCAACACGTGGGCCGGGCAGGTGTGGGCGGGGCAAGTGAACATTCTTACACGCATGCGCAGTGCCCGCCCATCCGCCACCGCCGCTGCCACAGCCAGAGCCGGGGTTACTCTCGGTCAACGCTCGCTAGTAACCTCAGCTGCGGCATGGCGGCGGCGCAGAGCCCTGCGATTGGCTGTGCGCGCGCCCAGCTCTGTTGCTAAGGGAAGAGAGGATGCAGCGCTGAGACCCTGGTCAGGGTGTTCAGCCTCTCTAGACCCAGATACGGTTTTGGGCCTCTCCACTGGGGCTGCCCCAGCAAGCATAGGGTTTCACTGGGCCGGAGTGCAGGTCCCTGCTCTGTGTGTGCCCAAACTCTCCACCCCAGATCCGAAAGCCACCCAGAAAGGGCAAGCACTCTTGTAGCAGGAAGATGCCGCTAAAACGGATCTGCTGGATACAGTAGTGATTCGCTGATGATTATTTTGGTGCCTGGGCTTGTTTCCTAGTTAAACTTAATTGGGAGACCGCGGGGATGGAAAGAGGATATTAGGATCAGCAGCCGCTGGGAAACCGCTGGTGTTCTGGGTCCTCGTCCCTTTGCTCAGAGGTGGAGACTTCCAGAATTCCCAGACTTCTGTTTACAGTCAGAGAGTGTCCTGACTTCAAGTTGCATGTTTTTCCCCCACACAAGACGACTGATTTCTGACTCCTGTCCGTGTTTCCTTCGGTGTGGGGGAAGTGATAAGAGGCAGGCAGGGCCCCTGGGACTTGGGCCACGCAGGGTGTGCAGGAGGCAGCCAGACCGGAGCCCCTCTGTGGGATCAGTCCCTTGGCATTTCCTTTTGAAGTCAAGGGTGGGTCTTCCGATGGCTGGTACCCAGAGTGTCATGTGCAAGGTGACAGCTTCCCTGCTATGCTGAGTCACTTCAAAGCTGGGCATGGCAAAGGACACGGGGACAAATACCAGGTGAACCTGGCGTGTGTTTTCTGTAGCATCTGTGACTGCGTGCGTGCGTGTGTGTGTGTGTGTGTGTGTGTGTGTGTGTGTGTCCACAAATGCAATAACAACATGGTTTCCTCCAGCTGTGTGCCACTTGAGTACCTGGAAGGGCGGGGACCACCTGCATGGAGAGGGAGGTGCCACCCTGTGCCTCGCTGGGAACAACAAGGCCCGCTCTAGGCCCTGACCTGACCGGTCCCTTGGGCTTAATTTAGGTGCCTTGTGAGACCTTAAACAGCATCCTTCACAGGCACCCAACCCTTTGTCTTTCTGAGCGTGCACAGAGACCCTTGGGGCTGATGATTTCCGTCTTGAGTTTCCACCACTTGCTTTCTGGTTTTGCGATTGCAGAGCTGATGTGATTCAGGTTCCCAAGTGGGACCTCCTGGAGCTGATGCTGGAGGTGAATAAGTGGTGCAGTAATCCCCTTCCTTTCCCTGTGGGTCTGCGGGGAAGTGGGTAAACCCTTTGCGACGCGAAGAAAGGGTACGAATACGATAACCACGGTGTTAGACCACCAGAGACAGGGCGAGTGTTGTTAACATGAGAACGTGCAAAGGCCTGGGGGGCCGGGGAGCCCTTACTTCTCATATTCTGTCAGAGTTCTCATGAGGAATCGCAGAGGAAGCTTGGAGAGTTCCTGTTTCTAAGGACATGCATACCTGTTTCTCCAGGAAGTGACCATGCGCTGGGTGGAACCAGCAGGGAGCTCTCTACCCATGTGCTCTTTGTCCTCTCCTGCCCACAAGTTGGCGTAAATGTGCCCTGTGCCCAGGGCCAAACCTGCAGCCCTCTCTCCTCGTCCCCGACTTGTGTCTGGTCTGGAGGGAGGTGTGGGTGCCTGTTACCATCTTGTCACTCTCTGCCTTCCTAAGCTGTTCTGTCCTGACGCTTCTCGGGATTTCTGAGGAGGATAAGACTGAACTACCAGTTTCCAAGCGCCGAGTGTAGCCAGCTGGCTCCTGAGCCCCTCCGGCGCATCTCCCAGCGCCGATTCCCTGCACCCATTCCCGGTGGCCTTCCCAGGCTGTTGGGAAGGGGAACCTTGCCTTTCTGCATTTCTGTGTTCTTTATCTCTGCGGTGCTCTCTGGTGGGAAGCCCCCTCACTCCCTGGGCTGGGGAAGCCTTCCTTCACTGACCTCCACGGCCGGGAGCCTCCTTCCTGGCTTGCTCGGCACTCCTGTGGCCCTAAGACCATGCGTCCAGGGCGTGAACTGTGCCTTCCTTCCCCGAGCTTCTGCAGACAGCCCGCGTCCATTGTTCCTGTATCCTGCCACCCAGCCCAGGGTGTGGCTCAGAGTTGGCGTGGAGGGGCCGCAGGAAGTCGTAGAGCAACGGCTTCTCCCTGCACCCCAACCGAGAGCTTTGGAGAGCAGGGAGGAAGAGCAAGAATCTCAGGAAGGAGGAAGGTTGTGATTTCCCCTTGCTTGTTGGCTCCCTGCCACGAGCCCTGTCTGTTGAGGGGGACTTCTAGAGGTCACTTCCTTGGGTCACCCAAGCCCCTGGCCTCACTCACGATGTGGGGTATTGGGTGGTAGTAGGAGCCCGGGTTCTGGGTTACACTACTACTTCTGAGTCTAGGCTCCCTCCTTACTGATCATGTGACATCGGGCCTCAGTTTCTGCAGAGCAGATGGGGCTCGTGGGAGGGCCAGCCCCGGGGGCCCTGGAGAGAGCTGTCGCTGTCACTTGGTAGGGGTCACTCACCGTAGTACACTTTAGTGTCAGAACTCCACTTTTGCTAAAGCCTTGGGCTTTGTGTCCTTGGCTTCATTAAGGGTTTTCACGCAGAGCAGAGGCAGACTATTACTGATCCTGATGCTATCAGCAAGGTGTGGATGACCTCACCAGAAGCCCTGGGGCAGGTTTTCTCCTGCGCAGGATGGAGATGCAGGTTGCAGCAGGGAGGTAACTTGCGGAGCTAATCTCCCTGTCAGGGCTGTCTGCTCCCCGTAAGACAGTCGCAGGCTTCCTGGAATTGTTCTCCCAGGTTGCCCACTCCTGGCTAATCTCAGGACTAAACCAGCAGTTATTTCGGTGCTGCTGATACCTCTGACTGGGAGCCTTGCACTGAGATGTACGAGTCTTCTTCCTTCTGGAGGTCTTGCAAGATCTTCTGGGTCACTGCATGGTGAATTTTGCATCTTGGAGACTATTTGTGTTCAAGCTTTGACATTTGTGAGTGGCGGGGTGGAAATTTCCACCATCGAAGCAGAGCTCCACAAGCAACATTACACTCCAGAGCCAGCCTCATGAGAGAGGTTAATGTAGGTCATCTTAGGAGGATGTGAGATTTTATCAGGCCCTGTGTATTTCAGTCTTGTGGCTAGATTTTCATGACAGAGCATTGAGGGTGCTGTACCCACTGCTCTGACTGGCTGCGCGTGGCAGGGATAGCAGCAGCATAGGTGTTAGTGCTTGGATTTCCTTCATTGACTGTAGTCAGTATCTTGGGTTTTATAGAAATGCCTTTCCCATCCTTTGCAGTCATTCTAACACATCATGAAAAGAGGTAAAAATGAATGAAACTGTACCTGAGCTTAGTTAAGATTTTTGCTTTCTCACTGTCTCTTAATAAAGCGATTCCAGGTCCTAACGCCTTTTAGCAAGTTAAGTTAGCGTTTAGCTAAGTGAACGCCCAGTGAGGGGGAGGCAGGACGGTGCCGAAGTTGGGGAGGAAGGTTGCAAGTCAGGAGGAAGCAGGTGCCAAACGATCCGTGCCCTCACCAGCTAGGCAACCAGGAGAGGTACCCTCCGTGGGAAGAGGAAGCGTGCACAGCCATGACCTCGCTGGATCATGGGGCACCTAGGAAGCCCTGTGCCTGGTGTGTTGTGGGAAGTAAGCGGTAGCGATGGTCCTCCCAGGTGCTCTGGATGGTCTGCTGAGGTAGCAACAATAGCTCAGCTCACCATGGCGGCTCAGAGCCCTGGTGTTGCGGCCCTGTAAGGAAGCAGGGCACAGCCTGGGGCTTTAGCAGTGAAAGAGAAAGAGCCAGCTCAGTTTCCGGTTGTCAAGGACCCAGGGAGATGTTCAGGATTTGCCCGAGGGACATCCCGGGGATGTGTATATGGAGCCCCAAGGACCCTGTGTTGGAGCCGAAGCCCTTGCAAGCTGTCCCCTGGTAACCTCTTGGCTCTGTCCCCACCCCGCCCGCCCCCTGCAGCCAGCTACAGACAGACGTGGCAAATCTTAGTCCGGTGGCATCTTCAGAGTCAGGGGCTGGGCGTGGGGCTTGAGCTCTAGAAGGTTCCTCTTTGATCATGTTGGGGTGCCTGATGATCACCAGGCTCCAAGCATCCTTCCTCAACTGTGAGCCTCTGAGGGGAGAGGACTTCCCTCCATCCCCAGTGCTGGGGCCGGGTGGCCCACGGCGCCCCCTGCAGGATGTTGGGGAAGCCCGCGTGTGCTCCTCCTGCGCTGGCAGGGGGCCTGGGTCAGGTGGCAGAGGAGGGCAGGGGGCAGGGGAGAGTGGGGCGGTGCTGGTCCACGCCATGTCCCCCACCACACCGTGTCCCAACACTGTTTCCCCGTGAGGCGTGGAGTGTGGAGTCCCGCTGCCGACAGGCAGGGCCCAGGCCAAGCCCAGCCCGACTGCGCCTGCGTCCCTCTTGCTGGCAGCCGTGAAGTGGACGCCAGGCGAGGCCACCGCAGCTCGCACAGCTCTAACACCGCCTCGACCTCCTGCCTTTCCATCAGGGACCCTGGCTTTTAGACAGCTGCTCCAGAGAGAGGAGGAGGACGACGCCACTGCCCCCTGCTGGCAGAGACCCGGCAGCCGTCGGGCTGGTTGATTCCCTCCGGCTCCTGGTTGTCCTACCCTCCCCTCACCCACCGTCCCGAGAGCAGCCGGTACCTAGAGCAGTGACCGTGTGTCTGTGTGCCTTGTCATTTTCAGGCCTCTGGAAGCTGGTGTGAAGTGAGCCCAGCCTGGCCCTGGGGACTGAGCGCAGGTGGCCGCTGGCCGCGAGCTTGTGGGGATGGAGTTGGCCAGGCTGGCAAGAGACCCGTGGAGTGGACCCTCTGTACAGGAGCAGGATGTGGCCTTGCACCCCTCCCCCGATGCAGGAGTTGGGGGAGGGAGGAGCCTGCTCAGGGGGGGCCTCTAGGGCCTGAGCATCTGGGCCACCAGGCCCTCAAGTGAGCTTTCCTGGTGACAGTGTGTGGCGGCCGCCCATGTGGCAGGGCTGGCTCTCTCAGGGAGCCCCCTGGGGAACTCTTGGAGCCTTTCAGCAGGGTGTCCCCTACATATGTTTTTGGGTGCTGGTTGGCAGTGCCGCTGTAGGGTGGGGAAAGAAGGTAAGGTGCTCTCTGCTGACCTGTGAAGCCCGTCCACGTGCACAGCGAGGCCTGCTGGGCCCCGTCGCTGGCTGGCCCGTCCGCCTGCCGTATCCTCTGTGAGATACGGAAGAGCTGGTGCTGAGGGCAGCTTAGAGGACACGCTGTGAACTGCTGGTGCAGGGCTCCCGGGCACTGTCTAGGCAGAGGCGGCTGCGGGAGCCGGGAGATGTGATTCCAGCCTGGTGGGGGCCTTTCCTGTCTGGAAACCTGCCTTATCTTTGGCGACAGGAAACATTGCTCTCTTTGGCTACAAGATCGCCATGGTGACAAAGCATGTGCAGAAGCTGAGCCTGGAGAGGGGTCCCCAGAGTCAACACAGGTGGGTCTTGGGCTCAGCGTGCCGCATCCCGGCCCTAAACTTCTCTGATCCCTCCCAGGGCCAGGTGCTGCCAAGCCCAAGCTTGGCCAGCTCTTCGCTCCCTCCTCAGAGCACAGTGAGGTCGGTGTCCCCACAGTCTCCTGTCCCAGCTCTCGGGATCCGGTGAGAAACCCAGCAGGGCACGTGACAGCACCTGCGAGGCCCTGGGTTCCACCCCAGCCCCACAAACCAGCAACAACAACAACAGCAACAACAGCAAAACCCACAGGCAGTTGCCCAACCACAGCTTTGCCAGTAAAATGGTGCGACTCAAAGCCCTCGAGAGTCCTGCACCCGTTTCCCAAGGCCTCGTTTGCCACGCCACCCAGCTGTGCAGCCCTCGCTGTGTTTGGCAGAGAACTTGACAACCTGAGCTTCCTTCATCTAGATAGTGGCAGATTGTGTGTTGTAAGGATCAAAGCTCATGAATTTTAAAAATTATACTTGGAATGTGGGCATGGACGTGGCCCCGGGGTGCGCAGGGCCCCAGAGACTTCCTATCACTGTCACTGAAGGGGGCAGGGCTGTGTCCATGACCCCCTGTCCTGCCACGAGAACCCCAGAAAGCGCACATGCGGGGTGAGAAGTGGCCTTTGCCCAGCAGGGCTCCTCCTGCGGAAGCTGCGTCCACAGAGGAACCCCAGGTCCCGGCTTTGAGTGCAGGAACTGGGCCCCGCTGTGTCACTTCAGACCAAGGGGACAAAGTACTTGGTGATCCTTGGTGGCCCTCTTGGCGCTGCGGGCAAGGTTTAAACCACTAGGAGGGAATTTTCCTTAATCATTCTGGCAGGTTGAGAAGCCTGGAAAGGGACCGGCTCCACTTTCAGAGTGTGAAAGGCCTCGGTGATGGAGAACAAGCTTCGTGTCCGACGTGCAGCTGCAGCTGACTTCTTGCTGCAGGCTGGCACCGGTGCCCGGGTGGGGGCTGCCACGCAGCCAGTCGGGTGGCCCAGCCAGCCTGTGGTGCCCGGGGTTGTGTGCACATGTGGCGTGCATGAGTGTGTGCCCACACAGTGTGAACACGATATGTGTTCATGTACACATGCACATGCCAGGAGTGTGCGGCCTGCTGTGTGTACACGGGCGTGCTCGCAGGTGTGAAAGCCAGGCCTGGGCATCAGCAGGTCCAAACGCTTCAAGAATTTAATTTGTGGGCTCTCCTGTTTCCCCACTAGAGGCTGGAGTGTTTTGTAGACATCGGGGAGTGGCTCCGGAGATGTTCTAATTGCTTCTGTGTGTTTCTGGTTCTCCTCTGTGGTCCAGGCCCTTACCTCGGGGGAGGGAGTAGCCCTCCTGCCCGTAGGGCAGGTGCCCAAGCTGCACTCCTGTTTCCTTCTTAACTGATGACCTCCTGCCCTGCCCAGCTCTACTGCAGGTTCGGGGCTGGGCTAGTCCTTTAGCCTTCGGGAACGTTGTTGTCTGACAAGGTCCGCTTTGTCCCTGTGTGTCTCCCTCCCTGCCCCAGGGCTGGAGCCTGGGCACGGGTCAGGAGGAGGGGCCGCCAGGAGTCACATTGCTCTGACCCAGATCCAGGTGTGGACCCAACCTCCCCAGGGTCTCTGTGAACCCTTGGCCTCCCTGAGGCTGAGCAGTCCTCTGAAACAGGGACAGGCCTGTCCCTCCCTCTAGGCTGCTGTGATCATGGAGGGAGATTAGAGTCTAGAGCACGGAGCCCCCAAGGGACTGTGATGGGGTCCCACCCAGAGAAATGCGGAAAGCCACCCCAGGACCCTGGCGTGCCCCACCTCCCTGGGCTGGTGGTACAGAGGCTGGTCTGCACCTGGCCAGCTGTGGTCTCACCCACCTTGTGGGCTGACCTAGGGACCTGCGTCAGCATCAGGGTGAGTGCCCCAGCCCAGGAGTGCTGGCTGCAGGTGGCTGTGGTTCCAGGTGGCCTCCGAGCCCTGGGTGGCAGGAAATGACATCACAGGTAATGCCTGACATTACAGCCCACAGGAGCAAGTTGGCCTTCAGTTCTGGGGACAGACAGGGTCCCTCCCTGAGCCCGCTAGGCGTCTAGCCTGGCACAGGGAGCTGAGAGCGCCCTGAGCCACTCCAGCTCTTTGTGAGAATGGTCACCAGCTGAGCGACAGGGCCCCAGACGTCTGACCTCAGGTCAGTGGCCCTGGACGGGAATCCGTGCCCCGTGTGTGCATTGGATGCGGACAGGATCCTTACACCACGCGGACGTGTCCACCCAGCTATCACTCCCTGAAGTGACGAGAGACCTCTCGCCCTCCCTGTCCCACTGTTTGCATTTCCCACGTACCCACTGATGTGACATTGGTGTCTAACGGTGGCCCTAGTGGCTACCATCTGAAACATGCTGTGTGCCAGCTCCCCACAGCAGCGCGTGGAGGGGCCGGTACACCAGGGCGTCGGTCTGTCTTCCTCCTGCCCGACTGGCACACTGGGAGTGGGCGGCGAGGACGGGTGGGCGGGGAGTGCAGGACCGGCCCTCCGCCCGAGAGCCGCTTCCTGAGGCCGCCAACACTGCTGTGCAGGACACGGGGCAGCAGGTCCCCAGGCCACAGCCCCCGATGCTGACCCCTCCCCCGAGGGTGCAGGGTTCTAGGAAATCAGGGTGAGTGAAGTGAGAGGCGAAAGAGAGCGTCACCCTCTTCAGCGTGGGTTAGACCCGGGGCCACTGAGCGCAGCACACTGCCGTTGTCCCTGCACGGCGAGGGCTGGCCCCAGCCCCTGTGGGGACAGAGCAGGGCTCCATCCAGACAGCGTGTGCACGTGGGCTCCATGGGGCTCTATGCAGCCACTCTGCGCAGGCTCGCCTTCACGTGCACAGATGACGGCAGTACAGCGGCGGCGATGTGAACACCAGGAACGTCACTGGCCTCACCGAGCCCCTGAGCCAGCCCTGCTACACGCGGGAGCCTCCTGCCACCCCGTCTCCCCTCTCTTCACGTCACAGGGCCAGGCCACTCCTGGTGTCCAGATCTGGGGGTGAGGGGAGGATCCCCGGACTCAGCCTTTTGATGGCCATGGTTTTCACCTCTGTGACACTGGCACAGAGGGAGTGTCTGGCTGCGTTTCTGCCTGGCAGCAAAGAGAAATGAAGGGTCGCCAGGAAAACAGTGCCATGCCCTGGGGGCCGGGTGTGCGTAGTAGGAGGAACAGCGGTGGGGCGGGTGGCACCCTGCACAGGAGTAGCGGCACACGGATGGTGCTATGGCTAGAGTGTGACTAACCCTGTCCTCGCCTGGAGGAGATAGGAAATGCTCATCTCTAGACTTCTGGGAACATATTGTGCAGAGTTGAGCCATAAAAAATTAAAGGCACACAGGCATTTAAAATTAGTCAGTGATCTGCATTTATCACCTGGCTCTTTATCATTTTCTTGGGACGCCTACGTTTCTTTTTAGTGGTCTTTGCTTAGAGCCAGCTGGAAAACATCTTTGTGGAAAGAGAGACCTGCTTCCGATAGGGGAGACTGGGTGCTGGCTCAGTGAGACATGAGCTTGGGTCTGGTTGGGATAAAATAATTTCCACTGTCCCCAGGCACGGACTCTGTACAGGGAGTTCCCGTCTCTGTTCCGCCTGGCAGGACCCCCCGAGTGTTTCAGCAGGAAGCCAAGTGTTCTCCTCGGCTTCTATTTGGGTGTCTACCCGAGAGATTCCAGTTCTCCTTGCCCCCGTCCCTCGGTCCCTCCCTCTGTCCTTACCTCCCTCCTTCTCCCCCTCCCTCCTTCTACCCCTCTTGCCCACCCAGAGTTTTACACACACACACACACACCCGTGCGCACATGCACACATGCACACACCCGTGTTCCCAGCACTCGAAGCCCGGGTTAGCGCTTGGCAGTTGCCTTGAATGCCGTCCTGGTGGGCCTGGCTGGGTTTGGCAGATGTGAGTGAGAGCATCGAAATCCTGCCAGAGAGGGGCCGTGGGTCTGCCTCCCCAGCCCTCGGGGAGCAGGGCACCTGCCGGCAGCCACTCCCTGGACTTTGGTGACAGCAGCTCGCTTCAGGTGGCAATACAGGCCGTGGCCCTGGCAGCGGCTTCCTTCCCTGACTGAAAGCACAGTGGGAAGTCTGGGGCGAGGGGACACTGCGCAGACCCCCGACCCGCTGTGCTGGCGGGCGGAAGTCATCCAAGAGGACCGTGCGCCCCCAGCTTTCCCAGCTGTAGGTTTAAGCCCACCTTTCCCGGGCTCCCTCAAGCCTTCTGCTCCCACATCTGCCACCCCCCCACGACACACACACACATGCACGAAGGGGTCCCTTCCTTCCGCCTTGTAAGTGTCCCTCCTGGGGCTGTGTTCCCAGATGTCCCTGGTGCCGGCCAGAGCCAGTTTCGAAGTCCTGGGCCTGGGGACCAGGGTTCCCGCTGAATGACTTTGCTTTGGTTTTTCGGCAGCGGAAACTGTTCAAGAGCTGAGGAGAGCATTTGAACAGTGCTGTTCTCAGGGAGCGAGGAGGCCGGGCTGTGTCTGTCCCCTGCCTACTCCCGGCTGGGGGCGCTGAGACCCCGCAGGAGCAGGGTCCGTTCCTCACTTCCCTGGACTCCTAGCAGCCCCTCCCGTCCTGTTCTATAAGGTGCTGAGGAGCAGGAAGTACTATCCCCAGGGAGAAAAAAGCCCAGACGCCCAGAAAGTCGCCGCCACCCTGTCCCCTAAGGCTGGCCTTCATGCCAGGCAGCTTTCTTCCCTCCAGACTCCTCAAGACTCCCTCGCAGGGCAGTGAGGGCACCCACGCCCTGCGTGTCCCCGGGGCAGGGAGGGGTCTGCAGATACCCGCTGCACCCTGGCACTGTGTGGTTAGATGATGACCCTGTGGGTGGAGTGACTGGAGCAGGGATGGGGGGGTGTGCTTGGCTGTCCCCACAGGAGCTGGTGGACATGAGGGCCAGGCTGAAGGGCCTGGCAGGAGGAATCAGCGGGTACAGAAGAGACAGGAGCGACGCCGGGTCCACCTGAGCCCCCTGCGCTTGTGTGGGCCCTCGTGGTGCCATGGCCACCTTGCCAGCCCCAGGCCCAGAGGAGGAGCCTTCTGGCTGGCCCGGGTGGCTGGGAGTGAAGAAAGCAGAGGCGAGACACCGTGGCCCTGCCTGGAGCTCTGGAGCCCAAGAGGACCCATTTCTGTTTATTTGAGGTTATGTTTATAGTGCGTTAACTCCCAGGGAGTCCAATGGTCGCTGAGTGATCTGTGTGGCATTTGATGTTTGCACAATCACAGAACAAGGGCCCACTTCTCCCGCACCCGCCCAGCACGGCGTGGGAGACAGCAGGGCTTTGTGGGGCTGGGGACAGTCCCTGTGGCTGCTCCGCCCTGCAGCCCCTGCGTGTTACTCTGCCCCTGCGTCAGGGAGGCACTCCTTACTAATTCTGCAGGAAGCCGGGATTGGGGGCCTAAAGGCTCCCAAGGGCCCCAGCCAATGAATTCTCCCCATGCCGGCAGGTCCTGTTGTTGCTGGGTGGCCATTGGTGGCAGATGGCAGGAGAGGTCTCTCCCACGTAGCTCAACACCAACAAACAGGGCTTGAGTTTTCCCTAAGAGGCAGAAGCACACCTGGTGAGAGGTTGTTTGTTTGTTTGTAGTACTGGAGATTGAACCCAGGACTTTTGCACTCAGCGACTTGCAATCCTCCTGCTTCAGCCTCTCAGAGTTCTGGGATGATAGGCCATGGACCACCATACCCAGCTAAGAGTTTTGTTCCGTTTGTTTTGTTTTATTTTAACCTAGGATGTTTTGTGGGTTGAAAAGGCCGTGGAAAGAAGGCTGTATTACCTGGAGGAGCGAAGCGTGCTCTGACGGACAAAGGATTTTTCAGGCCTTGGCCTTCGTGACACTGGTGCTGGAAAGCCCTGCCCGAATCCAGAGCCCACCTGACCTTGGGAGACCAGGGGTTTCTACTTTCTAGGGTGGGAGAGGGGGGAGGGGGGATTTTTTCCATCCTGCTCAACGGTCCAGCAGTAGCAGACTAGGTACACATTCCTGGATTGAGCTGTTGGGGTTCAGTCGGTGGGAAGAGTCCATGCACAGAAGGGGGACAGGAAGGAAGTGGCATGGAGACCCTAAGCCCGACCCTGCTGGAGGAGCCGCCTCTGGGTTGGCTGAAGGGGTGGGAATGGGGCTGTGTGGACCCAGCCGTCAGTGACCCTCTCCTGGCCCTGGTGCTCTCCATGGGACACAGCGCCTGCTCACCGTCCCCACGCTCACAGGTGCCGACTGACACCATGTACCTCCATGGCCCTGTTCGTTGTTGGAGGAAGTGCACGGTCGGCACCTTCCACTTGTCCATGGCGTCCTGAAATATGCTCTGGCCTGGAACCAGCTCATCCCAGAGCTGCTGGCTGCCTGGGGACAGCAGACAGGCTCATGGGCTTACAGGGAGCAGTTCCTGGTCCCCAGAGGACGGGCTCTTTGGTCTTTTCCATAGGCAGGGGTCGTGATGTCCACGGAGGGAAACTGTCTTCTCTGTTCTCCGTCGGGGAAAGAAATCCACTCCTCCATGCAGGCCAGCAGCCTGGGATTCTGCTCAGGCTTGCAGAATCCACCCAAAGGGCTGGGGCTGGGACACAGGGACAGGGCGTCAGTGGGCTGCATGGGCGCCATACCTGGGTGAAGTTCCCTTGACAAAGTCACTGCCCAGAAGCTGGCCCGTTTTGATCGCCCCCATTTGAGGTTGAGAGGCAACAGGTGCTGTCTGCTGGGGACAGGTTTAGGGAGAGACACAGGGACACCAGTGCCCCCTCTAAGAGCACAGTGCCATCCTGTGTGTGGCAGGACCTTGGGTGGTGCAGGCACCTGCCGCTGCCCTATACATGCAGCGGGCACCTTGGGTGTCTGTCCTACTTGAAAGGAGGAAGGAGAGGCGATGCCCAAGATAGTGGCTGTCACCAGAGTCCCTTGGGGAGAGAGGCCACCGCTGCCCCTTAGCCCCCCGACGGTTATTTAGTCCCTCACGTGCCAGGGTCCCAGGCACCCAGGACCTGCTTGCGGTCAGCCCAGGTCATGACCTCGTGGAGCAGCACCCCCGGCCCTGGAGGGACGCAAAGTGAAGGGTGTGTTGGAGCAGGGGACGGTGCTGGACTTGGGCTGGGCTGCGCCTTCTAGGGGCATGTGGGAGACGCGGTCTCACCCAGATGCTGTGGCCTTTCTCATGAGCTGGACAGCTCTCGGGATTGCTAGGGTCTGGCCCGGAAGGGACCCCTGCTGAGGACAAAACTCCGAGGCCCTTTGGCACCGAACACGTCTGTGGACACGGCTGGGAAAGACCGAGTCAGCAGTGTGCACTGCGCACACCCGGCCGTGGGTCACTGGAGGAGAGGCGAGGTTCCTGCTTCTCAGAGAGACAGGAGGGGAAGGCAGACGAAGGGGTGGCAGGGTGGGAGAGGAGACCCTGGAGGAGGGGAGGGGAGGGGAGGGCCGCTGTCCCGTGGTGTCCTGCGTCCCAGTTCCCAGGGCCACTCTCAAGGTCCGACCCCGCGGCCTTGGGCACCAGCAGGTAGGTCAGGTCCTGGATGCCTTGGGAACTCCCGAGGTGACCGGGGCTCTGCCTGGCCCCTGCGCCCCTTCTCCTCCCCAGCCCCTGGCTGTGGCTGGCAGGTGAAACTCAACCAGGGGACAGCTGTCGGGCTCAGGGCCTCCAGGGTGTGGATGGACTTCTTCCCCTCCTGCTAGAGGGACCTGCACACAACCGATTCTCCCAGGACACACAGCCACAGGGCGGTGGCAGGCAGGCGCGGACCCTGCGGCTCCCGAGCTGTCCACAAGGACTCACTCTTCCCTTGTCACCTAGGTCTGGGGCTCCAGGCCACCCTGTGCTCAAGGCTGCCGTTGTGGGGACGCAGCAGGGATGGCCTGCGTTCCGATGCCCCTTGTCCCTCTGTCCCTGCTCAGGAATGGAGGCCTTTCTGCACTTAACAAGTGACTTGATGTCAGCTGACCACACTCGATGTCCTTAGGCCCTGGGTACACTGTCACCCTGTGACTGCACCTGGTCCCTCACTGTGTCCCAGGCGGCTTCTGCCACACAGGGTGTTTGCAGGGGAAGCTTCCAACCAGGGAGGAGACAGCCCTGCGCGGGGAGGGTCTGCCGAGAAGTAACTCCAGCTGCAGCTGGGCAGACGACGCAGCGGTGAGCGGGCACTCGGGGCTTGGTGCTCCCTCGGTGATGTCACTCGCGTCCCCTGGGGGCCACTTCCCCAGTCCCCCCCCCCCATGCAGAGCTCCCTCTGAGAACCTGCTGTGCTGGGAGTCTGGCCCTGGGAAAGACAGGGTCCTGTGGTTCCCAGCCCTTCTGTATGTCTGTCTGTCCGATACACAGACCCTGCTGAGCAGGACGCAGGCCCAGCCCGCCCCCCTGCGACCTCTGGCTGTCCCTGCACCTGGTGCTCACTGACTGGTGCTCACTGACCGGTCCTCACAGGGGAGCTGCCCTTCCACGCCCGCCCGCAGGTCCTGGGCCCCTTTTCCCGTGGGGCTGACAATCCTTTCCCTGCTGGGGTGACAGTCATCGTCCTCTGCCCAGAGAACTAGCTGCAGGGCCACCGCTTCCTGACTTCCTCTTTTCTCTGTCTGGCTTAAACAAGGCCCCAGGGACCTCCATCCAAGTTAAGTGGCAGCTGGTGACAGATTGGAATGTTAATGTCCCATCTGTGAGGGACTGGAAGTCAGTGGGGAGAAAACCCATGGACTGGGCCCGGCAAACACGCTGGCTTGGGTGCCCGTGGGGCCCGGGAAAGGGTCGGTAGTCAGCCATGGGCAAGTACCCCACGTGTCCCTTGTCTCTTGAGGGCCCTGGAAACATGACTCATTCCCATGATGCATTCTGGCTCCTCTGCCGAAGCGACCTCCTGGGTCGGAGTTTATGAATCCAGTTGCTTCCCGTTTATCTTCCTAGCGCATCTTCACAGTCCACCGGAAGTATCACAGGAGAGACTTGGCAGAAATTCCAAAGCCATCTGATGTGATTGTAAATGCTTTTCATTATTAATCAAGGAATTAATAATGTATTGATTAGTTAATTATAAAGCAGTTATTTATAAGTAAATTGTGTATAAATAATTTATGTAAATGTATAAGTATAAATAAGTAATTGGTCAATGAAATGCCAGGGGGGCTGGTTTAATTAATACAGGCAGACGTGTGCTGTCATGGGGGACAGCGGGTCCTACAGTGAGTCCCTGACCCTGTGTGGGAAGTGCTTGGTGAGTGCCCCAGCACTACACACGTGCCTCTGTGCATTATCACGCTGTAACCCGTGCCACGGCATGGGGAAGCAGACAGGGGCGCTGGGCCCAGCTGCTGTACCCTGGCACTCCGGGAGGCAGGAGGGACACGAAGAGGAGAGTCCTGTCCCAGTCCCCGAGTGGACTTGGTCTGCCTTTTGCAGGATACAAGACCCTCCTGAAAGGGATCTCGGGGAAGTTCAGCAGTGGGGAGCTGGTGGCCATCATGGGCCCCTCGGGGGCCGGGAAGTCCACACTCATGAACATCCTGGCCGGATACAGGTGAGCAGGGGCGCAGGGGTGAGGGCACCGCTGTGTGCTTGAACAGGGCGACCTCCTGTCCAGTGGGGGCCTCTGGGGAAGCCCGAGGGAGGTGCTGAACCTTTAGGACAAATGAGACAGTGTCCCCTGAGCGAGCTCAGCCCTGGGCTGGCCAGCCTAGGAAGTAGGAAGGTCAAGGTCAGGGAGAAGAAAGGCAGGAAGAGCTGGGACAACCAGCAAGAAGTGCTAGAAAATAAGGCAAGGCTTTTTCAGAAGAGACAGAGGGGGTTGCTTAGCCGGGCTGGGTTGTGGTTTTCCTTTGTTGGGCAGAACTTTATAGTAAGCATAGTGGTGCATGCCTATAGCACTTCGGAAGCTGAGGCAGGAGGATTGCTGTGAGTTCAAAGCCAGACTGCACTGCATAGCAAGACCCTGTCTCAAAAACAAACAAACAAAACAAACTTTAGTGGTCATCGGCCCCTGTGTGACCTGAAACAAGGGTCTTCACACTGAGCTGCATTCTTGGCCCTTTTAAAAATTCTTTTATTTTGAGATGGCTCTTGCTCAGTTGCCCAGGCTGGGCTCGACCTTAGATCCTCCTGCCTCAGCTTCCCAGAGTGCTAGGATTATAGGCCTACCCCACCACGCCCGGCTAAAGCCAGTTCTCACTTCTCTTCGGTTCTGCGCGCTAACCCTAGCCAACAGTAGCCATGAGGAACCCTCTCACCCACGGTTTCGCTTCCCCCAGTTTCAGATAACCGCAGTCAACCACAGCCCAGAAACATTAAGTGGAAAACTGCAGAAATACGTAACTTGTAAGTGTTGAGCTCACACCTTTCTGAGAATTGTGATGAGCTCCGCGCAGCCCCTGTCCCACCAAGGACGAAAGTCATCCCTTGTGCAGCCTGTCCGCCGTCCACACCGCCTGCCTGTCGGACCCTTGGAGCCTCCCAGGTTCTCAGGTCCACCGGTGTGACCTTTTACTTCATAATGGCCCCACGGGGGGAGACTGCAGACACAGGTGGCTTTAGAACGGCACAGTGCTCCTATTCTGTTGTATTACCCGTCACGGTCACTAACCGCTTTCCCTCCTTAATTTATACATGAAGCTTCATCGTGAGAATCTATTAGCCGGACGGGTGGTGCACACCTGTCATCCCAGCGCTCTGGGAGGCGCAGGCGGGGGGATCACAAATTCAAGCCCAGCTTGGGCCACTGAGCAACTTAGAGAGACCCTGTCTCAAAATAAAAAATAGGGCTGGGGCTCCATCCCCAGTAACACACGTGTGTGCACATCGCACACACATGCACAAACACGCACGGGGACGAGGAGGCAGAGGAAGCAGCCGCAGATCTTTCAGCCCTGCCGAGCCAGGGGAGAGTTTCACAGTAGCCCTGTGTCAAGGGGCGGGGAAAGTGCAGCCCCTTGCCCTGGTGGAGCTGCGCTGGCCCTGGAGCTCGCACGCGCCACTCTCCCAGCCCAGCGGCGAGGCCGGAGGGGCAGTGCTGATGGCCTCTGCTGTCCTTGCCTCGCAGGGAGAGCGGCATGAAAGGTTCCGTCCTCATCAACGGGCTGCCCCGGGACCTGCGCTGCTTCCGGAAGGTGTCCTGCTACATCATGCAGGACGACATGCTGCTGCCGCACCTCACCGTGCAGGAGGCCATGATGGTGAGTCCTGCCCTGCCGTGCAGCTCCACCCCGGAGCCCGCCCCGTAGCCCACTGCCAGCCCGAGGCCCACTGTGCAGCCACAGAAAATAGCCCCCAGGCCACGAATCAGTGCACCTTTCTTGTCAGTCATGGTCAGGTCTCTAGATCACTGCTCCCTGACCTAGGCTATCATTTCCATAGCAACCAGCCCTCCTCCTCCAGTGGAGGGACTTTCCTTCCATCAGCTGTCCCAGTGAAGACCCGGAGAGACTCATCCTCTGATGCTCCTGCCGGTAGATGCAGGCATGCAGCCAGTCGGGCTGAGCCCCGGCTGGGTCCCCTTGCAGTCATCAGCGTGTGGCCTCAGGAAAGCAGGTGTGAGACGGAGCCTGCAGCAGCCATGCTGTGAGCCAGGGTGTCAGGCTGCCCCCGGTCCCGTGGGGACTTGGAGCCAGCTGGTGCAGCGTTGGTTGGAAGGGGGCATAGGGTGCCGTGGAAGGTGGAGTAGGATCCCACAGACACTCCGTGCTCGTCAGCACAGGTCCTTGTGACAACTCCACCAGTTCTTTCCGCACCCCATCGGTCTTCCCATAGAGTCTTCACTTGGGTCCTCCATAGGTAAATCCAGTGTTGAGGGCGGTCACAAACACGCTTACCCTTGGGGGCCACAGAAGAGTCCAGGCAGCAGCTGACAGTGCACTTCCAGAGTGACCCTGCTGGGTGGGACTCTGGCTACGAAGGCCAGCCCGTGGCAGCAGAGCCCGTCCTGATACTGCGGGCAGGGGAAGCCGCCAGAATCCCTCCTGCTCAGATCATCCCCCGCTCAGGCTGACTTAGTGCGGGCTCCCTGTCTTCCACTTCCTCCTCGTCCGTTGCACGAAGCCCCCTGCAAGGTGGTGTCTCTCCAGGCGGCACGGGGCTGTGGAGTCTGGGCTGCTGCTGGGTTAGCAGACGGGTGTGTGCAGTGCTGCCCCTCCCAGACAGGGGTTTACCTGCGCTCCTGACTTGCGCCGGGGGAAGCCTCCTCCCCGGGATGTCAGAGAGCAGCAGCCACGAGCATTTCACAGAATTCCCAGGGATTCCTGGCTCCACAGAGACAAGCAGGTTGTCGTTTCAGACAGTGAGATCTGCTCTCTCACCTGCTTTGCAGGGAACAGAAAGAGAGGGCTCAGCGGGGCTGATCTCATTCATTGTCCCAGTAGCGAGTGCTCTATAGGGTGAGCACACTTCTCCACCCAAGCAGTGCAGCGCGGAACCCCGCATGGGCATTCTGGTGGGTACCGGGGACTGGGGCTCTTTGCAGATAGACCAGGATAAGCAGCCTGTAGTGGGATTTCCTTCTGTCCAACACTTACTGGTCTATATATTCGGTAAACACTGTCTTCATACATCACCTGCTGGTCCCTGAATCCCATCTGCATCCTGGGTGACCCAAGGTCAACTCTCAGTGGGGCTAGGATGGATGGAGTGGTTCCCTGCTTGGAGCCATCACTTTGACTTTCCAGCTCGATCGCTGCATTCCTTTGCAGACACAGGTGGTGACGCCTGTGTCCTTGCCGTTTTGTCACCAGACGGTACTGTGGAATATGTCTATTTCCTGAGTAAAGTTCAACTAGATTCTGAGTTAGGGAATTTCAGGATGCCCTTGTGAACTGCTTTTCACCTGAGCCTGTGGCACCTTTATCCACGCAAGGTCCTGCCTCCTGGGTAGCAATGACACTGGCCACGTGTACGGACCACACGCCAGACACGGCTGTGTGTTTTCATGTGCTGCTTCTGCCCCTCACAGCCACCAGGCAGACTGAAGTGACACGCAGTGTCACGTGACAGACAGCTGCGCTGCAGCCGTGTCAGGTCCTGCCCTGACCACTTTGGGGCCTGTGGCCTCTTCACACCTGCCTGCCTCTCCGTGTCTCATTGCCTGTCTCGGCAGTGTCCCCCATCCAGGAGGCAGGGGAGGGAGGAACTGAGGCACCCAGTGGGCCCCAGGCCACGGGCACTGGGAGAGCAGTACCCAGATGTGTGGGCACAGACTCCTGCTCAGACTTTCACTGGGCGAGCTGTCCCAGTGCTTCCCCCATAAAGAGCATCTCAGCAAGGGAAGCAAACAAGACCCGGCTTCCTGGTGCGCTGCACCTCCTAGCTGCTGCAGCGTTGAGCGTCCCACTATGGATAGTTAGCGGCTCCCGGAGGCGCGCACAGCTCCTAAATATGCGCTGCTGTCCCAGCCAGGCGCGTGTTCAAGGCCAGGCGCCTGGGGTCCCTCCTCTCTGTGGGGCGCACATCGACTCCTCTCATGGGTGTGGCAGCGCAGTCACCTGAGACGGCAGAAGCGGGTTTGGACCCGGCCGCTCTCCGTGACCAAGCCTGCCTCTGCTGAGCCACAGGGGTCACGCCAGGACCGCCTGCGTTTCCTGGAGCTGTCAGGTCGCTGGCCCACGCTGTGGCTTGTGAGGCTCACGCCTTGACGACTGTCCACTGTTGTCCTTGTCCCCGCAGGTGTCTGCGCACCTGAAGCTGCAGGAGAAGGATGAGGGCAGAAAGGAGATGGTGAGTGTGTCGCTCGGGGCCCCACCTGTCCAGAGGCCGTGACCTCCATCTGGGAAGGGCATGGAGGCTTTCAGGACCGCTTCTGCTTGCCAGTTTGTTCTTGCCTCTCCTTCCGTGTGCGGGGCAGGGTCATCTCGGTGCACGCCACAGGTTGCAGAGTCCCAGGGACACAGCTCTGACTGTCAGGCCACACCCTCATGTTTAGGTGGCCTGCAGACCCCAGCCTTGGGGAGACATGTGTGCTGCCCCCTCAGTATTTAACACGAGGTGGGATCGAAATACATAGTAGATGTTCAGATTAAAAATTATTATAGTAAAAGACGTTACCGTGAATCCTCCAGATCCTCCCCTGACTTCCAGTATACTTCCAGCACCCGTTGTCCCGGCCACTGTCTGCAGCAGCTCTGGAGTCCTCTTTCCTGAGTGGCTTCACGAAGATGATCAAAAATACAGTGACCACTGCTGCCCACTGCCACCTAATGGAAAGGCAGCTCATAAAAGCACAACACTGTGCCCTCACCCACCTTAGTCACTGGATCTGGCACTGTGTGACTTCTGGCTCCTCCCCAAAGTCAAAGTGACCGTTAAAGAGAAGTGTTCTGAATCCACTCAGAACAGCGAGGCAGCCAGGACAGAGGAACCGAAGACACTCAGGAAAGAGGACTCCAGAGCCGCTGCAGACAGTGACAAGGGCGGTGGGACGAGTGTGTTCAAAGAGAGGGGGATTCATGGCAGTGTGTCTCTTACTGTAAGGAATGTTTAAAAATGTAAACCCTTGTGATACTTTTAGATCACAGCACGCGCACTTGAGATTAAACTGTGTTTTATTCAACACGAACGATGAAGATGATTAGTCACTGGTTTAAAAATAACCACCTTCCACCCACACACACGGGTAAAAAAAATTTGGTTCTTGCATGTTATTAACCAGCCTTTTAAAAAGAAAATAAACAGGCTTCCAGCATGAGTGGGATGTTCTCCTTCTATTTATCACTTTTTCTGGTTCCTTAAATTACCAAGGAGCAGGGAGGGTGCAGGCAGCAGCCCCAGCGGGAGCCCCAGAAAGCATGATGGGGGTGACCAGTCCGTGAACACCAGGTCCCGGGGAAGCCCGGCTGGCCTCCTCTTCACTTTCCAGCTAGCACTGCTGGGGTTTTCAGTGTAGGATGAATTTGCTGAAACCCCACTTATATAATAGCTTTGCTGCGGACACCCTCTCAGGGCCTTGACCTCAAGGGACAGGTCCCTGCTGCGGTGGGTGGGCTTGGTGTCCGATGCCGGAGTCAGCAGGGCAGTGACGCCTGCCGAGAACATATTCAGCGCTCTGCTGTTCATGCTATTTTCTCCTTCCCTGTTGCAGAGACCAGTTAATAGTAAGCCAATTTAAATTCGGTTCACATGGAAAAAAAAAAACACTGGGCAACTTTAGGGCTCCTTCCTCTCTGCACCTGCAAAGGGAGAGATGCACAGTGCAGGTGCCAGCAGCTCACGCCCAGGCTCCTCGCTGCTCCACGAAGACGTTTCACGTGGATCTCTTATTCTGAGATGGAAGACAAGCGCTTGGACTACTCAAGCTCAGAGCAGAGGCGATGTGGAAAGTGCGGGGGTCACGAATGTGTCTGGCCCTTACGGGGGCGGAGGCACCGGGCTGTAGACCTGACTGTGCTTCTCCCTTCTGTGGAGATGGGTCTTTCTGAGGGGGGTTCAGGTGACGAGCAGGTGTGCTTGGGTCAGGCCGTGCACAGGGGGCGGACCCCACGAGGGTGCAGAGAGAAGACCCCATCTGGAGCCTGGGAGAGAGGTGGCCAGAGGGCCTGGCCCCGCCAGCACTCTCATCACAGCCCTCAGCCCCCAGAACCTGCGCCAGGCCTCTCCATGGTGTCGCCCCGAGCGGGGCTCTTTGTCACAGCAGCCTGTGCTGACTCATGCAGTGGACATCAAAGGAAGCCCCATACACTGGGCACGAGGGAACGGCGAGAACGGAGGTGTCGGCGCATGGTCTGCCCGGAGGCTGCAACGACCTGGCCGTCCGGACGGGCCTTGCTGGGGTGAAAGTGCCCTGCCCGGCCCTGTCTGGGGTCAGCTCCACCGAAGGACCACGGCACCTCAGGGCGAAGCTCTTTCCATTTGGAGAATCGGAATTGGCTGCTACCAGGCGGCAGTGGACCGTGCTGGCCCCAGGGTCCCCTCGTGCCTGGCTTCCCATCTCTGTCCTCCACGGGATCCGAACTGTTCACCTGCAGCCGCTCCCACCACCAGCTTGGAGCCGTGGAAACGGCCTGGTCCTCGGGTGGGCAGGCCCGGCCCTCCCCACCCAAACTGGGCCCTCACGTGGCATGACAGAGCAGAGCTACACGGAGAGTCCCAGAGAAGCGGAGCTCAGTGCCGGGGGAGCCCCGCCTGCCCTGCCCCCGGGACCCCTCTGTACCCCAAGCTGCCATCCGTCACTCGGGATCCAAGGCCTGGTGCATGACAGTCGGGCGTGGGGTGCCTGGGATGACACTTCTCAGTTGGAGCTGCACACTGCGAGCGTAGAGAGGGGTTGAAGAGCTGGGAAGCTCCTTCCTGGCTGCCCGCCGTGGGGACAGGTGCACCACCCAGCACACGGCCATGGTGAGGGGGTCCGCCCGGCCCCGCCTTCCCAAGGACCTGCCTCCAGGACGGTCCTCAGGACGAAGCAGTGCCTGGGCCCCCAGGAGTAACCGGAGAGGTGCTAATTCCTCCTAGAAGCATGAGGGAGAGGGTGCACAGACAGGCGGCAGGATGTGCTGTTGCTGCCCGGAAAAGGTGCCCGAGCCGTGGGGACCCCTCAGTGTGAGGCCGCTTCCCCGGGAGGAAGGTCCCTGGGAGCTGGGCGGGGCTGCGCCACCTGTCACAGACAGGAAGGCCCCGGATGGCTCCAAGTAGGGGGCCATGGAGTTTTCTGTTTGTGTAGGGAATTGTATAGAAACAAACAAGCTCTGAACGGCCTTTAAGACAGAACCAACCTGGACAGTGTCACTTCTGTGACCACGCTGGAGAATGCAGGCCAGGCCTTGCGGGTGTGGAGGAAGGACAGACAACAGAAGGACAGGGATCCGCAGTGGCCTCATCCCCAGCGTCCCTGCCCCAGGGCATGGGTAGGTCAGGGATGCCCTGTGTTTGTGGATTGAGCTGGGACCGCGGAGTCACCTTGCTGCCACGGCCAGTCCTCAGGGGAGACCGTGCAAGCCTGGTGCTGGGAAAACCAGGTACAGAGAGAAAGCACACAGAGCAGGCCCTGCCCGCCACCGCCCCCTGCTGGCCTTTCTGGAAGTGCTCCTGGGGCGCTCGCTAGGTGTTTGAGGAGGTGGTGGTGCTGGGTTGAGGCTGCAGGAGGATTTGAACCCAGGTCTCTGACCCCACACTGTACCTGGTCCTGGCCCGTCCAGCCCCAGTGCCCTGGCTGTTTCTGACCCCTAAGCTGCGTTTTGTCCTGACCATGCTTAAATAATGCACAAGTTCCAAGTGGAAATTTTTACTCTGTGAGTCCCTCCTCTGTTCGGTGAGCTCATCTCTCTGGAGAAGCTGCTGGCCTGGGGTCTGCTGGCCGTGGCCCCCAGGGGCCTGCGTTGGCTGCCAGGGGCGGGATCGAGGCCAGGTGGATTCTGCAGGGAGATCCGAGGCCCTGTCCCCAGGGAGGGCCCTGATGGGGAGGCGGTGGCTGACCTGGCCTCCATCTCCCTCAGACCTGCTCCGGAGGGGGACGGCTGGCCCCCCAACAGCCCCGTTTCCAGAATGCACCCTCTGGGCTAGCAGGGCAGCTCCGTGCGCAGTGGCCCTGTCTGACGGGCCCACACCCGCGGCCAGGGCTGGGCTGGCCCTGCCATTGTCAGCCTGCAGGTCTCTTCCTCGCCGGCACCATCCCCAAGGCCCTTTCCTGTGTCCACGCAGCAAGGTGGCCCTCCAGCAGGCCTGGGTCACTTGGTCGTGAGCCTGCAGGGACTGCAGTCCCCAGGGTCCCGCGGGTGAGGACAGCGTCGGCGGTGTGCACCGAGAGCACACCTGCTTGGCCAGTTTGCACACGCTGTTTCATTTAATGCTCCCAGAGGCCCTCTGTATCGGTCAGAATCCTGACGGGAGCCGGGTGTGGTGGCGCACGCCTGTAATCTCAGCACTCGGGGAGGCTGAGGCAGGAGGATTGCAAGTTTAAGGCCGGTCTGGACAACTTAGCAAGACCCTTCATCAAAATGAAAAGGGCTGGGACTTCAGCCAATGCGAAGACCCTGGGTTCAGGCTCTTGTACTGCAAAGGAAGAACGAATGGAAGGAAGGAAGGAGCGGGAAGAGAAAAGCAGAGAAAAGAACCAGGATTGTCCCCCCCACTCGTGTCGCTCGTGTCACTGGCCATCCCTGGGTCAGCTGCTTACCGACGCCTCCTGTGTGGAGCGCTGGGCCAGGATTAGAGGTGCTGTCCGTGCCCAGTGCAGGTCGCCGGCCGGAACAAGACCAACTCCCCGACTGCGGCTTGGTCAGGACCTCGGGCTTGCGAGGGCCGCGCGTGCAGGCCCCCGGGGCACGGGGAGTGGCCGGCGGGGCGGCGGCCTGGTTGGCGAGGTTGGGAGGACGGTCCTGACGGGGACGCTGGCTCTGCTGTCCTCAGGTAAAGGAGATCCTGACGGCACTGGGCCTGCTGTCCTGCGCCCACACGCGGACCGGGAGCCTGTCCGGCGGCCAGCGGAAGCGCCTGGCTATCGCACTGGAGCTGGTCAACAACCCCCCGGTCATGTTCTTCGACGAACCCACCAGGTACACAGGGCCGAGGGCCGACTGCGCATGTGCTGAGGTGGGGAGGGCGGGGCCGAGGGCCGACTGCGCATGCGCTGAGGCGGGGACACGTCCCTTCTGGTTGCTGCAGGTGGCCCTGCCGTTCTGACATGGCCTCGGGCGGGGTGGGTGCTGTGGGTCTGCTCCTCTCACTGTGGAGGGCAGAGGAGCTAGAGGACATGAGTGTGCTGAGACCCCGGATGTGCTGGGATTTTGTGTGGAGGGGAGGCAATACCGGGAATTGAACCTGTGGCCTTCATACTGAGCTATATCCCCAGCCCTTTTGAAATTTTAATTTTTTTTTTTTTTTTTT
>NW_004955407.1:39378098-39420579 GCF_000276665.1 Chinchilla lanigera | reverse complement strand
CGCTTGCCAGGCAGGCGCTTTTGCCGCTGAGCTAAATCCCCAGCCCCTAATTTATTTTTTGAGACAAGATCTTGTGAAGTCTTTGCCCAGGCTGGGCTTGAACCTGTGATCCTCCTGCCTCAGCCTCTCAGAGTGCTGGGATGACAGATGTGTATCCCCTGACCATGGAGACACGGACTGGGGAAACGTCCCTGCACTGTGCCCACCTCTTCCTGGACAGCAGGTTCCCTGTGGCACAGCTGCCTGAGAGGCCAGTGCCCCCCACGTGTCCCCCATTCTGGACACGCCCGGGCATCAGCTTTAGCCCACTCACCTTGAGAGGGCTCAGGTTACAGTCCTAGTGGTACCCCCAAAGTGTGCTGTGCAACACCCAGTTTTGTTGCAGCTTCTGCATCGTGCTGGTGTAGCGGTCATCTTTGGACACAAAGGGCATTGTGGGGTTTAGATTCCAGTTTCGGGAGCACAGCTTCCACTGTCGACACCCCAACTTGGCCTCTGCCTCAAGGAGCCGGTATGTGAGATTAAATAGATGTGCTCCATGGCCTGGACCGAGCCCCAGCACCCATCCTGCGGGCACCGCCTACACTTGGTGCCACCCACGTTCAGACCGGGGCGGTACTGCCTGCTCCTCAGCGGCTCGGCCTCCCTCCTCTGCCCCTGCCCGACCGCTCACCCGTGCAGCTTCCGCCTCTTCTGTGGCCCTCCGCCCGGCCCAGCACTCGGTGCATGGGAGGCTCTGTAAAGATATTTTAGAAAGAGTGACTGAAGTGAACCCTTAAGAGTGCCTCTGGGTGGCTGGCTGTGGCGGTGCACACCTGTCATCTCAGCACTCTGGGAGGCTGAGGCAGGAGGATTGCAAGTTTGAGTCTACTCTGGACAATTTAGTAACTTAGTAAGACGCTGTCTCAAAATAAAAATTAATAGAAGGCTGGGAATGTAGCCCAGTACAAAGGCCTGGGTTCAATCCCGGTACTACAAATAAAGAGGGTCCTTCCTCCCTCCTTGCTTCCTCCCTTCCTTCCCGGTCAGTGCTGACTGCCCTGGCACAGCGAGCTCAGCAGGGCTCTGGCCCACACTCATCTCTTTGCCCAGTGGCTTGAAGTGAGGGGCAGATGCGGGGGCGTGGGGTAGAAAGGGGAGAGGAAGAGAGGTCCTCAGGGCCTGCCAGAGCCACTGTGAGAAGCCGGATGTTCAGAAATAGTGCAGCTGCCAGTCCCCCAGACGCCCCCACTGCAGCCCGGGTGGGATGGGTCGGGTCCCCACCGTAAAAGACGGCCCCACCCGCCAAGGCCGCTGGGACCCCGCGCCATCCCTGGGAGTCCCTGCACAGGCTTGCTGGGGTCCTCCGTGTAGAGGGCGGGATGGGCAGCAGGGACCCCGGGCCACGTCCTATCTCACGGCACCCTTGATCTGCAGCGGCCTGGACAGCGCGTCCTGCTTCCAAGTGGTGTCACTGATGAAAGGGCTGGCGCAGGGCGGCCGCTCCATCGTCTGCACCATCCACCAGCCCAGCGCCAAGCTCTTCGAGCTCTTTGACCAGGTACGTGGCCACGGGTCCCCCCAGACCTCCGCCCGGACTTCCACCTGCCCCCTGCCCCAGATGCCCGCCAGGCTGGGCCTGACCTGGGAACACCAGACCTGGGTCCTCATGCCTCTGCGGGTTCCCCAGTGTCTGACCGGCCCATGGATGGACTGACTGACTGACTGACTGACTGACTGAGGGAGCAGGAGCTCCCGTGCCTTACTGAGCGAGGCCGGAGGTGACGCGTGTCTTTCTGCACCCCCAGCTGTACGTGCTGAGTCAAGGGCAGTGCGTGTACCGGGGGAAGGTCTCCAACCTCGTGCCCTACCTGCGGGACTTGGGCCTGAACTGCCCCACCTACCACAACCCCGCGGACTTCGGTGAGGACGAGGGCCAGCCTTTCCCGGCTCCGTGGGCTCCGAGTGGCTCTGCCGCTGGCGGGGGTTTGCGCAAGTGCGCCCCAGACAGCGTGAAGAAGGGAGGAAGGGCATTCCCTTCACACGCAGCCGTCCTCTGCCCCGGGTCCTCTGTCCTGGCGGGGGCAGCAGTCACCGGGTTTGGGGGCAGCCCGGAAAAGCTCACCTCGGGACCCAGGACTAGGCCCCTCAAAGACCCTGCCCGAGGCCCAGGCCCCTCAGACTCACGTGGGTGTCCCCGATGGCCTTCCTGCCACCAACCCTCCTCAGTGCACTGCGATTCTGTAAAACCTGGGGGGACACGCCCCCAAAATCCCACGTTTTATACTCTCATTTCCCAAATTGTGTTCACGCAGTATGTTTCTGGGGGGTGCTTTTTTTTTTTTTTACTGTACTGAGGATTGAGGATTGAACCCAGGGCTTTCACAGCGAGCTCCATCTCCAGCCCCTTTTTAATTTTGAGAAGGGTCTCACTAGGTCTCTAAATTGCCCAGGCTGGGCTGGAACTTGAGATCCTCCTGCATCAGCCTTCCAGAGGGCCAAAATGACGTGTGCAGTGTGCACCACTGCACCCAGCTGGGAGTGCTTCTCACTCACAAGGAGGGGCTGGGATGGGGAGGGAGGAGAGATGCAGGCGGGGCCTGGGCACACTTCAGAGCCATAGGAAGTTCCCACTGACAGCTGTGCCTTTGTCCGTGGGAGAGAAGGGACCAGTGCTACAGGTGCTACTGAGCAGGTGGGGACCAGCTGGGAAGACCCGGAGAGCAGATGGCCCCTAGCGTCCTTGGGGAAGGGCAGGGGCCGGAGGGCATGGACCTGGGGCGGGGGGCAAGTGCCCGGAGGCTCTGGCGCCAGAAGCCGCCAGGGTTGTCTCCTTGGAGTCCGGCCCGATGCCTCCTCTGTCCCTGCAGTCATGGAGGTGGCATCCGGCGAGTACGGCGACCAGAACGGCCGCCTGGTGCGAGCCGTGCGGGAGGGCATGTGCGACGCGGACTACAAGAGAGACCTTGCGGGCGAGGCCGAGGTGAACCCCTTCCTTTGGCACCGGCCCTCTGAAGAGGTAAAGCAGCCAAAACCATTAAAGGGGTTCAGAAAGGTAATGCAGCCCCGGCCCCAGGACAGCGGCTCGCCGGGCCTTGTGCCCGCTGCACGGGCACTGTCTGCGCGCGGAGGACGCCAGGCGGGAGCCTCACCGCCCCCTCTCCATGCCCAGGACTCGGCCTCCATGGAAGGCTGCCACAGCTTCTCTGCCAGCTGCCTCACGCAGTTCTGCATCCTCTTCAAGAGGACCTTCCTGAGCATCATGCGGGACTCGGTAAGGCCGCCGGGACCTCCCACCTCTCGTCCCGTCCTCCCTTCCCAGCATCAGCTCGGTGCCCGGCCCTGTAACAAGCACCCCCGGTGCGGCCTGTGGAGCGGCCTGGGGCTGGGTTGGGACTGGGGTAGAGGAACATCTGCCTGGGACGCAGCCCTGGCCTTTCAGAGACTGGCACCAGGGTCCCCCA
The DNA here is from genome assembly GCF_000276665.1 of Chinchilla lanigera. Lineage (NCBI taxonomy): Eukaryota > Metazoa > Chordata > Mammalia > Rodentia > Chinchillidae > Chinchilla > Chinchilla lanigera. The sequence goes on along the minus strand of NW_004955407.1, from coordinate 39,417,136 downwards.
GCAGTGCCACGCTTTACTGGACAGCCCAGCCTCCGGCCTGCGAGAGTGGGTGTCCGGGTGGCCTCAGGGACCGAAGCTGAAAGGCTCACGCTCCTACGAGGGCTCATCCCAACCCGGGGTGGAGCCCGCAGTGCGGCCGCTGATGTGCCCGCTGCCTGTCCTGGGGGACACCTCCCCTGTTCCCCAGTGTTGGAGACAGCTCCGTGAAAGATAGCAACGGCTTTGGCTTTAGCAGCACCGAGAGCGTGCCGTGCACACACACATGTGCGTGTGCCTGTGTACATGGTATAGTTTTGCACGAGTGCCTGCCTGCGAAGGCACAGCCTGAGATTGGCAGGGACAGGAGTAGGGGTTGCTCCTCCCCGACCCTGCTCGGCCCGGCCCTGCACACACAGGCGCCCAGGTAAGAGCCGCGTCCACCCCAGGTCCTCACGCACCTGCGCATCACCTCGCACATCGGCATCGGCCTCCTCATCGGCCTGCTCTACCTGGGCATCGGCAACGAGGCCAAGAAGGTCCTGAGCAACTCCGGCTTCCTGTTCTTCTCCATGCTGTTCCTGATGTTCGCCGCCCTCATGCCCACCGTGCTGACCTGTGAGTGAGCGCATGGGCTCGGGCGGGGCGGGGCGGGGCCGCGTCTCCCAGCAGACGGGCTTCCCGGACACAGTTTTCCAGTTCCCTCCTATATGTTGACAAAGCGGGTTTTGCTGTGTTTGATGTCAGATGAGAAAATACAACATGTACACCCAGGGAAGATTGTCCGGCCTGGTGAGGGCAGGCAGAGGGACGGTTTGCAAGCCTTCCGAAGCAGCAGCCCCTAGTTCTGCCGGCCGGCTGGGGCACATGCAAGCCCCATCATCCCCACCTCCCAGCGGCCTGTCTGTGGTCATGTTTTGGTTGCACTGGCTTTGTTTTTGTTTGTTTTTATTTTTTCAGTCCTGGGAATTGAACTCAGCGTCTTCACACTGAGCTTCACTGCCAGTCCTTTACTTTTTTCAAATTTTGAGACAGGGTCTCACTGAATCACTAAATCACCCAGGCTGGGCTCAAACTTAGGATTCTCCTGCCTCAGCCTGCCAGAGTGCTGGAATGACAGGCGAGCCCCTCCAGGCTCACCTCTCCAGATTCTTATCAGAAGAGGAAGCACATCACCTTTTCATTCAGACCAAGTGTTCGGGTGTTCTGAGACCCTGCTGCAGTGCAGGCCGGAACTGGGTTACTCAGGCTTTTGCTGGTGCTGGGGATGGGACCAGGCCTCGGGTCTTCAAGGCAGGCACTCACCGTGAGCCTCCCGGCTGCCCTGCCCATGTCTCCTGGCAGGCAGTGAGGGCACACCCATGCCGCCTGCCTATGGAGTGTGCTGACCCCCCTCTGCTCCCGCTCTAGTTCCCCTGGAGATGGGCGTCTTCCTGCGAGAGCACCTGAACTACTGGTACAGCCTGAAGGCCTACTACCTGGCCAAGACCATGGCCGACGTCCCCTTCCAGGTGCGCGGCCGCGCTCTTGGAGGGGGGCGGACCCGGGGGCTTCCGGGAGCAGGGTCGCGGTGCGGGGGCGGGGCTGACGGGCTCTGTGTCCCCAGATCCTGTTCCCCGTGGCCTACTGCAGCATCGTGTACTGGATGACGTCCCAGCCGTCCGACGCCGTGCGCTTCGTGCTCTTCGCGGCGCTGGGCACCCTGACCTCGCTTGTGGCGCAGTCGCTGGGCCTGCTGATCGGCGCCGCCTCCACATCCCTGCAGGTGCGTGGTTCCCGCCAGGTGCCGAGACCCCACCCCCGTCCTCCTGCCTGAGGTTCAGACTTCCCGGAGAAGGCTTCGTGCCTGACCTGTGGGAGGAGCCTGTTGCCAGGGTGGTCGGGAGGGCAGTCTCCTCCTCCTGCAGCTGGAGGGAGCCTGCTAGGCGAGTGCTCACGGCTGCCCTGCCCAGGACTGTGTCTCACAGCAGACAGCGCCTGCCCCATGGCCGCCTGAGCAGAAGGTTGAGTGGGGCTGGCCCACCCCCTCCAGCAAGGTCTGCTTGTGTTCCTGCCCCACCCAGGTGGCGACATTCGTGGGTCCCGTGACAGCCATCCCGGTCCTCCTGTTCTCCGGGTTCTTCGTCAGCTTCGACACCATCCCCACGTACCTGCAGTGGATGTCCTACATCTCCTATGTCAGGTAGCTGGGGGCCCCGCAGGGCAGAGGGGCACGGTGCTTGGGGCCAGCGCACACACAAGCTGCTGCCTGGCCTCCCGCTAGGGTGGATGTGGACAGGGGTGTCTGCACCTTTTATTTTCTCCCTACTCTTGGGCACCGCACTGTCACCCAGGGGAGCTGTCCCAGGACTACCCCACATGGCAGCGTTTCCCCATTTCATATGAAATACGCCATAACAAGACCCTGACTCTTTGTGCAATTTGAATAAGAAATCCAGTGGGAAGCAAGCCGTCTCTTCAATGTCCCAGTGTCCTGGCACAAGGGTATGCTAGAACCCGCTGCCCTCAGGCTCCGGGCTTTGTCCCCGTGCCGAATGTCTCTGCACGCTGCAGCTCCCCGCCCCCGCAGCACAAGAGCTGGGGACAAGCACTGCTTTTCCAGAATGTCGCTTGAGACCCGGGTGGATTGAGCAGGCAGACGAGAGCCACACAGAGCTCCGGTCCTGGGCTGCGCTGGTCTATGCCCTCCAGCACCAAGACAGGAGACCCGGGCCTTCCTTCTGAAAATCGGTGTCTGGGTTCTGCCGAGGCGAGGCTGGCACAGAAAGGAGAGGGTGTACAAGTGCTTTATTTAAACCCTCCTGCGTGCCTGCTGGGACATCCACCCACTGTTACTTCCAGCTGTTACAGAGGACCTTTCAGAGCCCGAGTACCCCAACTGCAACCCAAATCCCATTTATTTATCCCATAGGGCCAACACTGCAATTAAACTGAATACTGAGGTGTTAGTTTAGAAAAAGCAGCTGTTCTTAGATTCTCAGCTGCTGGAGTGACTCGGCTCATGTTCTGATAAAGAGGGCTCCACGTGCCCACCGTGGCATGCCTGCCGTAGGTTTGATTTTGTTTTGTTTTGTCTTGTCTTTTTGAGACAGAGTCTTGCTATGCAATTCAGGCTGGCCTTGAGCTCACTTTGTAGCCCAGGCTGGTCTCGAACTTGCAGTGATCCTCCTGCCTCAGCCTCCCTAGTGCTGGGATTACAGGCATGCACTACCACGCCCGGCCCTGCCGTAGGTTTGATGCCCCTGTCTTAGGGAGATGTGGAGAGGTGAAGAAGCGACCAGGAAAGAAAGCTCTTTGGCTTTTAGTCCCCTTGTCACTGGGACAACACAGCCGACACCTGCAACTTAAGGGAGAGGTTGGTTGTGGGTCACAGCTTCAGATATTCCGGTCCATGGTCAGCTGTCTCCAAGGCAGGGCAGCAGGGCAGAGGGGCCTGGCTGAAGAGAGCTGCTCATCGCATGGAGAACAGGAAGCGGGGGGAAGCCCTTCCAGGCCATGCCTCCAGTGACCCCCTCCCTCCTCCAGACCCCACCTCCTAAGAGCGTGTCAGCTGTGACCCTCAGAGTCCAGTCACCTGTCCGCAGCCCCTCCTACAAGTGCAGGGGCTTTGCAGGACATCTAGATCTAGCCCACAGCAGGCAGGAAGAGGCTGGCTGAGCCAGGGGCACGCCGCAACCTGGCCTTTAGCAGATAAGCCTCCTCTCATGCCTTGCACTGTCCCCCCAGGTATGGCTTCGAGGGTGTCATCCTATCCATCTATGGCTTGGACCGAGAAGACCTGCACTGTGACATTGATGAGACGTGCCACTTTCAGAAGTCAGAGGCCATCCTGCGGGAGCTGGACGTGGAGAACGCCAAGCTCTACCTGGACTTTATCGTGCTGGGGATTTTCTTCATTTCCCTGCGCCTCATTGCCTATTTTGTCCTGAGGTACAAAATCCGGGCAGAGAGGTAAAACGGCCGTGCCGGGAAGGAGGAACATTATATGTGGCGGCCGAGGGCCCCACCAAGTGGCGGCTGCGCGCCTGTGTCTGGTGACACGGGGACTCCCCTGACCCCACCGTGGGAGCCTCGCCGGTCAGTGTGGTCCTGTGTTCAGCTTCTCCACCCGCCTGGGCTGGATGTTCTCTCACTACCTTTTCTAGCTTTAACTAGGACGATGTAGAAAGGTCTGTTTTGTTTTTACATGCAGAATTTAAAACACCACAAATGGGGGCAGCGTTTAAAACTGCGACACAGCTGGTGACAAGAGGCTTCCTTGGTAAATTCTGTCCTACTGCGGAGGTGACAGGAGTCCTGGACAGGGAACCAGGACTCCTTCTCTGTGGGTCATGTGAAGAGTCCGTCCCGCGGGGGAGCAGACAGCCTGAGTGAGGAATGGCCCGTTTTATGGCTTCCTTCTCCTGGTTTTCTTTCTAAAGTTTGTCTCTTTTCTGACTAAGTCACTTTCAGAACCAAAAGTCGGTAAAGGTCACTCATTTTAAGAAAGCGTACCTTTCTTGTGGAGGGTGTGTTCAGGGTAAACAACATACTGTGTGCAGAGATAGAGGAATTCGACCTAATCTTGGAGCTGTCTTGTTTCCAGCTGAAGCTGTGAAAAGTCCTGGGGAGTGGGGGGTCGACACCGACACCAGCGGTGCCTGCACCAATGCAGGAGTCCCTGAGAGCCCCCCCCACAGTGCTCCGATGAAATTGGCCAACTCTTTCATGCCATTTTCTTTTCCACCTGCTTCTATTTTATGCAAAATAGTTTCCTCCGAAATTTCTGACCACCTTCATTTTGCCTAGAAAAAATTGTGCATATCCGCCCAGTTGAATTTTAAAGAATATGTTCTTTGCTCATCGATCGCATCAACTACCTCCACTGCACTGGGAAGCTGAGACTGAGGAATTGTCAGGCGGGACCCGGGAGCCTTGGGCCAGCCAGAGCCGCGGGAGGGACCTGGGCCGCGAGACGAGGCAGGTGGTTCAGATCGGGTCACCGTTAGGAAAACAGAGTTGCCTCGTCCTTCCAGGACGGCATGACCCTGGTGTCAGGGTGTTCCTTGAAAGACTCTTCTTGTGGCAGATCAGCCGTCTCCCCTGAGCCGCAGTTTTCCCTTCTGTAAATACCGCCCTGGCTCACGTTCATGGCTATTTTCAGCTCTGCAAGGCTCTGAGGTTCCTGAGGCCTTCATTTCCTACTCACACAGGATGGGAAGGGTCCACAGTTGACTGTGTGTGTGGATTTGGCTTTAAAATCACTTAGAGAGTTCTTCTTATTTATTTTTTCACTCCTGGATCTTTTTTTTTTTTTTTTTTTTAAGCAGAAACAGTTGAAATCTATATTAAGATGTATTGTTAAGCTTGCTTGTTCTATACAAATAGAAGATTGCCTTAGATTCTGTTTTTAACCAGGGTCCAACTTAGCCTTTATAAATAAAGTCTTGATTTAACTTCAAGTGTAATCGCCATGCGCAAGGAAGGCCTGCTTCGCGATTGCTGGAGGCGCGTGCAGTTGGCAGGAGCGAAGAGATGGCCTGGGTTGAGGTCTGTACTGGAAGGCCGTCCCCGGCCTTCGCTCTTCCTGTGGCTTGGTGTCGTGGGGCTGTGGTCTGTGGCCCCCTCCCCAGGCGCTGTGCCCTGGGGAGCCACATTGCTATTCTGAAGACAGCTTCCCCTCGCTGCCATCCGCAGAAATACATCCGGGCTCCAAAGCACCTCGGCCCTTGAGGAACCCTTTCCCTCGGAAGCCACACTCCTTGTACCCCCCTTTCCACGGGGAGCAGGTTATTCTTACCCTGTACAAGTGAGGGCCTGGCCAGGACCCCTCAAAAGGCCCATCATGGGGTACGAGGGGCGGCAAGGGTGAGTTTTTAAAGGACACTGACTTGAGCAGGTGATGGTGCGGAGGTGGCCCCTCAGGCTGGCCTGCTGCCCCTCTCCTGGGTCCTCAGGAGGCCTGCCGTGGGCAGCCCCGGTCCCTTTTCCATGTGCACAAGGCCCCGAGGTGCGGCTCCCCTCCACTGCCACCCGGGTCCCAGTGCTCTCCTGTGCATTTCTGGGTGCTCCTTGCCTTTTGTTCTGGTTTCGTAGTACCCTTTCTCCTTGGACCTGAGGCAGCGTCCACACAGTCACCCACACTGATTTCTGAGTCATCGTGGGACGAGGGGCTAGCGAGCTCGGTTCCCTCCTCTAGGGTGGAAATTCAGACCTCCCGGAGTTAGCAGAGGAGACTGCAGCCCAAGGAGTGCATTTCAAGGAAACTTGCTGAGGGAGAGGAGAAACGGAGTTCGTGGGCACTGCCCGGAAAGCAGCCTCCTCTCCCAGGCTTGCCCCCGCATGGCCAGGGATGCTGAGACGAGGAGAGGTGCGGCAGTGTGCCCAGGGCCCGGAGCTGGGGCGGGGAGGGGGTTGAGGAGCTCCTGGTGCAGTCACCAACAGGTGGCCGTGTGGGGAAGGCCGTCCCCTGGGGCTCACCTTGCCTCTCACCGTGGAGGGCCCATCCTGCCTCGGCCTGGTCCCAGCTTGCTAGCATGGCCACCTGGCCCGCAGCTGTGCACACGTGTGCCTCTGCATATTCACACACGTGACGGGTGTGTGCAGACACGCATGTGCATGTGTGTGGACTGCTCTGAGGTGTCGGTGGGGCCTCCTTCATCTCGGTGGCGTAGCAGCCCCTCAACCCTCACCGCCCTGACCTCCGAGAAGGACAGCGAACTGCCCCTCCTTTAGTTCCTGTGGTGCCGACGGTACCCGTGGGAGCAAAGCCCACCGGGCCTCTCGTCAGACGCCCGCCAGCTGCATGGGAACAGGACGGCAAGGAAAGCGAAGCCCAGGGGCGGGAGAGGCAGAATGTATGAACGGAAGCTTAGATACTTTTCAGAAGTAAAGACGCTAATAAAATATTTTGTATCAAACTTTGCACTCGCGCTCAGTGTCCAGTGCTTCAGGGATTGGCCTGAGCTTTGCTAGGCGAGCCGGCGTCTAGGCTGCACTTGGGACGCCCTTCCTGACGCGGCGGCCGCTGACCCCAGCTGGATAGTCACTGCCCCCCTCCAGGACAGCCAGCTTTTCGGGTGAGCTGTCTCGAGGTTGGGAGTTTGCCCTAGGCGCCCACACCTCTGCTGTGTGTGCGGGCCCCCTGCTGCAACGCCCTGCTCCCTCCCTCAGGCCCCAGCAGGGGGCACCCCATCCACAGTGCTGGTCCCTGAGACACGCGGTTCTCGGCCCCGCTCTGTGGCCCAAAGTCGCAGTGAGCAGGTCCCAGCTAGTTCCCAGCCCCCCACCCCTGGCCAGGCGATGTCCCCATAGTGATCACAATGGAAAGGCAGCAGCAGCTCAGGCCAGGACTTGAACCTGGGCCAGAGAGGGGCCAAGCGAGGTCACAAGGCTGTGTGGCCATGGTCCCTGCCGCCCTCCCGTGACAGGGAGGGGCAGGTGAGCACGATGCGCGCCTGGGGCACAGGCTCACTCTGTTCCCCTGGCACCTGGCTTCTCCCTCCCTGGCCCCCTCGCCAGGCTGCCCACTGCCAGGACTCCGTACAAGGTGCAATCAACGATACAGTGAATGCTTCCATTTAAAAAAAGAAAAAAACGACTTGTTACATACAGTAAAACACACATTGCTGTGGGTCCCCCTCAAAATCCTCTCCCTCGCTTCCAACACACTGCTCCCATCATTGCTGCCACTTCCTGCGGCAGCTCTGGGGTCCTCTTTCCTGAGTGTCTCTAGTTGCGCTGTCCAGGCTGCCTCAGTGTCCTGAACGGATTCAACACTTTTCCCTCTCATGGTCATTTTGACTGTGGGAAAGAGCCGGAAGTTGCGGTGTCAGATCCGGTGACTAAAGGCGTATGAGGACACGGCGTCCTGTTTGCGTTTGACAGAAATTGCCATAACCAGTTAATCAGTGTTTGGAGATCAAAAATGTTTTGAATGTTTAAATTTTAAAAATGTATTACACCACACTCCATGGCATGAAACCCCTCACAATATTCAGACCGCTCCCCTCCCTGGACCACATGTCTCCCTTTGCTTTGGCAATGTGTCTTTCACTGTAGGAAGTTTTGTGGTTTTTTTTAATTTAAACACTCACCATCGATTTTGGTCACCCCTGTATGTGGCAGTGCTGGCACCTGGTGTCTGGCAGGTCCCCTGCGGAGACGGGCTCCCGGCATCCCTGTTCGGGGTGTGCGGCTCTGGGTAGGGATAGAAAGGACGGCGCTAAAGGATCCCGTGTGTCCCTAGTGCAGTGGGGCCACAGCTGGGCCTGTGCTGTTTTGCTCTTTGGAGTCCAAACTGCTCCCCTTTCTGGGGGGCCTTTCAGGTCAGCATTCAGAACACAGTGCAGGGATGTGGGCTGTTTCCCCAGGGTTCCGTGGGGCTGTCTTTCATCCCTGAGATCTCAGGGAAGCCGTATGGATACAGAGCTTCAAACCCTGTGATGGCCCCCAGGCTCTCCCTAGAGTGACGCCATCCAGGAGGGAACCGGCCGGTCTCTGCAACTGCCCAGGCCGCACCTTGGCGTGGGTTTCCCCGGGGCCATGGCGGGGGTGGCATTTGTTTCCTGCTCGCCACTGCAGGGAGGTGCGATGTCTGGAGCTTTGAGAGCTTTGTGTTCTGGAGGGCACTGAGCTTGGACAACAGGCACATCCACTTCTGGGGAGTCGCCTGGCCACCTTCTTCTCGGGGGCCCCTCCTCGCACCCTCTCCTATGGGTGACACACGCCAGGCCCTGAGGGGAAGGGCAGGAAATCACAGAGTCTACACTGAGAACCCCATGTTCTTCCTGGAGATGTCAGGATGCCACTGAATCCAAAAGGTCCCACAGTTTGATTTTTCTGAAAATATTTTAGGAACTACAGTAGCTATTTGATTAGGATGCCTTCACATTTCTTTATGTTCCGTGACCTTTGAAACATCAACTTTCTGAGCTTCATCATAAATATTGGTAATTCCTTGGACTGACTAAAATAGGAGTGAAACATTCATCTGGCATGGTGGCACACACGAGCAACCCCAGCACTGAGGAAGCCGAGGCAGGAGGATCACCATGAGTTGAGGCCAGTCTGGGCTACATAGTGAGTTCAAGGCCAGCCTGGGTTACATAGTGAATTCAAGGCCAGCCTGAGCTACATAGCAAGACCCTGTCTTAATAAAAATAAAATAGGACTGAAACATTCTATCACCCAAATTTCTGATGAAGTGGGTCCTATGCTGCCTGCCGGAGTGGGCAGTGCTAGGAGGTCAGTGCTAGGGCAGAGGGGTTAATACGTGCAGCCACCTTTCCTCCTTTTCTGTTCCTTTCATTCTTGGCGACATTGTGGCAAAGCCTGATCACCGGGGAATCTGAGCACTGTTACCGTTTATCTGCGGAGGAATTGTTTACCTATTACTCCTTCCTAAGCAAAAATCAATGCAAGTAACTTTGTAGTCAGTGTGCGGTGGGAACATCTCACTCAAGTGCAACGTGTGTCTGTTTTTATAATTCAGGGTGGGTCACTGTCCAGAATGAGCCCTGTTCCCTGGGGAAGCAGGCTGCGGGAGACCGAGCTGGGAGAGGTGAACCTGCATGCCGCATCCATGATACATATTTACGTGCAGTGCCCCCAGGGCCGTCTGGGGTGTGTGGCCCCTCGGTCGTCCCTGCCAGGGCGCCTGAGCCAGAGCAGACCCCAGGACGTGAGCTTCCGACTCCACCCTCCCCACCTCCCCTGTCCATTTCTGCCTCGGTCTCCTTAGATTTGTACCTGCACTTTTTGCAGACTTGAACTTGGTTTCTGACATTAGATGCCATTTACGAACAATGTGATACACATCAAATAAAGCAGCGTTATTTTCAGAGGTCTGCTGTCCCTTCTTTCTGCCTCTGGGTGCTGCACCAGCTCTCAGACCTGGTGGGAGGAGGAGGCCGGGGTCTGGCGAGGGCCGGGGTGTCTCTTCCTCCTAACACCTGGGCTTCCGCTGCGGGTGCTAAGAGGGGTTTCCAGGAAATGGGGAGGATTGTGCAGGGGAGGGGCTTCTCCAGCCCCTGCCATGCTGAGCACCAAGTGCCTTTGTGTGTGTTGTCTCCCCCAAGCATCCTCAGACCCGAGATGCCACCATCAGCCCCATTTGGCAGATGAGGAAACTGAGGCTCAGAAAGATTAGACTGTGTGCCCGAGGCCACTGAGCTGGAGGCAGGATTCAGGGCTCCGCTGGGTCCCTGGCCCCTTCATTCCATTCCCATGGGAAGAACATTTCCGGAGGCACAGTGTAAGGCGAGACCATTTTGTCCCTCTCCTGACCTCTGCGTAGCCCAGACTCCCGCCCCTCCTCAATGCCCAGATTTCTCCCACCCACCCGGGCCCCTCCTCCAGGGCATCCTTATGGAATGCCGTCATTGCTATCCGAGAAAACACACCTCTCCCCACCCCACCGCCTTAGCAGTCTGGGGGGCAGTGGAGTTGGCCACAGGACACACTTGGATCCTCTCCTACCCCTGGCCGAGGTAGGGAGAGAGACCACTGACCCCCACCCAAGCTCCCTTCCCTGCACCTGGCTAGAAGTCCCGAGGTTTGGCACCCTCCCTGGAATACTCCTGGAATCCAAGCAGCCCTTTCTCTCTGAGGGACGCTACTGTGGCTTAGTGTTATCAGGGAGAAAGCACCTACGAGAGACCGGATATAGGAACAAGCAGAGCATTATGGGAGCCGGCAACTGACACTCTGACAGAGTCAGAAAACAAAATGTCGGCTCCACTGGACTTTACCTTCAGTTTATATACCTTTTAGGTTTCCGTAGTAACCACATTACCTCATTTTCAAGAATTTTACAAGAATGCCACATATCTGTCATTTTCCCAAAAGCTGACGGTCAGGCAGACATTGGGTGAACACTGTGGTTTAACGTCTAGCCTACTTTCCAATTTATTTATTTGTTCCTCAGGGTAATGATTTGTTCTCCTTTCGTGGGTGTTATGGTTAACTAAGAGGGAAGGGGGTGAGGAGTGAATTCATCTAACGTGTAAATGAATTTAGGTGACTTTTAAAATGGAGTTTAAAAAAATGGTGTCTCTCTGGCCCTACCAGTAGCCTGCATTTGAACTGCAGAAGCTTTCCTGGGAAACAGTGGAAGGAAACCCACGCCCTCTACCAGACGCTTGGAGAAGTCGGACAATTTCCTGGCTGGGCCGAGGCTTGGGTGGGTGGGCCATCCAGCGGCATGGAGGAATAGGTGTAGGTGTCTGGGGGGCCCTCTAGTGGGGCTCTGTCAGCATACAAGGGACGGAGCCCTGGAGGCATGGGTCTATGTGCTGCAGTTTTGCAAGAGAGAAGCCTGCAGTTCTGCTGTCCACCAGCAGCAAGGGGGCCCAGGCAGGTTCTGGACATGGTGCCATTTCAAGCCCACCAGGAAGGTATTCAATAGCAAAATGATCCCTGGACTTAGTGGATCACAGCTCATTGTCTGAGCCACCCTGAGCCCTGCTTGATGTCAGTCAGTTTTAGAGCTGCCCGGGCCAAGCTTGGACCTTGCCAGAGCTGGGTCCCAGGGCAAATCCCTGAGGGAACCTCTCTGGGATAAGGTCTGGGGAAGGGGCTGAGGGAGAGTCCCCACTCTGGGGAAGATGAGCTCAGCCCTTCGCTGGCAGAAGCCATGGGTGGAGTTAAACGTGGGTATGCGCAGCCATGACTGGGCCCGGGTCCCAAGACCCTGTGCCTTGGGGCAGGCGAGCACCAGGATTTCCAGGGAAAGGAGGAAACCCGCCCCCCGCCCCCGCCCTTCCCGGGCTGAGTTCCTCCACGGAGGCCTCCATGCTGCCACTGCCACCTCGTGTCACACCCCGTGCACGTGGATGGGTGAGCTCCTGGACCCTGGGGTAGCTCAGAAGGTTCAGGGGTTCCTGAGGGCTCTGCCCAGGTTGGGCAGGTACAGGGAACAGAGGGATTTTACCTGCTGCCCCAACAGCTCTGGGGGTGCCCTGGAGAGATGGGGTGTCTGAGAAAGCGCCAAGGTCTCTGGGGTCCCTCCCCACTGTTGGACCCTCCCCACTGTCCTGATGGAAAGGGGGGCTTTAGGCAGAAAGGCAGAGAACACAGATGCCAACATCTGGGAATTTTCTTTCTCAGTTTGAAAGATACGATGATCCAGGTTTAAACAGAGAAGGAGGGGAGAGACCCTGACGGAGGCAGGCAGACGGCTCCGGGGGGAGTGGGCAGGGGACACAGGGCCTCCCTGGGGGGACCCTCCCCAGCAGCAGCCCCTCCTCTCTTCATGCAAATATTTCCGAAGGCCGCTTTTGCTACTCTGAAATGAAACTGACTCCTTAGGCATGACTACACACAGACTTCTGAAAATAAGGTATGCGCAATACCCTATAAAAATAAGAGATGTGGAGCCCGGCCTGGTGGCCCACACCTATAATCCCAGCACTTGGGAGGCTGAGACATGAAGATTGCCAGACGTTCCAGGCCAGCCTGGGCTACATAGCGAGTTGAAGACCAGCCTGGACTACATAGCAAGACCCTGTCTCCAAAAAAAAAAAAACAGAGGTGAGAGGAAAGCAATACCGTGTCATCGCATGTCAGCACGCCTGTGCGCACAGGAGTGGGAGGAGCCCTGGGCCATTGATGGGCACCTGTGAACTGGGTCTCAGCAAATGGGCAGCTCAGCTACAGCTCTGAGCACAGGGGCAGGCTTCCTGCGTTCCTGGGCAGCGTGGGTGCATCCGTGCCATGCACGACAGACACGGCTTTGTGTTGGGGCATAAGGCCTTAGCCGGGCTGTAGGCTCAAACAGTTTTGTAGCCAGTGTGAGCATCCTGGGACCTGGGACACCCCCCGTAGCCCCATTTAGATGGCACTGGGAACCCGTTTGCAGGTGCGACACCCATGTGACAGTGCGGCCTCCGTCGAGGCCTGCGTGGCTCTGGGGCCGACCACCACCACCCGAGGGCCTGGGGACCAGGCAGCCCCGAACGGGTTTGGAGCTGGCTCTGTGTGTGTGAGGCCGACGTCCCCTGGGGGAGCAGGCAAAACTGGGGAGTGGGTTCGGAGAAGCCCAGCCCCTCCCGGACCCCAGAAACTGTAGGAAGAGCCTGTGGTGGACTCAGCCTTGCATGGTGACTTGGGGAGCCTCCAGGAAATGGTTTGCTAGGCACTGCATGCTCTTTGGAGGTGGGGTGATCAGCGTGGCTTCTTCATTTCACTGGGAAGGCGAGAGGCCCCCTGCAGACGCCAGTGAGTCTCCAGGAGCGGTGGGCACATACAGCAACCAGCAGAGGGCGCCACTCATCCTGCATTTGGTCACAGAACAAAGTGGGCGGCTTCTTGGTCCTGGGTCTGCTCACCACCCCGACCCTGGGCACCCTGGGAGCCCTTATGAGCATAAGACAGCCACTACAGGGGTGCTGGGGGCTGCTGTTCTCTTTCTCCTAACACACACCCCTTCTGGGGGCTCGAGCCTCACCACCCTGCTTGGGGTCCAGAGGGAGGCAGGAAGCACCCCAAGTTCCCAACAGGAGGTAGAGGCAGACACCCCAGGTGACTCCCCTGGAAGAGCCGAGGACATCCCCATTCCCCAACCCAAGACAACACGAGAGAGAAGGCGCCCCGCGTGCGCTGTCCATTCCCAATAGACAAGCGGGGTTTGGGCCCCTGCATCTGGCAGTGACCAGAGGCGATTTGCTTCCCAGGCTCCAAGGGAAAGAGGTCCAGTGGTGATAAAAATAAACTTCATTTCTACACGAGGGAGCCTGGTGTCATGGTGCACACCTGCAATCCCAGAACTCTGGGAGGCTGTGTAGGAGGATTGAAAGTTTGAGCCCGGGGCTGGGGATTTAGCTCAGTAGCACAGTGCCTGCCTGGCAAGCACAAGGTCGTGAGTTCAATTCCCGGTACCGGAAAAAAAAAAAACAACAAAAAAAGAAAGTTTGAGTCCAACCCGGGCAATGCAGCAATGCAATGAGACCCCTCGGGGCTGTCGGCAGCACCTCGATGGCCTAGTAAACAGCAGGGACTGCACACCCTCCACCAGGGCCAGGAGTCAGCACACAGGGTCCACCTGGGGCACCCAAGCCCCTGCTTCACGATGCCTTAGTGCATCCCTGGCCCCAGGTGGGCTGGGGCAGGGCCGGGAGAATGGCTGGGGAGCAAGGAGGGGTGGCAGGGGTCTCCTCCCAGTGGAGGGGGTGACAGGGTGCTGGAGGGTGTCACAGGGCCCCAGCTGGGGACTTGCTCTCTGGCCTCGGGCATGGTCACCTTGGGGAACATGTACCCCCTTGTCAGTTTCCTGCCATTTAGCAGAATACCCAAGGCTGGGCGCTTAAAACAGATTTATCAGCTCCATTTCTGGGGGCCGAGAGCACAAGGGAGGCTTCGCACTGGAGGGCAACACCAGGCTCGTGTGGTGGGCAGGAAGCAGGGCTCTTGGGTCGCCAGCTCTGCCCAACCAGCAGCTTCCAGGAGCTCCCTTCCTTCTCGTGCTGATCCCCACCAAACCTGACGACCCCGTGACCCCTCTCCACAGCACCACCCTGGGGCTGAGCTTCCGAGTGGGAACCCCAGGGGCTGCCCTCAGCCACCCGGAAACACCTCAGCACCCGGCGCACCCTCACGCTGGACAGGCCCTTGTGTCACTTCCTGGCGGGAGGCAGCTCCACCCTGCGTAGCCAGGGCAGCAGGAGGGCGGGAGAAGCTTCTGGAAGGGGTGCAAAGCACTGCTCCATCGAAACTGGGGCCGCAGGGCTGGAGGGACGGAGCCACACCCCAGGCTGAAGGAGTGGTCTGGGGTGGACCCGTGCCTGGTGACCCTGCTCTAGCAGACAGGGATGGGGTACAGTGCGTTTACAGTCCTCAGGGAGGGGGTGTGACGGGGGTGGCAGGTGCAAGCCAGGAGGCTTCTGGGGTCCCTGGCGCAGTGGCCATGGCAGTTCTCCATGACCAGGGTGTGGGAGGGAGATCTCAGCTGTCTACCCTGGCACAAGGCGAAGGCCACCACAGTGGCCTGTGGCCAGGGACACTGACTCCCTCCTCTGGCAGGATGAGGCCACGCCTCACAGGCTGGGCATGGTCGCCCTGCAAGGGACGCAGAGGGGCGGCCCAGGCTGGCAGGGGGGCGGCAGGGTCTCTCCCCAAGGAAGCTGGGCTCCCTCGGCATAGCCCGGGTCCCGGGTGCACCTGAGGGTCACTCCAGATCAGCAGGTGGCGCTGCTGGGCACTGGCCTGGACCCGGCTCCAGATTCCCAGACTGGGTCCCTCTGAGCCAGGACCTTTGGACACATCACCTCAAGAGATACTGTCCCCTCAGCTGCCAGACAAGGATGGCAAAGCTCCGGGCTCCAAGGCTGGCTGCCCTGTGGAGGCAGTGTCTCTCGTCTCTTTCCCAGTGGAGGAAACCAGGGACCCCACCCCTGCGGCCGTGTGGGGGGTGTGACTAAGGGGTCCCAGTGGGAGCAGGGTGCCACTCAGCCAGCTGGCACCATGGGCAGAAGCCCGAGAGAGACCTGGGTGTGGGGGGCGGGGCCGTCCTGGAAGTGGGGTGGCTTGGGCACTGGGGGGCTGTGAGAGGAGCTCCCGGGCTCCCCGCGCATCTGTTCCAGTGGCGCCAGCTGTAGCCACAGTGAAAGGCGCCCCAAAGCGCCTCGGTGTCAGGCTTAAGAAGCAAATACAAACAGCGCCAGCCTGGAAGGGGTCTCTTGGTTTGATAGCGTCACCACAATACACGGTACTAGCTTCTTGTTGTTTTCGTAGCACTGGGCATTGAACCCGGGGCCTTCACTCTGCGCTACATCCCCAACCCTTTTTATATTTTGAGACAAGGCCTGGCTAAATTGCTCAGGCTGGGCTCAAACTTTTGATCCTCCTGCCTCAGCCTCCCAGCGTGCTAGATCGCAGGTGTGCACCACCACACCCGGCTCTTCGTGATCGTTAAAACTTAGCTGTGGGATAGTTCTTCTCGGCTCTCAGAAGGGGGGATGGGTCACACGGAGGGTTGCAGGCCTTCCTTGTCACGTGGCTGGGTCTTGCACCTGCTGGGGCTCCTTGGGGTCTGTTTGACACCCCCACCCCCACCCGTGAGAGCACACGGTAAGCTAAAGAATGGCGGCAGTGGGCTTCCGGCGTGAAGAAGTGTCCTCATGCTGACACAGGATCTTTATTCTTTGGGACGCTAGGCCCTGACTTTAGCCCAACTCAGCAGCATGCTGGCCGGGAGCAGGGGTGGGGGGCTCTCAGCCACCTGGAGCGGGGGACCTTGTGGCGCGGCGGCAGGCGAGCTTCAAAACGTGCATTCTGGAACAAAGCAGAGGTTTGGTGAGCTGCCGTCTCCAACCCAGCAGCCGGCTTCCCCAGGACCCACCCCCCGTGCCAGGGACGAGTGGACCTGGGAGGGCCTGGAAGATGACAGGGGAGATGCCCTTGGGGGGCTGGGTGCAGGGCAGAGGGAAGAGCCCTGGGCAGTGCCCCCTTGGCTCCAGACCCGGGGGCCCTCGTCCGACTCCACTGGTGGAAGAGGAAGCCCTGGGGGGGGGCTCCATCTTTGGTTGGGGCCAGAGCAGCTGGGACATGGGCCCCCCTGCTGCTCCAGGACAAAGGGCACAGCTGCCCCCTTTGGATGTCCATTCCAGGAAGGTGCTTGGGGCAGGTGTGTCCTTCCTAGAAGGTGCACTGGCACCTGGGCATGCCAGGTGGCTGATAGCAGACAGCTACGCCCAGTACAGGGTGGGCCCAGATGAGCCAGGACAGCCGTCCACCTGCTGTCTGCGCTCGGCCCCTCCCAGGGAGGGTCCCCGGGAGTCCCCTGCACCACACCCCGCAAGCCACCCGGCTGCTGTCTGCTGTGAGCACCTCACAGACGCAAGGGGCTCTGGGTGGCCGGTTTGCTAGTCGGCCCCAGCCGTCAGCCGGGCTCTGCAAGCCCACCCACTTCCCCTCTCTCCAGGGCAGCTTTGAAACGCGTGCCTTCTGCACGGAGCCTTCGCTGTGAACAGCTCCCTTTTCTGTCTTACAGCGCCCCTGGCCTGAGACCTCACGAGGGAGGTAGGCGCGGCGCCGGGAGTCCTGCCGAGGCCAGGGCCTGGTGGCTTTCTGGGGACCTGCAGTGCGCACCTCCGCGTGCCCCAGGACTCCGCGCACTGCCACCGGCCTCACCTGTCTCCTGCAGAGGCTTGAAGCACCAGGGCACGTTCCGGATGCTGGAGTCAAAGCAGCAGCCCCGGTTGTGGCACTGCTCCTGGGTGACCTGGGGGTAGCCGCAGTCCACCCGCTCCTTGGCTGGGACCTTGCATTGACTCTCCGCTGCACAAACCACATCTGGTCAGCTGCCGGTGCCCTTCCTGCTCGGGGCTGTGTGCTGCACTCGTACCCCACCGCCTCCCACCCCAGGCCCACCCCACTCTGGGTGGCCGCACCCCCTGCCCCGAGGGTGGGCTTCCCGCGGGGACCCAGGAACCCGGCCACCTGCACAGGTGTCTGGCGCACGTTCCTCTCAGCTGGGCCTGGGTGCCCTCCCACTGACGGAGCCTGTGGGACTCGGGGTCCCCCGAACCCAGAACAGAGCCATCTTCCTGGTTCTATCAATAAAACTTTCCCCTTTTCTTAAAAACGAAATGTGTGCTGTGAGATCTAAACCGCTGGAGGAACCCTGGGTGCCGGCAGACTGTGGCTGTGTGTCCTGGTCCCCCGTGCCGCCCACGCCCGCTGTTCACACAGGCCTGCGTGTGTACGCGTGTGCGTGTGTGCGTGTGTGCGCTTGTGCGTGTGTGCGTGTGTTAACACACACGGCACAGCTCACCTGCCCCATTAACCAGCTGCATTTTCCCACAGAAAACAGAAACCCAGAAGCCCCCCAGCCTCTCCCGCTGTGGCCTAGTCCGGCCACACGGATCCCTTCCTGCCTGGCTCCCGGCTCTGCCTGCCCCGGCCTTCCGCTGTGCCTGGTGACCTGGGCAGCAGGGGCCGCCCAGCTCCCGGGTCCGAGGCTGGGTCTGGGAAGGCTGCCCTCCCTGCTCTGTAGGTCCCAGAGCAAAAGGCACAGCCTACCTGGAGCTGGGAGGCACAGCCTCTGTGTGTGCGTGTCGGGACCGCTCCCCTCTCCTTTCCTGAGTGATGACCTGCCCCATCCAGAAATCTCCGCAAAGATAGCAAGGGGGCGGCCAGCCTGGGGTCCAGCCCTGATTCCACACTGGCCAGAGAGGCTGCTTTTTTTAGGTACGGAAATTTCCTCTATGCCTCAGTTTCCTGCCTGTGAAATGGGGACAGTAAGCCCCGTGGTCCTGGGTTATTGCAAGCAAATCCGTGCGTGTGATAAAAGCTAACGGTTACACTGGCCGGCTCAGCCCCTGGGAGTCCCCTCTCCCGGGGCCTGTGTCCCCACCCTGCGCCTGGCAGTCGGCGATACTCACACAGCCCCAGGTACTCGGCAGCCCAGCCCGAGGACCCCAAGGCCACGACCAGCAGCAGCAGCCAGAACCCTCTGGTCTCCATGACGACGTGTGCACTTAGGGGAAGCCTGGCACCGGATGCGCCGGCCGCCCCCGGCGGTCCCTTTATACCCACCGGCCCAGCCGCTCCCCTGCCCAGTGTTTGTTTGGGGAGGGGGCCCCTCCCGGGCTCTGGCTCCGCCTGCGTCTGTGCCGGGATTGTAAAGCTCCCGCAGACTCATCTGTGCGGGGAGGCGGGGTGGGGGTGGGAGGAGTGGTGGACGAGAACAGCGCCGCCTCCCGCCCCACCCGCGCAATGCCAGGTGCAAGGCCGAGAGACACCGAAGAACCCCGCGTCACCCGCAGCCAGCTAGGTCAGTCTCCTACACGCGGGAGGCAGAAATTCTTTCTCTTGTTTGCTTTTTATCAGCAAAACCGTTTTCTATTAACCGCATTTTAATAAATGCACGAAATGCGTTTATTCAATGCATTTTAATAACACAGGAAAGAATCCCCGGCTGGAGACCTCACCGTGCGGACGCAGGCTCTCAGCACCCTCCTGGCCCCCGGCGGAGCACAGGGTCCCCCGCGCCGGCGCCCGCTGCCTACCCCGCCCGGACCCTGCCTATGTGTCTCTCCCGCCACACGCAACAGGGACAGGCCGTACAGCTTCTCCAAGTTAGGTTTTTCTTTTCTTTTTTTCAATAAACACTGTATCTCTTTTTTAAATAAGAACTGGTTTTATATTAATTTATTTTATCTTTTATTTTGATTGGTCCGCGTTTGCAGTGCAGTGATGGCCTTGCGTGGGGTTGGTGCGTGTGTGTAACACAGTTGAATACTTTTCATACTCTCTTCCCCTTCCCCTCTGTCTCTTGGTCCTTTTCTCTCTTTTGTAAAAAGATCTGTCTCCCTGTTTCCTATTATCTGTCTTTTATTTTGTTCTTTAATTTATTTATACTTTGGGCCTCTCATATAAGAGAAACTGCATGATATTTAACCTTCTGTGTCTGATTTATTTCACTTAGTATTATGGTCCCCAGGGGCATCCATTTTCCTACAAATGACACCAGTTTATCCTTCTTTATGGCAGAGTAGTACTCCGCTGTGTGTAAATACGTTTTCTTTATCCATTCATCTGTTGATGGACATAGAGGCTGTTTCCAAGAATTAACTGCAATGAGTTGAGCTGCTATAAACAGGGGTCCACACTCTGCGCTGGAGATTGCCTTCCCATTGCACGTCTGGGTCTAGACGAGCTGGGATAATTAAACCTGACTTCCGGGGAGGAAACAGGCCCCACACTGAAGACTCCTGCAGACGTTGCCCCTCCCGCTGCAGCCCAGGACTCAGGTCTCAGTGCCCCTCATCCCCGAAATGCAGCTGATGGGGGCTGGGAGCTGACTCGCCCCCAGGAAGGTGGGTTCCCAGGACTCTCTGAGGTCCTCCCTGGCCACACGCCTTGGGTACAGGTGCCCCTGCCCACCCAGGCCTGGCCCCAGGCAGGGCACACGGCGTGTGCAGGAGACTGAGCCTCTCGCAGGGTGTCCTTGGAGCTGCCCCCCGCTGAGTGGCTGGGGGAGGCAGGCGGCTGTCACTGCGAACTGGCGCAACCCACCCGCAACCCCGGGCCTGTGCCCAGTCAGCCCTCCACTGCGGCCCAGGGCCCTCAGGCGCGTCAGGCCGCTGCTCCTTCCGTGGCCGTGGCCGTGGAGGGCAGGGAGGAAGAGCCACGCCTATGCTGTCCCGGCCCCACTTTCTCCAGGACGGTGGACACGGGCTGGGTTTTCATGGGACAGGAAGTCACTGTGGGGAGCTCCTGGGAGCCTGCTCTGGGGAACCCCCTCTGCTCTCCCTGCAAACCCACGGGCCCTGTGGCCACGGGCAGACCTGTCCCAGAGAGCCCAGGCTGCAGGGCCTGGAGACAAAGGCAGTGTCGAGTGCTGTGATCCGAGTCCGACACCTCCAGCTGGTGCCTCAGTTTCCCCGCCTGTCACACAGTGCTCTGGGAGGTGGCAATGCAGCATTCAACCAGGTGCTTGGGTTCAGGGGAGAGACGCCAATCACCTGCCGGGTGGGGGCAGCAGCCCTGGCAGCCAAGGCGCCTGAACCAGGTCCCCCGCTGATAGGGGCGCAGCTGAGGCTGGCGGGGGCAGGGCTAGGAGCGCTGGTGTTGACGCATGGGCTCTGGGCTGGCCCGGGGCTGCAGACACAGGCGGCCCTGGCACGTCCCTCGGAGGGGGCTGGGCAGCAGAGCCCACCCGCTTGCCTTGGGAGGCCCAGGCCCTCTTGGAAGACGCCTGTCACCAGGCCACAGACCCCACCCTAGCAGGTGGCCACCGTGGGCAGCTGACCTGCATGAGCAGGTGCTCCAAGGCCAGCCTCTCCCCTCAGCCTGAGTCGCCCAGCCAGGTGCAGTGCAAAGTCCTGGGAATCCTGCCCTGCTGGCCTGGCCTCATGTGCTTCGGTCTGAGGACAGACAGGGCCACCCTGTCAGATTCAAGCAGTGGGCAATCTGGCCCAGATGCTGGGGTCTCCAGACACCAGGCAGTGCCCTGACCTCAGAGCCCAGAGCCAGGTAGGGACAGACAAGCCTCGACAGTGTGGCAATATAATTTAAACTGGCAAAACAGGATGTAATTTGACTGGGTCTAGAGGGATGAGTAGGAGTTCACCACAGGAGTGAGGGTCAGAAGGGTATTCCAGACGGAGGAGTGCCTGCCTGACCTGCTTCACTGCCTTCCTAATGCTGACTCTTGGCTCCTGCACGGGAAGAAGTGAGGAGGCAGATGACACCTCCCAGGGCCCTGCTGACCAGCTGTGCCCACCCACAGCTGCCTGGGCGTGGCCTCCACCTGCACGCTCTCGCCTTGCCTCCCAGATGGGCCTTCGGGCCAGCTTGAATCAGAACCCTGGTGCAGCCACTCCCAAACACGGTGGCCACCAGGACCCTCGGTCTGGGGCAGAGGGGTGGGCACCATGCAGACCTGGCCATCCATGCACAAAGGGTCCCCTGGCTGGCCTGAATCTCCTGCCTGGAAGTGGCTCAGACACCCGGGGAGGGGCTTGAAACTGCCGGGTTCCCGGTGACTTCAGCCACTCTGGAGGCCACCAGGTACTCTGGGTTGGGACAGTTGCATCAGCCAGGATTCCAGAAACGCCCAGGGACAGAGATAAGTGGGGATGTCACTGTGGACAGCTGCACAGCAGAGGGGCCCCGGCCCGGCCCGCCCAGCTGAGGCCCAGACACCTGAAGACCGGGCCTCTCCCTCGGCCTGGCGCTGGCGCTGGCCCTGACGGGCAGTGGGGGCCGTCCTGAGTCACAAGGGAACGTGCAGGCCTGACAGCTCAAGAGCCGTGCCGCGCCCCGGGGCCAGGGGTGAGTCACTGCTGCGCACCGTCCTCAGGCTTCTTACCTGCCCAGGAGCGGGGCCCCCAAGGGGTCTCTGCATGCTCCTGGCCTTCGGGGGCCTCAGGATGAGACTGCATTGAGAAACAGGGGGACTGAGTGATCAAACTACAGTGAGGTCCACTTAGCCCCAATCTAACGCGCGTTGCAGAGGAAGACGGAGGTGGTGACAGACGCAGGAAGGACGAGGCAGAAGGACGAGGCGACACCAGCACACGGGGAAGGGGCAGCCATGTGATGACGGAGGCAGGGCTGGCGTGACACGTGCACAAACAGAGCGCTCCAACGGCCTCTGGAGGTGGCGGGCAGGAAGGGCACCCCCGGAACCCACACAGGGAGCAGGGTCGGGGCTTGGGCCTGCAGACCTAGGCCCATAGGGTGCTGTGGTTTGAGCGCCTGTCTTTCCATCTTTCCCTGCTACTCAGTGCTGGGGTTCCGGGGGCCTGGCTTGCTTCACCTGGGCCTGTAGCCCCCACCCATCTCTGGTGCCCACTTCTGTCCAACCCTGCCCCTACTGCCCGGTTAGTGGGCCAGGTTCTGCCCATGCTCTCAGCGCTGCTCCCCTCCAGGACTGCTGGGCCCCACCCCCGGCCACCATGTGCTCCCCCGTCTCCAGCCACTGCCTTTCCCTGACTGTAGATGTCTACGTACCAGTGGTCAGGTCAGTCACTGGGTGTGCTGTGTCCTTGGCCGTGGTCCTACGGTCACCAGCATAACTCCCAGTGTCCTTGTCCAGGGCAGATTAAGACAAGGTGGGTTGGGGGAGGTTTGGGGCTGTCATGTCCTGACAGAGCAGGGACCTGCTCCCCAGTACAGGCGGACTGCCATGATCGTTGAAGCCCAGGGGACTGCCAGACTGTGAGAGCAGCTGTGGGCTCTTTCACCAGCTCAGCCACCTGCGTGGGGACTGTCCTCCCAAGCCGCTCCCTGGTCACAGCCATTTCTGAGTCCCCTTTGGGCCATGTGTGACGTAGATGGAGAAGGGGCCCAGCTGCTCCCCACTGCTCTGGAAGCAAAGACACAACTGAGACAGCCAGGCGGGAGCGTGCCGTGCCCTGACACGCGTGGCCGGGGACTGCAGAGAGTGCACGGGACACAGCCAGGCTCTGCAGAGCCACATTTGGTCAGTGACAGGCTGAGTAAGTGACAGCTGTGCCTGGTCACCGGCTTCGCTGTGTGTGCACTCGGGTGCCAGGACAGTGACAGACCACCCTGGGACACACTGAAACGCCGGGGCTTCTCTAACTTATGAGTCAGGGACCCTCTGTCAGCAGGGACACTTTGTCCCCATTCCTGTTTCTCCACAACCATGTCAGTAATGCATGATGTCGGTGTGGAGTGGAACAGTGCCTTAGTGTCGTTTCACTGTGTGACTCCCCAAGTTTTAGTGAGGTCGAGCCTCACCCCGTAACCTATACTGGCTACTTAGGTCTCTTTACAGCAAATATCTTATTCGTATATTTTTAACAATCCCGTTGTTCACCCTTTCCTCATCATGGTAGTTCTCTATGTATCCTCCACAGCCACTCCGTGTCAGTGACATGAATTTCCCATGTCATGTCTTCTCCTAGTTGGGGGCTTGATTTTTTGCTCACCTGTCAGGCCCTGATGAGTAGATAGCCTAATTTTAGATTCATCAACTGTGCCTTTGAGATTGATGCTATTTGAGACCCCTAAGAAATCTTTATTTAAGAGTAAATGGTGGACCTTGATTATTATTTTATTTATTTGTTTATTTTTGGTACCAGGAATCGAACTCAGGACCTTACAATTGTCAGGCAGGTGTTGTGCTGCTGAGCCATGTCCCCAGCAGGTTTGTTATAATTATTATTTTTTTGGGGGGTGGACCTTGAGACCATACTTTTAAGTGAATTATCTAAAACATATGTGTGTAGATGCCACATTGCTTCTCCAGTGTGAGAAACTGAAAGTATAAATAAGGACCAGAATATGTAATAGACATTACAAAATAGGAATAAAATGCTCAATTGGGAATGGGAACAAGGGATGAAGGAGGGGAAAAGGAAGGAAGGGAAAAGAAAAAAAAGAGAAAAGAAGGAAAAATGGGAAAAAAACTTTTATAAATAAGAAGGGGAAAAGGGGTTGAAGGAAGGGTAGAGAAATGGGAAAAAAAGAGGAACTGAGATGAGTCGTGTACAAATACAAAGTCCTGATGATGAGGGTGATCATTATGTATATTTACAATATACCAAGAAACCTAATTAATTTAAAAAAAGAAATCGTTAAGACAATAGTTACTGGAAACAAAGTTAATATACAAATGTATATCTTCTCCTCCGCGAGGGGGCGCTGTCTCCACCCATTTTGCTCCCTCAGCACTTTGAGTGAATACACAACTTGAGTCTATAGCTACTGTGGCTGCCTGCTACAGTAGGAAGTCCCTCCTGGGGAGAAACTATTTTATTTGCTTTGTTCTCACAGACCCTGTTATACAATCTACCCATTACAGGCCCTCAAGAAATGAGCTCCGACCATCCCACTTTGGGTTTATAGCTAGATGTAGAATTTAATGAGTAAATGCAGTTTTAGCCATTCTAGCACCCCTATTCTTCCATCCAACAGGTATCAGGGTAGAAATTAGGCTGAGCCATCAGTAGCTGCCTCATTTCAAGGAGCGATGACAGGCCCTCAAATGTTAAAAACAATTAGTTTCAAAGGAAGAAATTGGGAATGATGTACCTCATTGTCTATTAATAGGGAACTGAATTCCATGGAATGTTATACATTATACACATGTCACAAGTGAATGAGATCTGTTTTGACTGATATGAATACATGTCAGAATTTAAATATAAAGTACAAGTTGAAAATGCTACATAGCATTTCTGACTTTATTTAGGAACTATGTGCAGTTTACAGGTATGCAAGAGAGAAACACACACCGGCTCCAGAACGGTGGTTCATTCTGAGGAGTGAGGAGAGGGAGGCGGGTAAGGAGGTATTGTTATAATTTTATTTCTTTATTAAATAGGAGGCGTCAGTGTAGACAGAATAGAAGCCCAACATCTGATCAGTGTGCATGAAACATGCCTGTGGTGTTTGATACTGTCTAAGGAAAACCACAGTACCACAACAGTTTAAAATTTTTATTTAAAAATCTAGATAACATAAGACAGCGTGGGAAGCAGGGAGCAGAGCAGCCAAGGACGGGCAGGGCTGGAGGAGCCCACCTGCACCCGAGCACCGGAGGGAGGCCGGGTGCCGGCGCGGGAAGGCCACTTGGAAACCTGGTCAGCATCACAGAGCTTTATCCAGCCAGGGAAGGACGAGAGGATCTCTCTCCAACCACAGCCAGAGCCAGCTTAATGGCACAGAAGTCTCACATCACATCAAGGTTTCTATTTTGGTTCCAGGCCCCTGAACGTCTGGCAGTCAACTTCCTTTCCACAGTGATATGTTGTACATGTACCACGGCCCACAAGACGCTACCGGGATGAACTCAATTCTCGAAAACGGATGCATCCTGAGGTCATAACGCTAAGCGCAGTAACTCAGATGTGCAAGCTTAAATACTGCATGGTTTCTTTTCTATGAGCAACTCAACGCATAAGTAATTTTAAAATAGTAGGAGGTAGGCAATAGGAAAGGGAGAAACAGATCATCCGCCACGGGGAAGGAGATCCACAGAGGGAAGGCGGAGAAGGGGAGGGAAAAGAATTAATACATGCTAGGTACATGCACCTAACCCCTGAGATGAATGGAAGTGCTGTGCATTGCAAACCAGACTAGTACAAAAACATTTTTTGAAAGATTATAACAGAACTGGAAAATTCTGATCGCCCAGTGACACGGTAGCTGCTGTAGGGGGGTAGTGCAACCCACACCCCAGGCATGTGAGGCAGTGCTGGTGTAAACACACCTCCTGCTCTGCCGGCTCTATAAACACACAGCACGTACAACTGTGCACAGTGTTCAGTAGTGACAGGAAGTGAGATGTCACTCGTGCATGTATTTATTGTGCTATGCTGGTAATCATCATCTCAGGGTGCTCTCAGACCTATTAAAAAGAAAAGTAAACCATAGGCCGTGTCCCTGCAGCTGCCAGAGACGCAACCCAGCTACCACCCAGTGTGGGCAGTGAGGTCCCCCCAGGCCAGGCACCTGACACACCTGTCCAGTCTGTAAGTGCCCGGGGACTGCAGGAGTTGTGCTGCCAAAGCCAGCTGTGGAGGGAGCCCTGACTGCACTCCTGCTGGCAGGGAGCGTGGACCAAAGTGTGACCCGCAGGCACCCCAGCAGGAAGTGCAGGGAGGGACTGGGCCACAGGCACTGTGTGCCCCTCCAGGCGCACACATCTCAGAGCAGGTCCCAGGAAAGAACAGAACGTGATCATTCTGCACGCCTGGGAAGGGCCACAAATCCTCCACAGAGCAGCCGGCAGGTCAGCTGCGTGGACGGTTGCCAGACGGAAGCCAGCCTTGCAGGTGGCCCTCACCTTTCGACACCTGTGTCTCTGAGGGTGCATGGCCTCCCATGGCACATCTGCCTCATTCAGGGTGTGGTGTGTGGCCACTGCCAGCAAAGGGCGGGCCCCGGAGCAGCCATCTCCTGGCTAAGGGGTCCTTGGGGTCCCCATCACGCAGGTCTCCATGCATCTCCAAGGCCACCCCAGCTCTAGGTCACACATCCACCAGCAAGAAGATAAACACCAAGGCTCACTAGTGGATGATTCACACCCAGGATTGCACACCGGATATCTTGTTTTTAAAGGTCTTAAGAAGATTTACCAAAGAGTTAATATTTGTGGATCTCCTGCAGGGAGAGAGGGAATTGGACACAAAGCAAACAGCCGGTATTTATTAAGCATCGCTGTGTGCACAACCTTCAGCCCAGTGCCGTGGGAGGCGACACCACCAGGGATCGATGTGGTCACTGCTGATAAAACTCTAATCCCGGAGGGATCATAAATACCAGCTCCAAGCTGCCTCCACGGCCTCGTGGCCGCAGCCACCTAGCGGCTCGACATTTTAACAGGGTCTCGAGGAGCCCGTGCGGCTCTGGGACTGCAACAGGTCTATGTGTCAGGTTTAGAAGTCCGGGCCGTTCTGACAATGTTGGTTCTGCCTGCCCAGGAACAGGGGTTGTCTTTCCATTTGCTGAGGTCCTCTTCAATCTCCTTTTTCAGAGCACTGTGGTTTTCCTTGTAGAGGCCTTTCACTACCCTGGTTAGGTCAAATCAACAGATGAATGGGTAAAGAAAGTGTGATCTTTATGAATAATGGAGCACTCCTCTGCCACAAAGGATACGCTTGAGGAAAATGGATGCACCTTGAGAC
This sequence comes from Chinchilla lanigera, assembly GCF_000276665.1. Taxonomy (NCBI): domain Eukaryota; kingdom Metazoa; phylum Chordata; class Mammalia; order Rodentia; family Chinchillidae; genus Chinchilla; species Chinchilla lanigera. The sequence continues at coordinate 39,390,077 of NW_004955407.1, read as the reverse complement.
CATAATGTTAGGTGCGGTAAGTCAGACACACGAGCCTCTCTTGTCAGAGAAACCCAAAGTCTGTATATAGAACAAAACAAAAGATGGATAGGTGTGGAGACGGCTCTGTCACACAAGAGGCGGAGGGAGAGGGGGCGGGTGGGGGAGGGACGGAAACAGGAGCTGGGATGCGTGCTGTCCAGACACCCACTCCCCTCTGCGAACTGAAGCGTCGTGTGCCGCAGACACACACTGCTCATTCCAGCCGTGTAGCCACTTCCAGCTGAGCAGCAGGTCCGCATGCGTGGGGAAGAGGGGGCAGTGGGTGTGGGGCAGAGGAAGCCCCAAGTGGAGAGGGGATGCTGAACCGGGATCTGCAGGGCAGAAAGGCTGTGCCTGAGTGGAGGGGGTGGGTTACCTGAGACCCGGGAAAGAGGAAGAAGAAGGGAGGCCCCCACAGTCCTGCGACCCAGGCACATGGTGGGCAAGACCTGGCAGCCCCAGCGCAGAAGCGCTCCCCGTACTTTGGCTCTGGGTGGCAGCTGCTCAAGGACCAAACTGTTCGTGACCTTGGTCCTTCAGCTTCGTAGGGGAGGCAAAAATACGCTTCCTCTACATTCTGTAACCGGGCTGTACAAATTCACCTGACAAAAACAGGGAGTAACAAGGAGGAGGCAGACACGCCGTGTTCGATGCCAGCATTCGGGGTCTGTGGCACCGAGCCTTCCTAGAAAAGGAGTGGAGCTGCAAAGACGTGGCCGGATCTCAGGGCCACGTCCCATCTTAGCAAGTGCCAGTGCCGTGTGGAGCAAGGGTGAGGCACAAGGTTTGGACTTTGCGGGCTCACTGTGGCAAGTACGTGCACAGGGACTCTGAGGGGAGACATGGGCTCATGGGCACAGCCCGCCCCGGCAGCGACTTTCCCTCTGGGTGATGGTGCTGCTGCCCTTCCGGAACGGGCAGGGAGGAGGGACCTAACACAGGAAGCCTGCGTCCTGCTGTGACGAGCCAGGGCCCCGACAACGTCATGCCCAGGGGCACCTTGGTCCAGGTTCTGTCCCCTGCTACTTTATCCTTGCGAAGGTGCAGGGGAACAGACAGAAAAGTGGGCTTCGAGCGGGTGAGGGTGTCCGTGGGTGCTGGCCATGTCCCCCGTGTCCCCAGTCCTGTCTCCTGTCCACCCTCTGAGGCAGGTGCCAGCCCCAGGAGTGGTGGCCATGCAGCCTGCAGGGACAGCGCGCTCCCCATGCTGGTGCCGTTGTTGCTGCAGTTACAGGAGGTCAGCACACCGCTGTGCCTCCTGCCGCCCTGGCACCATGAACGGCCGACTCAGCGGCCCTCTCATCAGCCCCCATGTCACGGTCAAGTGGTCTGGGCCCCTGTCTGTCACCCTGCACAGGGGGAAGGCAGCCGTGGAAGGCAAAATGCGGCCAGGGCCAGCGCAGAGCTGGTGCCAGGGGGCACAGAGCTACCCCCAAGGCAGGCAGGAGGTGCGAAGCAGCTGGCTGGTGCCGGGCAGGGATTAGAGAGATCTCAGCAAAGGAGGCCGGGCAGCTCTTATCATCCCACCGGCTGATCCAGGGAGTAAACCGAGGCTGGCCGGAAGGCAGGCCCTGCAGTAATGAGGGTCATCTAGATCCTAAGCCAACACTCTCTGTGTGCCAAGGTACACTTCACCCAGCACAGAGCCATAAGCCGGAGCAATCTGCAGCTAATAAATAACCCGTGGGGTCATTAAGAGGCTTCTGTGTGATAAGGGACGCAGAGTGAGCCCACGGCCAGCGTCGCCGCCCCTCTGGACGCCCACACCTTCACAGCAGGTGACCAAGCGAAGATCCCCAAGCCCTCCTGGGGCTCCACAGGGAGCGCCGTCCGCAGTAACTGTACTGCGGAGCATGCGGCCAAGCGATGGAAATTTACTTTAGGAAAGTGTCTCATGGAAAATGCAATTTACACAAGGTTGCATTTTTCTTTTTTAACATGGTCTTGCAGCTCTGGAGACACTTGAGTGTACCTTGTACGGTCTTACAGTTGATGTATCAGATAACTTACCAATGAGGATCTTAAGGTGAGTTTGTAGTATTCCTCCTCCTCTTCCCTTCCTCCTCCTCCTCCTTCTCCTGATCCTCCTCCTCCTCTTCGTCCTCCTCTTCCTCTGTGGACTTTGTATTTCTTAGCCAGTGCTCCTTTCGCTTCTAATCCGCAGTCATTGTGAGTAAAATTCCATCAGTCTATTCCTAAAAGTACAGAGTTTTAAAGACTCTCATGATGAAAAGTGATTCGCCTACCGCATGTCAGAGCTAGCAGAACTGTGCTCTTGATGAGAGACGGAAGATTTTGAGGAGGGGCCGCTTGATGAGCCACAGTTCCCGCTGAGGAAGTTGGAGGGATCCATGCAGCCCTGAGAGGGGGGCAAAGAATATTTGCTTCATCCCCAGAACCGTGAGAGGTAAGCAGAACCAGATAAAACCACTGTTTTGTCTAGAATGGAAACACCGCTCTAGGCAAAGGAAAAACAAGCAAACAAAAAAGAAGTACAAAAGTCAAGGTGTGAATAATGTAGATCTTCTGAAATGCATGCACATGCTCACATCTGCTTTGTTTATGTATTTGTTTTGCAGGGCTGGGGATGGAACCCAGGGACTCGTGCACGCTTCCTACATGCTCCTGCCTCTAAGCTGTCCCCACACCTCTACTTCAAGCCTGAAATAAATCTGGTGATATCGTTGCAAGTTCAAAGCCAGCCTGAACTGCATAGTGGCACCCTATCTCAAGAAGACCAAAAAAAGAAAAAAGAAAAAAGAAATAAATCTGATAATATATCTTCTGCTTAAGTGTATATGAAATGTTACAAAATTTGATGGGATATGTGTTCACAAAGAAAGCCATAAATTCCATGTGATAGAAATGTTATAATCAGTCTTTGAACAAGTGCAACAAGCCTCAAAAATGGGGACAACATTTTAAAAAGGCTCTTGGAGGCAAAAATTTAACTGTTTTCCATTTTAGAAATTTGTGGTTAAAAGATACACAACAAATTGAAATTACAGAATTTCTTTAAAATCATGGTAATAAGAACACCACATTTCTAAATCTATGAAGAATATTTCAAGTAGTAATTAGAGGAAAATGTATAGCTTCAGACACATATCAATACTACATAAATTAAATGCCCAATTCAGGGAGCCAGGCAGGGTGGCGCACATCTGTACTCCTACCACTCAGGAAGCTGAGGCAGGAGAATCACCATGAGTTCAAGGCCAGCCGGGGCTACATAGCAAGACCCTGTCAGTCAATAAATAAATAAATATAAAATTCCCAACTCAGAAATCCAAGACAGGGACAATCACACAAGCTAGAATCAAACAGGGGAAAGAAACTGAGGACAGGAAGAAAAATGGAATGAAGTAAAAAATCAAAAATTAAATAATAAAAAGTAAACAAAATATGCAAACAATTACCTAACCTAATCAAGATGAGAAAGGAGAAGAAACCCAAACATATAAAGTAAAAACTGACAAAGAGACAAATAGTTACTGAAACAGGAAACTTTAAAAAAATTGTAAGAGACTCCTCAGAATAACTTTATACACTAATTTTTATAACTTAGATAAAATCAGTAAGCTTTTAGGAAAATAGCAGCTTTAGAAAATTGGTTCAGTAGAGATATAAAACAGAAATGAAACACAGAAGAAACAGAAAAATTCTCAAAGAACAAATCAAAAGTCTCCATCCTCAGCCTCCTAGGGAAACCCTAACAGGAGTTCACATACTGCCTGGTCCCTGTGGTCAGCGTCCTTCCAGGGGACAGGCAACAAGGACGTGTGCAGACCCACGCTAAGCCACTTGCCCGGGAGTGTGCCATAGATGAAAGGTGTAAGAGCTAAAATTATGGAACTCCTAGAAGAAAATAGGACAGAGAATTGTGTGGCCTTGGATTAGGCAGATGTTTGTCAACCAGGAAACCTGGAGTGCAGATCATAAAGGAGAGAGTAAATTTCATCAAAACTAAAACACATCTACTCTTTGAAAGACATTGCTAGGGATATAGCTCAGCGGCACAAGCACCTGCCTGGCAAGCGCAAGGTCCTGAGTTCAAGTCCTTGTACTGGAAAAAAAAAAAACCTAGAATTTGAAAAACACTGCTGAAGAATATGAAAAGCCAGTCACAGACAGGAAGGAAGCATCTGCACTGCACATCCCTGAGGGAGGACATTCGCAGACGCCACCCGATGCAGCATCTTAGAAGGAGCACTAAAAAAGAAAAGCTGTCAGGTGTCTGATACCCTAGAGAGACCCAGCACCTTTCCTCCCTAGGAATGAGCCCGAGAGGCCACATCACACACCTGACCGCAGCTGAAAAGGAGAAGACTCAACACCAAGCGCGGGTGTGGGCACTGCGCATCGGGCACCTTTACCCGTGGTTGGTGGAAAGGAAAAATGGCACAGCCACTTTGGAGAACCATCTTTCTGATTCCTCTAAAACACAGCACACCACTCACCCTACCCAGCAAACCCACAGAGAAAACACCCAGCTGTGTATCCAGCGCATTCAAAGACGCACACAGTGTTCCCGCAGCCTGAGATCAGCGGCTTTGTGCTGCCACCCTCCTCCCCCATGATGCTCCTGCCTGAGAGCCCGCCAGACTGAACCCTGGACCATGGGCCACGTACTCCCTCCTTCTCTTAACCCTGGGCGTTGGGTGCTGTGTCCTGGCGACAAGGAGCCGGCCGGTATGGAAGACTAGCTCCCAAACTCCATACTGTCAGTTAAACTTACTGGAAATCCTAGCACGCCGACCTCAGGGCAGGAGCAGGGCCAGAGCCCTGACTGTGGGGGTTGGGTGGGCTTGGGCTGGGAAGGTGATGTCCTGCATCTGGATGGTGGCTGTGTCCGCAAAACTCCCTGAACCAAGTTCCTTACAGCGGGTGGATTTCCTTTTGCATGAATTACACCCTAATAAAGGTAACCTTTAAGATCTCAAGGCAGACTACTCCCATGGTCAGTATCGCTAGTGGGAAGGCAGTGCCCTGACCGGATCAAAGGGTGATTACCAAGCTGTACTAGTTGGGTGGGGTACAGGCGGAGTGGGATGATTGTTCCCAGACCGGCCAGCAGAGGGCGCAGGAGGTCAGCCGCAGGTGCACATGGAGGGTCTTTTCTAAGCCCTGCATTTGGATCCACAAAGGAATGATTCCTCCCTCCTTGGAGCCAAATTTCTGATTGTGCTGCATGAAAGTCAGTCGATGATTAAGTGACAAGCAGAAAACAGCCACAGGGACCGCCGGCCCTTGGACCATGGGCACACGCAGCCTCCCAGAGCACTGGTGTCAGCCTGTTCCACGGAAACTCCAGGACGCCCAGCGGGACGGGGTGGCCAGCCCCTCCAGCAGGCTGCCCCCTTGTCCTGGTCCATTGGCCTCACTCGAAGCGAGGAAATTCCCAGAACAAGACTGCCCTCCCAGGCTGTGTTCCCGGTGGACAAGCCCAGGGCATGGGGTGCTGGGCCCATGAGGGGCACTGACCGGCAGGGAGGGACATCAGGTCCTCTGTGTGGGAACCAGCCTGGAGACCTGGGGTGTCTGCCAGAGCGGCACCATGTCCCAGGCTGGCCTCCCTGTGGCACTGCGCAGCCACCAGCCAAGGGACGGTGCTGTCCTCCAAGCAGAGACCACATGGGGCGTCAACCCAGCCCTTCCTTCAAAGGAAAGAAGAATTTATTCTGAGCCAAAGAAGATAGAAAGGTGGCCCAGGAACCCTGGCAAGCTTATGTAAACTTTCCCAATCACGGGACAGAAAAAACCGCACATCTGGGGCCTCGACAGAGCTGGGGGAGCTCCTCTGCAGGTCTCTGATGGGCCACATTATTTTTCAATGTAGTAATTAATTTTTGCATTACAGGGGCCTTGAACCCGGGGCCTTGAACTGAGCTACATCTCCAGCCCTTTATTATTTTTAAAAAAATTTTGAGACAGGATCTCCCTACATTGTGAAGTTACCCAGGCTGGGCTTGCTCTTTTGACCCCTCTGCCTCAGCCTCACAGCGTGCTGAGATGACAGGCACCTCCGTGCCTGGCTTTTCAGGCACGAGCTGGCTTTCACAGCGGCCCCAGCTTTCAGGCCCGAGGAAGCTAGAAGTCTGCCGGCTTAGCAATGGCTTCTAAATGTTTTCCCAAAGCTATCAGGTCAGGCAGAGGCTGGCTGTAGATGGTCTCAAAAGGGCCTACAGACGCGTGAGAGAGCTCTGACCCTCAGCACACAGGGCCCAGCTCCAGCACGACAGTCTAGCGGCTCAAGCACAGACGTGGCATCCTCAGAGAACCTCCATGCACAGAAAGGCTGCCGTCTCAGTGCCGTGGCACCCAAGGCCTCAGAAGCCTTGCTGTGGCCCCAGTTCTGGCCAAGGGTAGCACAAGGCCAGGTGCCATCTTTGCCTGTTTCCTTGGAGCTGCAGACCCCAGGCTTTCCCAAGGAGGTGGCAACCACAGGGCACCAGGCCAGGTCACAGGAGGGCCTGGCCCTGAACGCAAGTATGATGCCTGTAACACACATGAAGGATGCAGTCACACCTCAGCGTGCACGGGCTTCCTATTTGCAAATTTCCTTGCTCTCTGGGTTTTCTATTTGCAAATCCCTCTATTCACTAAAGCTCAGTTGTACCCCAGGCACAATGGCCACCCTCCTACAGACCCCTGTACCAGCGAGGGGCCCATGCCCTCTCCGGTAATCACTTCCCAAGGCACCTCTTTTACCTGAGCTGCCAAGCCGGAAGCCCAGGATTCCAGGGAACAGGTGGGCAGTGGAGCCCGGGGCTGAGCCACCCGCCCTTCACCTGGCTCTGAGGACATCATCGGCCGAGGACACGCACAGCCCTGGCCACCTGAGCACCCCAGAGGGAGATGGAGTGAGGAGGAGGGGTGGCGGGGACCCCAGGAGAGAGTGTGAGTCCCCAGCGCAGGTGCAGGGCCATATCTGCCCTCAAAGAGATGCGTTTGGAGGTTGCCACTCTCAAGGCAGATGCCTGGGATCTTTCTAGTGGGGTACTGGGTGACACGAGCTAAGTCTGTCAGCTTGGGCAGGGGAAGGACAAAGCTGCAGGAAGCCCGGTCTGTCTGGGTCACTGCCCAGTACCTCCGCCTAGGTCATCACACGGAGCAGAGACAGTCCCCAGGGCAGAGCGGCCGCGAGCAGTGAGGCCAGCTTCCTCCTTCTACCCTCCAGCTGGGCATGTGACAGAGGCTGCTCTCGGGCAGAGGGGGAGAGACATGGGAGAGACCGTGCCACCAGCCCTGTCCTTCCCCGTGACACTCAAGGCCACACAGGAAGGAAGCCAATATGGCCGAGCACCTGATCCAAAAGCCAGCAGGCTAGGACACCCCTGGTCAAAACACGGTGACTTCATCAACATGATCTGAGACCGCTTGCCAGGGTCAAGGTCCGTGGAGCGGGTAAAAATGATTGGGCACCAGGAGTTAGCGATGGCTCTGAAGTTCCCGTGCATCTGGGCGTTCACGGCTGCTGGAGTAGCTCGGAAGGAGACCGAGCCTTGGTGCTCTCAGGAGAGGTGAAAAGGTGTCAAAACGGCACACACACTCGCTTACACATGTACTCAGCTGAGTACACGCTCACGTATGGGCACACACCCATGCCTATGCGCACACGCACACGCACACGCACACGCACACTCCCATGGCCACCCTTGTGTCCATGGAAACAAAGCAAAGCCCAGGCGATGTTGAGGGTATTCTTTATTTGAAGAAGCTGTGCATTGCACCTCAGAGAAGGCTCGAAGGGTGGTGGAGGAGACCTGGGGTGCGCAGGACCGAAGCGGCGGGCGGTGAGCTTCCCTCTCTGGTGTCACAGCAGGAAGCGAGCAGGGCGGGCCCTCAGCGGCCAGCATCTTGGTGCCTCTTAATAATAGCAGTCTGGAGAGGGACGTGGGGCAGTGTGGGAATGGGGGCCTCCTGTGACGCCAGGCCGTGTCCAGAGGTCTGCTCCTGAGGGACGGGTGACCCTACCCCCACCCCGGCCCAGGGTGCTCCCTCTGGGGCCTGCTCCTCCCGGCGGGTGGGAAGCCTTCCCGCACAGCCTTTGGGTCACCTCCGAGGTCACCCAGAAAGCTCTGAGAGTGGAAGGAAAACCCAAAGATCAGCTTCCACGCCAGCGAGCCCTCGCCCTGGTCTTGAACAGGTCTGTCTGTCACAGGGCTGCGGCCACAGGGCGACTCGGGGGGGGCCCTTGAGACTGTCACGGAGGACCCGGGCGGAGGGAGGGGAAGGTGCAGCAGGGGAGGACCGCGCAGGCCTCGCTCCTGCCCATCCCTCCAGCCACACGGTGCAAGGCTCGATGTCCTGTCTAAGTGCAGGACGGTGGGACAGACTTGCATCAAGACCAAGGGGGGCTGAGTGAGCGGGAGTCCCGCAGTTGCTCTGCTTCCCACGGGAGGCGGCTCAGACTCTCCTGAAGCACCCCAGTGGATGGCACCGTGGCCTCTGACAGCCGCTGCCCGCCCCGCAGCCCCGCAGGACTCAGCCTCCTACCTTTTGCGGACTTGGGGAAGAAGCACCAGGGCACCTGGCGGATGGCGTTGGAGAAGCAGCACTGGCGGGCAGCACAGTCCTCGGGGCTGATGCCCGGGTAGCCGCAGTTCTCACGGGCGGAGACCTCCATGACACACTCCTGGGATGCTGGCCCGGGAGCGACAGCATGGGGACTCCGTGAGGCTGGTGACCGAGCAAGGCCCAGGTCCCACCGCCCACGGGGACCCTGGATTGGCAGGCTCTGTGGATCTGGAGCGCTGAGCCGCAACGCGGGCGGGAAAGCCCCCCATGTGCGTGGACGAGCATGCCTGGCAGAGGTCCACACTCGGCGGGGCTCACACACAGCTTCTCTTTGCACGCCCAGGTGATGAACTTGGAACCTGACCAGACTCTGACTTGGGACTCCTCCCTGAGGGCTGTGAGAAGCCTCAACTCCCTCACTACCATGTGAGGTCTGCTCGCAGGAATACTGCTGACGTTCTAGCAAAAGCCTCCATCTCCCCTTGGAAGCGTCTTTGGAAGCCACAGGTTTAAAGTTAGAAAGAAGGTGAATAACTTTTTTGGCCCCAAATAAAGCAAAACAGACAGGTTCGTACACACAACCGCTAACAGGGCAAATGGTGGGGCTGGGGGTGAGTGAAGCATTTCCAGCCCCAGACTAACCAGGCTGGGCTAGCCAGGGACTAACCAGCTTGGGGTACCCGGAGACTCACCAGCCTGGGCCAGCCCTAGAATAACTGGCCTGACTGAGCCCCAGGACAGTGACGGCGAACCCTTTAGAGCTTTCATTGTTAACAAACAGTTCACTGCGGCATGCATGCCACGGGTTCACCACTACTGCTCTGGACTAACCAGCTTGGGTGAGCCCTACAGCAAGTGGCCTGGACCAGCTCCAGACTGACCAGGCCTGGACCAGCTCCAGTCTAACTGCCCTAGACTGACCAGGCTGGGCTAGCAGGAGACTAATGGACCTGGGCCAGGCCTAGACTAACCGTCCCAGACTAAGCAGCCTGGACTAGCTCCAGGCCAATGGCTTGCAAATCGCTGGACTCTGCGAGAACCCGAGTCCTGTGCTGCCACCCTCACCTCAGGAAGAGGGCCTGAGTCTGGTGGTTACCTTGGCTGGGCAGGGGGTTGAAACACCAGGGGACCCCAGCAACGCTGGAGTTGAAGCAGCAGCCGAGGTTGAAGCACTGGTCGCTGGTGATGCCTGGGAAGCCGCAGTTCTTCCGCTGGTCGAGGCTCAGCCGGGAACACTGGCAGGGGGCTGTGGAGAGGTCAGGGTCAGCGCGGGACCCCTTGCTCTGGGGTTTAGGAGCCTCTGTGTCCCAGGCAGCCAGGACGCAGGGTCTCATCAGGCCTGCGTCTGAACTGTGCAGTTTCCTCCCCAGGAACTGAGGGCCTTTGCTGAAGTTGTCTTCTTACTTAAAAGAAGAACAGCAGCAGCGGCAGCCCTGCTGCAGAGAAGGTGGCTCTGGGCTCAGGCAAGATCGAGGTGGAAGGTTAGCAAGGTGGGGCTGAGGCCTCCCGATGCCCTCGGCCAGCCCTCGCCACACTCTTGACCTTTCTTTGAGATCTGAATGGGGCATCCTGGCAGCCCCTCGAGCCAGCATCAGGTCCCAGCTGCCTGCGCAGCCTCAGCCTCCCAAGCTGACTCCAGAAGCCACAGGGGGGAGGGGCTGACCGCGCCTCCACCCTGAGCTTGCAGTGTGTCCGGCTCCCCATCCCAGCACATGGGGCTCTCACTTACAAGGTTTCTCGCCCCCCACCAGGGCACACAGCCCCAGGAAGAGGACCACAGCCAGGAGCAAGGCATCTTGAGGACGCATGTCCACTCCGCTACACCCAGGGAGGCCAGCAGAATGGGCAGCTGCCACCGGCCTGGCAGTTTTATCATCTCCTGTCTGTTTGTTCAGCAAGCCTTGGAAACCTTCCCCAACCCCCAGCCCACCCCTACCCCCGCTGAGGCCCCAGCCCTCCATCCTTTGTTAGGACAAGGCGCTGCGATAGCCTGGCTGCCCGGGGAGGAAGCCGTGCCCGAGAAGGCGAGGCCCTGGCTCCCGGACAGGAGGCCGGACCGTGCCAGGCTGCTGACGTGGAGAATGGGCCATGCTCGTGGCCAGAGCTGGGCACCACGGGGTCACACCCAGGAAGGGATTAGCTGGGCATTGCTCTTGATAAAGTACATGGACACCATGGGGATTTTTGAAATATTGGGAGTGGGACTCCTGGGGAAATGACCATGATGGAGACCCTCACTGAGAGACGGGGCAGCCCAGTGACGGCCCAGAAGGCTGAGCACCCCGCACAACCTCAGCACCGGCCCCGGCTCTGGCCTCCTCTGCGTGCAAAGCCAGGCTCCTTGCCATGCAAGCTCGGAGCCCCGTCAGTCCTGGTGCCTCCACCAGGCAGGCTCCGCAAGCTGCCTCCCGTATGAAGGGTTTCAGCTCTTCTCTGTGCTCTTATCACCCCAAGAGCTAGAGCCACTGGAGGCCGCAGCATTCCTGGTGTCTCTTCCAAGTTCATGTTTACCCGCATTTTAATCTCCTCTCCAGGATCCTTTGTTTTCACTCCACTTCCCCTCCTGTGACCACGCTCAGAGTGTGAGCTCTGTAAAGACAACCTGTAGATATCCTCTCTGATCTGGATCCCTATGCTTCGAGCCTTCTCTCTGTGGCTGACACTGCACCTGCCCTCTAAACCCTAACCCTCAAATACTATGGCTCTACTTCCCTCTGTGAGCACTTCCCATCTGTAGCCTGACTTCCTAGGTCCCAGGTCACCTTCCTCTCCCCCACGGTGACTGCACAGCCAGGGCACGTCACTACTTCTGCCCCAGAGTCTGTGTCACCTGCCCAGCCAGCTGACACCTGTCCCCCTCAGCCACACTGTCCCTGTAGGACCTCAGAGCTGCCAGGCATGCTGTGGCCATGCAGGCCTTCGCCCATGCACACCTTGGGTGCTGCTGTCCATGCAGTCACGGGGAAGCAGAGGCAACAGGCAGGAGGACGCTGGCGGTCAGCGGTAGCCTCTGCTTCTGGGAACCCCACAAGCAACCCTGACATGTGGGGCTGATGGCCAGAGGCAGCGCAGCCGGAAGGCAGACAGGACAGCGCGGGGAGCCCTTAGCTCGGCACTGGTCTCATTTTTCCTGGAGCCTGGGAGAGACCCAGCAAGCTGGGCTTTCAAGGCAGGAGAAGGAAGGTGGTCTGAGGATGTGAGCGGAAATCCCCCGGGGCTTTCATCAAATGCTGAACTGCCCAAGATCAAGGTGTCACAGGGCTGTCCCTCCCCAGGCCTCTTCTGGGCCTTCTCCCTGTGGCTGCCTGGGATTTTCCCAGGGTGCAGGGAAATGTATTGCTTGCTTTGTTTTTCTTTTTTTTTCTTTCCTTTCCTTTTCTCTTCTCTTCTCTTCTCTTCTCTTCTCTTCTCTTCTCTTCTCTTCTCTTCTCTCTCTCT
>NW_004955407.1:39250169-39377895 GCF_000276665.1 Chinchilla lanigera | reverse complement strand
TCTCTCTCTCTCTCTCTCTCTCTCTCTCTCTCTCTCTCCCTGTCTCTCTCTCTCTCTCTTTCTTTTGGAGGGGGTACCGGGAATCAAACTCAGGACCTTGAACTTGCCAGGCAGGTGCTGTGCCACTGTGTGTCAGTCACCTCAGCCCAGGACCCATCCCAGCAGCCTCATTTGAACTCAGTGCCCCCTTTTAAGATCCCATTTGCAAATGCAGTCGCATCCTGGGGTCTCTGTGGTTAGGGCTTCAGCATATAAATTTGGGGGAACAGAGTTCAGCCAGCTACACCGCTGGATGGACGGAGCGCAATGCCGATGAAGGAAGACACCGAATGCAGACACACAACCCAGCGGCCGAGCGCAGCACAGGCCGAGGGAAGCTCACAGCGCACGAGGAGGGAGCTCACGTGAGGCCGGGCATGCAGCTCAGCAGCACAGCGCCTGCCTGGCAAGTGCAAGGTCCTGAGTTCCATTCCCGGTTCCAAAAAGGAGGAGGAGGAGGAGAGGGAGAGGGAGATGGAGAGAGCACGCGTGTCCACAGCCATGGACTCAGGCTTTGGGCTTTAAACTAAACACCGGCAGGTAGATATTGCGGAAGAGATGCGGCTGTTCCCGGGATCGGCGCAATACCAAAGATCCAAGCCGCTGCACAGAGGGAAAGGGGCTGGGTGGGAAGAACAGAATTTCCGTAACTTCTGAGTCAACACCAAGCAGCCTCAGGTGCCTGGGTTGAGTGGGGAGAGGAAGGAAAAGGTGATTGAGGAAATATGTGAGCAGAGAAGAGTGTCCGAAGAAACAACTGCCAGAGGCTGCGTCAACTGATGAGACACAGAAGTCTGCAAATCACGCAGCTCACACAGCTTTAGGGAAGGGAAATGCAAAGGGAAGCACATCAAGTTGTTGGAAATCGAGGTTAAGAAAACTGTTAAAGCAGGTGGAGAAAAAGGTAAACTGCATACTGGGACGAGAGGGGACCCGCGACCTCCTATCGGAAGCAGCACAGAAGGGAGACAAAGGACAGGTGAAGAAAAGAAGTGAACGTTTAAATTTCTTTTTTTTCTTTTTTTTTTTTTCCGGTGTCAGGAATCGAACTCACAACCTCGCACTTGCCAGGCAAGCGCTTTGCCGCTGAGCTAAATCCCCAGCCCTGTGAATGTTTAAACTTCAAAAAAATCATTACAGTAAAAGACTCACTGCCATGAATCTGCCTCAAAATCCTCCTCCTCACCTTGAGCGCACTCATCCCATCGTCCTGGCCACGTCCTGCTGCAGCTCTGCAGTCCTCTTTCCCGAGTGTCTTTAGCTGCTCTGTCCTGGCTGTCTCAGCAACCTGAATTGATTCAAAATGTCCCCCTGTCATCGTCATTTTGACTGTGGGGAGGAGCCGAAGGTCACACGGTGCCAGATCTGGAGAATAAGGCGGCTGCGGACACAGCCTCGTGTTTTTACGAACTGCCTCGCTGTTGGATGGCGGCAGCGGTCCTACTTTGTGACACCTCGTAAGAGCACAGCGAGGAAGCGTGGGGCGGGAGCCACGTCAGGCCTGAGCCTCACACACTGTGGCTCCCGGAACCCAGCCTTGCGTCAGGCACTCAACGGGCCGGGGACTGCGGGGCAGAGCGAAGGGGACACGGGCGTCCTGGAGCTTGGAGGAACGTCGGCCCTCTTGCATTTTGCATCACCCAAATTACCTTTCACAGACCTAAAACATCGTCTAGACATGGGTGACATGGCTCTGTGCAAAAGAATAAGACAGCCTGCCCGCTTCCCTGACTGGCATTCCCGTCTGTGACAAGAGGGGAGAGGACTTGTCAAATGCTGCCCTGTCCCCCTCACCCCCAAAAAGCCAAGTGGTAAGGTCAAGTTTCCACTGTTATCAGGAAAGGGGCATTTTCATCACCCAAACTTGCGCGGGCAGCGTCCGGGCTGGAGAGGAGGGTTGAGAGACCTGCCCTCCTGGGGCTGCCCAGGGTTCCAGGCTCCTCCGGTTCGGTTGTGCCAATCAGGAGAGTGGGTGAGCTACAGGATCCTGACAGTGAAGGACCTGACCGAAGCCAGGAGAAGCAGCAAGCTGGGAAGCCACTGGCGAGACTTTTCTGGGGTGGGGGTGAAATGAGAGAGGTCCCCAGGGATGCATTCGGGTGTCATCCGAATAAGCCCTTTTCAAACCTGTTGTGGAGAGTGATTGCACTTCATGTTCCTCGAGAGGCTTCTGTCCAGATCGAATGACTTCCAAAGTCTCGTGGTAGCAGGTGTTCTGTGTTTGTGGTTGCCGCTGGTTTGACACCATGCTGAGATGAGCCATAATTGGGCCAGTGTTTAAACTCAAAAATACTCAAACCATTCACACTGTGTGTCAAGGTAAAATGAAGCACTGGGTAGGAGTTGGTACAGGTCAACTATGTGGTTTCCTCTTTACTTTATTTTTTGTCTGTTTTTGAGACAGGGTCTTGCTATGTAGCCCAGCCTGGCCTCAAACTGGTAGTGATGCTCCTGCCTCAGCCTCCCAAGTGCTAGGATTACAAGTGTGCACCATCGCGCCTGGCCCACTGCCTGTCTTTAAAATCAAGCTTTATTGAAACACAGCCACGCTTTTCCCCTTAGGTGGTCTATCGCTGCTTTCTGGCCATAGAGGCAGGGCTGGGAATTATGACAAAGACCACACGGCCCAGAAAACCTAAAATGTTGATGTCTCACTTACTTGTTGCTGAGACAAACATATCTGACACCCAAGGTTAAAGGAGGAAAGGCTTATTTAGCTCACAGTCTGTAAGTTTTAGTGCATAATTGGCTGGCTCCAAGGAGGGTGGCACATGGCAGAGGAGCAACAGCTGATGGTGGCAGAAGACAGCAAAAGCAACAAGAGCAAAGGGGCAGCAAGGCTCTTCCTATCCCTTTTATATCACCCACACTGCTGGGATTAGGCGGGTGCCAGTCCAATCAGTGCACTAATTCAGCAGTCACTCACCCTTACTCCCAGAACTGCACACTCTAGATTCAGCCACCTCCAAAAACGTCCCGTGTCCGCCTGAGGCTTTGGGGGGATATCTAGACACAAACCATAAAAATTGACTATCTAGCCCTTTAAAAAAGATACTCCACTTACTTCTTTTTTTTTTTTTAATTTTAAAGAATAAAAGAAGGATAACATAATAATAGGGGGGACTTAGCAAATTACAGACAAAATGGTAGGAAATTATCAATGGCTATCGTTTTACATATTATTATCTACAAAATAGTTTCTCAGGAAAACAAATAGACAAATAATAGTGAGTTAGAGACAAAAGAGGTAGGAGATTATCAAGAGTTGTTGTGCTATACTTTGGTATCTTCAAAGTGGCTTCTAAAGAAAATAACTAGAGCTATACATGAGTGACCTATTGAAAAATCATTAACTATTCTCAATGGTTGTTGTAGGAAACACATAATAATAAACATACATTATGAAATAGGATAGGAACATTACAAACTTAACACAGTTATGGATAGATTAGTAGGAAAATATCAATGGCTGCTGTAATACATGGTGGTATCTTCAAAGTGGTTTCTCAGGAAGACAGAGATATGTAAGAAGGATCTAATAAGTAGTTACAGCCTAAGGGTTGTCAAAAATAGTGTATTACCTCCTCACCAGTGACTCCTTTCACTGAAGTATGACGGCTGGAAGGAAGGCCAGGATTGAAAAGAAGGACCGAGAGACTTGCACCTGTGACTAGCAACAGGCTGTTTTCTTGTTCCTCCATAGTCATGATTACCCAGGACTCCTCGATGGAGATGACGGTCCAGCCAGAGGGAGAAGGCAGACCATGCCCCAAGCCCTCTCATTCCTGTTGGACTAACTGGTAGCATGGGTCTGAGCTCTGGGGCCTCCACCTCAGAGGGCAGACCGATCTCCAGTGGTGTCCCTTGCGTGCAGGGCATAGCCCATGGGTCCTCTTAGGGCAGTTCCTCTTGAGATGGCCTGGCTTTTAACAGTGGTAGCCGATGAATGCAGTTGTCGAGTTCTTCTTGGAGCCCCGGGAATCAGACCTGGGATCTGTTTCTCTTAGTGGTGCAGCAAAAGCAGCTGCTTTTTCTGTCTCTTTGTTTTCTCTCCTTGGCCTCCTCCTCATCATGGCTATAGAATACTGAGGAGGCAAGTCTTACTAACATCTCAAGTGAGCTATCTGAGGTGAAAGCCAGTCTTTGTAGCTTTTTCTGTCCAGCTTCCCATTGCTTTGGGACCCCACAACCAGTTAGTGTCCTCTCCCCAACTGTCAGCACAGGCAGCAGGAATCCTGCTGCAGACTTCTCCGGAGCTCCACCACAGCCTGTACTGTCAGGGGAAGAATGGCTTCCAATGAGTCTCTGCAGGTATTGTGCAAGGTCCTCCTGGTTTACACCTTCCGAGCGGCTCTCGTGACCCCAGTCCACTGGACCTCTGACTCCGTGGGCTTAGTCTGCATTCTCATGTTCTCTGAGTCCTTGTTCAGCAGCTGCTCCTCTGCTGGCTCTGGACCTTTCTGGTTCCCAATGGCAGGAGCAAGAGTGGCCCGTTGTATGGCATATATTCCCAGGGGTTGTTCAAAGTTTCAATGATTCACACACATCCATGGGTGGGCAACTGCAGTCGGTGCATGGTGGTCCAATTGTGTCACTGTTTCTCTGTGTCATGATAGATCCCAATTGAGCGGCGGCGGCTGGCCTAAGGGCCGGTGCGCAATAGCGCTCGCCGCCGCATGGCTCCCCATGCGCTTGGGGCCCACCCTTCCACTTACTTCTGTACTATCTACAATCTTCAAGTGGGCTAAAGTGAATTTAAAAATAAAGGTAGAAGTATTTATATTTTACTTTGAAATGGTACAGAAATAAGTCTTAATTTTCTCCTCCCTCTGTAATCTGATCTTGAAAGTCATGTGCTTTAGCGGGCCCCTGGTGGGGAGACGCTGCTCCAGCTTCCCGGATTTCTTCCCTGGTGTGGATGCAGACAGAGGCGTCGATATGATTTGAGACCTAGAATTCAGGCTTTCGTTCGGCGCTGCTGTGACACCCGGTGGCACAGAGGGGCTGCCGGTGGCCTAACCCAGGGTCCTCACCCCACAGCTCCTGGGATAGCTCTCCCACCCACGCCCTTCCCTCTCCAAGGACCGGGCTCGGTGCCTGTGTATCCAAGAGTAGTGGATCCTGCTCCGTGCCAGCCCACAGCCGTGTTGAAACAAGCTATCCCACCGCCAGCAGGAGCCTCGGGCCGCCACACCCTGCTGATACCGCACAGCCTGGACCCGCTCCCTTGGCGGGTGGCCGAACACCACCCACGCGCCCCTCTGTGAGGCTATCACCGAGGCTGTTCCCGTCCACCAGGCGCTGGGGGCCCAACCAGCCCTGAAACCCTGGGGAGGGCAGAGCAGGCCTTCCTGTGGGACCGACTGCCTTCAAGGGGATTGTGGGGCAAACAGTCTCGGAAAATAAGCAAGGTGTCCCTCTCTGGAACAAAGGTCAGGCGAGCTCAGACCCCCAGGGTCAGGTTCCTCTCCGGGAGCTCCGTGCCATCCCAGGACAGTGGGGACCAAGGACCCAGGCCAGGCATCCTGCTGCCCTTGTGCTGCTATGCCAGGGGCAACAACAGCCCCCGTCTCTGACCCAGGAATCTCTTGTGCTGGGGTGCTCGGGACCATGCCAGACCCCCATGTCAGCTTGCAGGAGCACAGAGCTTGACCCATCCCCCATTACCACCACCAAGCCAGCTAAGCCCGAATGCAGAAAACCGTCCCCGTCTGCTTCTCCCTAGACACCGGCTTGCCTCAGGCTCTCTGCCAGCTCAATGGACATGACTCTGCCGGACCCATCTTGCTCCCACTGCAGAGTTCAAGTCAGAGCACACAAAGACCCGAGAGCGATGACGAAATGCCCTGGATAGTCCTGCCTGTCCGAGTCACGCTCTGTAACCTTCTTGGACCTCGACTCTGGTCCTTCCTTCCCGACAGCTCTCAACACCTCGCAGCGAGCCCTGAGCTCCGGAACCAGCCGGCTGGACGTCTTTCTCCCCGGCTGACGTTTCCTGACAGCCTCACCAGCACTAAACATTTCAACACGTCAGCCCTCCCCTGCTCACAAAGGCAGACGAGGAAGTTCTCTTAGGTTCGTGCTATCTCTCTACGACTCAGCTAGTAACCCCACAAATGGGCTATAAAACCAAACTTGGCTGGGGGATTAGTTCCTGATTTGACCTTTAATTCAACAGTCTGTGAACAAAACCCCCTTGTCGTCTGGAAAGTTCCCCGGAAGCCACAGAACCTCCAAGTTCATGCCCAGCTGCGGAGGAGAAAAACGCAGGGACCACATCCAGCCATCCAGCCCCGAGGTGCGCTACTCCGTCCACAGCCCAGGTGGAGTTGGGGGACAGGGGCGCAGCCTCGGCCCTCAGGGGGAGCACACACCTCGGGCTTGGGTGAGGGAACCAGAGTTCCCCATGGCAGCAGGGCCCAGAGTGGAGGTTTCCGCCCGGGCAGACGGACAGGGCTTCGGGAGGACATGTCCTCTCGATGCGCATGACTCTCGGGGCCTCCACTTCCCCTGGGGCCGACGGGTCCCGGCGTGTGACTGATGTGGGGATGACAGGACCCGGCCCTGAGGCACGGGCTAATCAGGACCCGGGCTTCCCGTCCTGTGCTAACGCCCCCGCTGGTTCCCTCCTTTCTCATCTTACAGATGGCCAGCTCCCACAGTGCGTGAAAGCGGCCAGGCCCAGGCATAATATCACCTGTCCCTGCACAAGCGTCCTGGTGGCCCACAGCCTGCCCCTCCCACCTCTTCGGCTCCCCGAGACTGTTTTTTCCTTGCCACCTGGAGCAGAATGGGCCGCGCGGACCCCAGACCCACAGAGGGCGCCCGTGTAAACAGGCAGCAAGCGGGGGACCCTTTGTCGGGGCCTCAGACCACCAACAGGGCGGGCACCAGGCTCTCAGACTTCTGGCCACCCCGACTCTGGGACGATCGACGTCTGTGGCTGGAGGTCTCTGGGGCTGCAGCAAACCAACACACCACGCAAGATGGAGGAGCGGGAGGGGGCACCAAGCGACCGCAGGAGCAGCTCTGAGGGACAGCGGCATCAGATGTGCCCAGAGCCGACGCAGCCTCCCGTTTATTCTAACCTGCCTCCATTTAGACGTTACCCCCAATACAGCGTCAACACTGGCAACACAGTTGTCACTGCATCATTTAGAGAATAAAGAGCAGACACTGTTCACGCTCGGGGCCGAGACTTTTATTTTTGGTGCCAGGTTGGTGGGACCCTGTGGTATAGGAAGCCAAGAACACACCCCACCCCACTCTTCAGCCTGTCGAAGAACCTGGATCCCAACCCACATCCTGAGTCTGTGTTGGGGTGAGGGGGACACCACGCACGCAGCCCCCGGCCATCTGCCTCTGAGATTTCCCCACAGTGACTCTCCCTGTGAGAGGCTGTCTGGCCTTTTGTCTGAAGAGCTACAGGGATATGGAATATTCTAGAAGGTTCAGCTTCAGGGACATGGAACATTCTAGAAGGTTCTCTGGGTCAGTAGGAGGAGCACAATGTACAAGACGCCACAGCCAGCAGGAACAGTGTGTGTCTGGCCAGTCAGGGACAGCGTGAGCTGGCACTCACCTCGGCTGACGGGTTCTGTGGCTGAGGGAGAGACACACAGGTGAGGCTGCCCGCTGCCAAGCAGCCCACACAGAGGCGAGAGTCCCAGCGTGGCCTCCACCCCACATAGGACCCGCACCTTTGGGGCACTGGGAGCACTGGTCCCATGCGCTCAACCTCACCCAGTGTCTTCCCCAAGGTGTGAGGGACTCGGCCCTTCAAGCACCCTTGGGGTGAGCCTGGGCTCAACTTCTCAGCAGGGCTGTTCCTCTTCCTGGTGGCGGTCGTCACCGCAGTGTGCTCAGTTCCCACATCACACAGGGCCAGTGCCCTGAGCCCAGGAAGGCCGCTGCCTCCCGGCCTCCTTGCCCAGGGACTCGCTGCCGTGGCATCAGGGACATGCTGCCCTGTCACCGCTCCCAGGAAGCCCGAATGGCTCAGAAACATTGTTCCCAGGGACACTGGGGTACTAGGAGGGGGCAGCAGGGTGGGCAGGATGTGAGGGCACGGTGGAGGTGGCTGGAGGGGCCCTGGGGGGACGGGGCTCAACAACCACAGAAGCAGCACCCTGTCTGTCTCTTCTCTCTGTCCCTACACCCAGCCCATGCACACCCACAGACGCACACGAGTGCTCACAGGCATGCACACACGTGCACACACATACACACATGCACACACATACACATGCACGCACCCACATGCACACAGGAAAACACACACACAGGCACTCACTGCGAATACAGTGAATGTCCAGTTTTAAAAATACATTTATTACAGTAAAAGACAGCTCTGTGAATCCCCTCTAAGCCCTCTGCCGGCTTCCCTGCACACAGCCCCTTCCCCTTGGTCCTCAGCTCTGCAGTCCTCGTTCCTGATGGCTTCACCACACTGTCCTGTCTGTCTCGATGTCCTGAATCGATTCAAAACATTTCTTTTTTTGTCTTTTTGAGACAAGCTCTCTCTTTGCAATTCAGGCTGGCCTTGCGCTCACTTTGTAGCCCAGGTTGGCTTCAAACTTGCAACGATCCTCCTGCCTCAGCCTCCCGAGCACTGGGATTACACGTGTGCACCCCCACTCCCAGCATCAAAGTGTTTCCCCCTCGTGGTCACTTTAACTTTGGAGAAGAGCTGGGAGTCAGCCGGTGCCAGATCCCGTGACGAAGGTGGGTGAGGACACAGCGCTGTGTTTTTGTTTGACAGAAATTGCAGTAAACAGTTGATCAACATGGTATGACCATGAAATACAGTGTCTAAATTTTTATATATGTGTTACAGTAAAAGACACATTACTGTGAGTCCCCCCAAAATCCTCCCCTGGCTTCAAAGGTGCTAATCACACGGTCCTCGGTACTGTGTCAAAACCTTACTGGAATAAGTTTTGTTCTAATTTAAACTTCCGGACCCTCGCTCGCCCCACGTGCCTCTCCCCCAGCAGCCCCTCTGCCAGGTTTTCCCGGCCCACGTGGCCCCCACGTACCCTCTTGCTGCCCACTGTTGGAACTCTCCTGCCTGTGCGACTGTCCTGGTGTCAGAGACCCACGGCTGTGCTCTGCCGATGCCCCCAAGCCCACCCTCATGTGCTTGGGGCAGGGGACTGCAGGGCCCCACCAGGGGGTGGATCCTGTGGGTGACCGCGACCCTTCCTGCCCTGGTGCCCAGGAGCCCCGGGTCCCGCTGGTGGAGCTGAGGCCACTTCTAGGAGGTGTGGCCAGAGGTCAGGACAGCAGAGGCGCCTGGGGGGTCTCTGCAGAACCCAAAGGCAGGGCAGCAGGTGAGGCTGCTGTCCTGGATCCATGTGCTCCTCCACCTGCAGGAACCCAGGGAAAATGGAGGGTGGCAGTATTTCCCTGTCACCTGGCCTGGCACCTGCCCACGAGATGCCCTTCCTCTGCTAGCTGCCCCAGCAGGGGGCTCCTGACTCCCTGGAAATCGTCATTTAAAACCACACAGCTCTGTGTGACCAAAGGGAGGTGATTTCTAGTGAGCCCCCAGCTTCTGCCAGGCTTGGGGTTGCCTGAGTCTCTGATACTCTTCAGTTCCGGGAAAGTGCAATCAAATCTCAGGAGCCCCAGCAAGCAGCAGATCGCCCACAGGGACACTTGGTTTACTTAGCACAGTGCATGGACACAGGAGTCAAATCAGAAGCCTCAGGATGCCCCGGTTCTAGCTCTAGCTTTTCCTCAGTATCACAGAATGGCTGCTGAAGCACCAGAAGGAACTCGTGTACCATGACATCCAAACTCTGGCTGCAGGGCCTGGCCAGAGAGCCCGCCTTTATCCAGGAAGAAAAGCCTTCCCCAAACCTTTGCTTCTCTGTGTCTCACCACCACAATCCCACGGCCACCTCCGCTGGAAGAGGTGGGAAAGTGAATTCTCCCCCCGTTCTGTAAGGAGCAAATCTGGGTGGGAGCGGGCAGGAGCCGGCAGGCACTGCCCAGGAGTTGGGCCGCTGTGTGACATCACGGGGACCCCATCTCCCTGCTCTGAGAATAGTGCAGAGGGCACAGGACACCAGCGGGACCCCAGAGACCCCAGGCTGCACCCCAACATGGGCCAGCCACATCCAAGGCCATGATTGATGACCCTCAGCCACGCCTGCGCCGGGCCCTGGGCGGAGCAGGGAGGAAGGGCGTGGATCGGGCGCTGTCCCCACCCTGGGGCCAGGCGGCAGCAGTGGAGTCCGCGGTGACCCCAGGCTGAGCTTCCGAGGGGCCCAAGCTTGGCATCTGTCGGGCAGAGTGGATCAGACACTCTACGGACGGGCAGAGGGGAGCCCGGGTTTTTCTCTGGGCTCACGGGAGAGGCCGCCCCTCAGTGCCCGTCTCCGCCGCAGCTCGAGGGTGGCAGCCCACCCACCGTCACGGTCCCTGTTCCCACAGGCAACCAACAGGGACCGGAAGACACCGGAAGAACTTGGTGCTTACGCAGGAGTTGTCCGTACTGTGTGATTTTCTCTCCCTTGCTGGGGATGGAGCCCACGGCCTTCATACTGAGGTCACCAGAACTTCTCTCTCTCATTTATTTATTTATTTATTTATTTATTTATTTATTTATTTATATTTTGAAACAGCATCTTGCCAAGTCACTAAGTAGCTTAGAATGAGCTTGAATTTACCATTCTCCTGACTCAGCCTCCCACAGTGCTAGGATTGCAGGCATGTGCCAGCTGCTGCGCTGGTGCATGTGTGTGGTGGGGGTGTGAGTGTGGGGCTGGGGATCGAGTCCAGGCTCCAGCACTGAGCCATATCCCCAGCCTGTTTTTCTGATTTTTGAAACCAAATGTCACCATGTACTTCAGGCTGGCCTTGAACTCACCATGTAACCCAGGCTGGCCTTGAACTGGAGGGATCTTCCTGCCTCTGCCTACTGAGGGCTGGGATTATAGTTGTGTGCCACCACACCTGGTTGGCGGTGTTTTCTCTTGTCCTTATTCCCTCAAAAGATACAAGATGACAACTATTTACATTCACACTGTGCCAGGCACTGCAAGCCACCCGGAGAGGGCCTGCATGGTACTGGGCAATACTATGCTCCATGTCACGTAGAGGACCTGCGGGAGTCCTGAACCAGCCCCCATGGATGCTGAGAGATGACCACATGCTGTGTGTGGAGAACCAGTCCTCCTTGTTCCTGGGCATCTCTGCGGAGAGGATCCCCGGCTTCTCAGCCTCCTACCTCTCCCCTGGAGGCCAAGGGCTTGGGAAGGGCGCCCTAGCTGGGCGGGGTGGCCCCCAGGCGCAGCACGTCCCCTCTCCTTGGAGCCAGCTGGCTGCAGGGCAGGCGTCTCAGAGCCCCAGCGTCCCCAGGAGCAAGGGTGCGGGCTGTAGCCAGCCTAGGACACCTGGGGTCGGGGCTGGGAATCCAGGGCCCCCGGCCTGCTTGGCTTTGGCGGAGCCCCCGGGAATAGGAGCAACTGGGGTCATCTTTCCATGCTCCCCACCAGGGCTCTGGGGCCCCCCCATGCTTCTCTCTCGGGGCCACACATGGCTGGGACCCAGCCGGCAGCTGCAAAAGGCTCGGTCCCCTTGCATCTGTCCTGCGTCAGCAGGAGGGTGACTTTGGCTTCTGTGTCCCTCTCCTCTCTTCTCTTTTTGTACAGACCTGGGGGTGTGGAAGGGCCCTGAAGATGCCAGCCCCCCGCTGCCCTCAGCACGGTCACTGCTGACCCCAGACACACGCCCAGGTCTCCCGAGCCAGCTGCCGTGCGGGAATGTGGAGGAGTGAGAGAGTTCGGGGCTTGGGCCAGCACAGCGAGTGTCACGTGGCGGGAGCCAGGGCGCCAGCAGCCGCGGGCAGGGGCGACCCGGCCGGCCACTGGGCACCCAGCAGACCCCACCTGCCAGCGCCCATGCCCACCTCACGGAGCGGGGAGGCCCCAGTGACAGTGTGGCCCACGACAAGAACCAGAGGTGCAAATGTCAGATGTCCCTTGTGAAAGGACAAGAAGCACAAGTAACCACTCCTCTCTTTTAATTTTAAGCCGATTTTGAGTATGAAAATCCAGGGCGTCGATCTGTGTCTCATGACCTCACCGGCTGCAGCAGGGAGAGGCTCTGTCTCCCGGGGGGGCGCCAAGCTCCAGGGCCACCAAGGGCAGGATCGTACCGGGGCAGGAGGCCACGGGTCCCGGCAGGAGCAGCCACTAGAAGACACACTCTTCCTCTGCGGGAGTCAGAAGAGAGGCTCGGGTGAGCTCTTCTCACTTGGAAAGAACTGCGGTTTTACTCAGCAGGAGGACTCCGGCAAAGGCGAGGGCTCCACACTGCTGTGGCTGCCTGTCCACCCCCACCCCGCACCCGGGCACCCCAAGGCTGCACCTTCTTCCACGGGGACTTGCTGCTTGTGGAAGCACCAGGGGACGCCGCGGAACGTGTCGCTGAAGCAGCAGCCTTTGGCCTCGCACTCCTTGCGCGTGATGCCATTGAAGCCGCAGTTCGAGCGCTCGTGGGGGGCCACTTCGCAGGTCTCTGGCAGGGCGGGCAGGAGTCAGGGAACGTGGGCCAGGGGCCGTGGTGCCTGGGGCAGGGCTGCCCACGCTGCCCACAAATGCATCCACCCATCAGATACATAGTTACAGAGCACGGTTCTTGGGTGCTCCGGCTGGGTGACAGGGACCCAGACATCCAAACAGGGGCGCTGTCGCTCAGAGGCTGGGTCTAAGGTCCGAGGCAGCACAGTGCGGGGCTCCCTGTGTGCCCGAGAACTGTGAGCTGGGGCGCTCCTGGAGGACCCCGGACAGGATGGAAGGGCAAAGCTGGGAGGGCTTCCTGCAGAAGGAGGCGGGGACACTGTGGGTGCAGGGGGCGCTCTGAGGGGAGGCCGCAGAAGGATGCGAGGCGGGTCTGGGGGGTGCGGGGGAGGACCGGCCGGTGCAGAAGACCAGACAGGGTGATTTCACGCTGGGAGCAAAGGGAACCGCTGGACAGGCCGTGGTGACGTGGGTCTGAAGGGGAGCAGGTGGGGGGATCTGCCGCTATTGGGGGCCGGGGCACAAGGGCCTGACCCTGGGGCTGTGCCTCCGGATCCTGCTAAGATCTGGTTGGGGCCCCTGAAGGATGCGGCGTGGGCCTTGCCATCTCTGTCCCCGGGTCCGTCCCGGGCCCTCGAGGTGCTGGGAGGACACCAGCCGCCCTGCTATACACAGGAACCAAACTGGAGCACTGGGTGTGTGATCACGGAACCCAGGCGGCCCTGTCATGGGCTCCTGGACCCCGGGATCCCAAAATCAGCCCCCAGAAGACGGGGTGGGGGTGGCTATCACACCGAACAGGACCCTCTGGGGTCAGGCCACCGGGGGACCCTCCGCCCCGTCATGGCCGCTCCGTCTCCGAAGTGTGGCCTGCTGTCGCCCCTTCCTGCTGCCCTGATGCGCCCACCCACTGGCCCCAAGTCAGGGGGGTCTTGGGAGCCGCCCAGGGGGGCGGAGTTTCAGTTCCTCCTGTCCCTCTGTGGGACCGTTGACCTGGGGGCGCTGGCAAGCCCTTTCTGCTGTTCCCCCACCCCGAAAACTGGGTCTCCCACCTCCAGCGACAGTGACCTGGACCCTCGCAGCTCAGGGGGTGCTTTCCACAGCCCGGCCAGCTCCCTTTCCTTTTCTTTTCTTTTTTCACTCAAGGAGGTGTAATAATAAAAATGTGCAAAAATATCCAGATCAGAAACACTTCACACACCGGGCATGCTAGCCCACGCCTGTAACCCCAACACTCGCAGTCACAGCTCCTGCTATGCAGTTCAGGCGGGACTTGAATTCCCTGTGTAGCCCAGTCTGGCCTCCAACTTGTAGGGATCCTCTCCTGCCTCAGCCTCCCAAGCGTTGGGATTACAAGGGTGTGCCAACACGCCCGACAGGAAGTGCTATCTCTATGCCAGATACCCAAAACTCCTACCACAGTGTGACACTAACCGCAGCACGGCACTGAGGGTTTGTGCTGGAAGACGGGATCGGCCAGGGATGCTCCTGCCGGCCCCGGCCGCGCACGAGGCTGCCTTACCTGTCTGGGCCCCAGCCAGCGTGCCAAAGACCAGCATGAGGACGACAGCCAGGACGCAGGTCACCTTGCGCTCCATGGCGGCTTGGCCTCTGGACTGCGGAGCAGATGGAGTCGGCTGGGGACCCAGCGGCGCTGTCTTTATACCCCAGCCCTGTTTGCCTAAAGAGTCGAGGCAGCGTTTACCTAAGGAGTCACCGCTGACTGTGAGAGGCGCCGGGGTGGGGCCGTTGTGGGGCTGGAACCTGAGTCAGGAAGCCCTTCTCTCATGTGGTAGCTCCTCCAGAGTGACCCTGGGCCGGGGCGGAGTGGGTTGGCCTGGCCTTCTGTCCCAGCTAACGCTGAGCTCACCAGGGCCGATTCGGGGTGTGAAAGGGGCACTGCGACAGCAGCCAGTACAGGTTTCTTTTTTGGTGGTGGTGGTGGTGATACTGGCGATTTGCACTGAGCTATATCCCGACCCCCTTTTTTATTGTTCATTTGGAGACAGGGTCTGTGCAGATCTCTAATTCACCTCAGCTGGGCTCAAATTTGAGATCTTCCTGACTCAGCCTCCCAGAGTGCCGAGATTACAGGGGTGCACCTCCACACTCAGCTTCTCTTTTTCCTAGGAAGTCCACAGCCCCTGGGAGGGAGCCTGGGTTAGAGCTGCGGCAGCCAGACTGTTCTTTTTTCCTTGCCAGGGCCCAGCCCTCCCTGTAATGCAGCCCCAAGAGGGCTGGGGTCTGCAGGCGGGACCTCTGCTAGGAGGGCTGAGTTCCCACAAAAAAGGGGGGCCGGGCATAGTGACGGGGACCTCGCAGGACTCAGCTGTCCAGGCTCAGCAACAGCACCCCGGAGACTGGAGAGCAAGTCGTGCAGCTCTCGGCAGAAGAGTAGGTGATGCTGGCTGTGGCCGAGCTGTGCTTCCGTGAGGGCCCCCGAGCAGTGTGTGCGCATGTGCGGAAGGACGCGTGAGTGCGCACGCGCGCGGAAGGACGCCTGGGTGGAGTGGGCTTTGCAGCCCTGCGTGCGACGTGTAGAAAGGCAGGGAGGGAGCGAAGAGCGGAGAGAGAGAAGAGTGGATGCTCAGAAGTGCTCCTGACAGAAGGGGACGAGGAACTGATACACTCAGTGCAGTGCAGTCATATTAAGGTATAGTGTGTACAGCAGAGGGCCTTTTACACTTTTATGAACTATGCGCAACACACAGCGTGAGTGCTTAAACTTCTTGCACTAAAAGGCACACTGGCATGAATCCCCCTCAAAATCCTCCCTGTCGCATCAAGCACACTCGTCCCATCATCTTTGCGACTTCCTGCAGCAGCTCTGGAGTCCTCTCCCCTGAGGGTCTTAGCTGCGCTGTCCTGGCTGCCTCAGTGTCCTGAATGGATTTAACATGTTTCTCCTTCTGGTCATTTTGACTTTGGGGAAAAGCCAGAAGCCACACGGTGCCAGATCCGGTGAATAAGGCGGAGGAGCACCCAGCGTCGCGTTCTTAGGAGCTGTCTTCCTGCTGGATGGCAGTCACCCTAGCTTTGATCACACCTTATAAAGACTCTCAGGAAAGAGGACTCCAGAGCTGCCGCAGAAAGCGGCCAGGACGGTGGGATGAGTGTATGTGAGGGAGGGGGAGGATTCTGAAGGGAATTCGTGACACTGTGTCTTTCAAAATTTAACGACAGAATGTATGTTTTGATCACCTTTTGTACATAGAATATACACTTTATATACATTATATATTTATATAATTGCAGAAGATTAAAATGAATACCCAATGAGAAATTTTACATACAAAGTTAAGTGAAGAATAAAATAAGCCTCTGTCTTAACACATATCACCATTTATGATGGAGATTTCCAAAATGTGTCAACCCATGCCACACAGGGGGACTGGAACCGGGACAAAGTATAATAACGGCACACGTACAGGTAGGTAGGAGACCCACCTGCCTCAGCATACAGCACATCTGGGAAGAAGCAGGAGAAACGGAGTATGGGAGGGCACTGTGGGACCTTGGCTGTGTGTGGGATGTTCTGCTGAGGAAAATCTAAAGGGAAGGGGGGAGGAAGGTCAGCACCTTTTAACCAGCTGCATGGACTCATGAGACAGTACTGGGGATTGAACCCAGGGCCTTTGCACTGAGCGACACCGCCAGCCCTTTATATTTGAGACACAGGCTCATTAAGTTGCTTGCTAAGTTGCCAAAACTGGGCTCAAACCTTTGATCCTCCTGCCTCAGCCTCCCAGGGTGCTGGGATTACAGGTGTGCACCATCATTCCTGGCTGTGATTATTGCCCAGTTCCCACCCAGGGGGGAAATCCGTAAGGGGGAATCCCTGAGGCTCTGGCTTTGCCTTCACAACTTGGGGGTGGAGTGACTGGAGCAACCTCGGTGGGGACAGCGCGTGCGGGCCCACCATGGTGAGGGAGGGTAGCCTGTGAGATTGCCATGGGGCGGGGAGTAAACCCTGAAGACAGGGGTCGTGACAGGAGAATCGAAGGGAGTGCTGGTGCACTCTCTACCTCACGGCTGCCTCAAGTTTCCTATGGCAGATCCAGCGACTGCGCCCTGCCCTCCTGGGCCTCCACTGCCCTAGGGCTCCCAGGCGCCATCCAGGCAGGGAAATGCGTGGAGCCACTGGGGAAACCAGTGTGGAGCTCCCTGAGCACTGTGGGAACAGAACAGCCAAGGGGCGAGGCAACTCCTCCCGCCGATTCTATGACCAAAGTGATGGAGTCAGGCTGGGCGTCGTGGCGCACACCTGTAACCCCAGCACTCAGGAGGCTGAGGCAGGGGGATCACCATGAATGCAAGGCGACTGCAAAGCAACACCCTGCCTCGAGAAAAGAAAAAAATTACAAAATAAAAAGAGAATGGAGTTGGTGTGTGGAAGTGACACTCACACTGCCAAGGCCGTTGCTGCACCAGCTGTGGGAGCCACGGGATGGGTGCAGCCCACACGAGGCACACCCATACGCACACTGGGGAATACTACACGGCCCGACACAGAAGGAAAGCCCGACGAGGCGGCGACCCGGTGACGGCTGAGGGTGTTACCTGAGGGAGGCAGCAAATAGCTGGTGAGGACATGAGCAGGTTGCTCTCACGGAAGTGGAGACCGGAATGGGGGTTCCCAGAGGCAGGAAGGGGTGGGGATAAGGGCAGAGGAGTGCGGCTAACAGTCCCGGGCAGTGGGAGAGGACCAGGCATGCCCGTGTCCTGTGGCTGGTAATGAACTGGGTATTTCTAAACAGCTACTAGTGGGGCTTTGCAGAATGGGAGGAGGAGAGGAGGCGGCTCGGGGCCATCTCTCAGTGCCTCTGCGGTGGGCCCTGGACCGGCCATGTCCCTGTCCCCGAGGCCGGCAGCCTGGCAGCGGCTCCTCACCCCGCCTGCCAGCGGAGCTCAAGCCCCGCAACACTGCCCTCGCTTCCTTTCCCGTCCTCAGCGGCCGGGCTGGGGAGGAGTCCGCCTAGTGACCCAGCGACACGGTGGCGTTCGCAGCCTGTCACAGACACACGGGCATGGTGAAGGTGGAGCGAGAGCTCTCAACACAGAAGGACGCTAATTGCCCGCGGTGACCCGCGCGATACGGAGGTTGATGTAGCTGCCCCGCGAGGGTGCACAGACGCTGAGACGGGTGCCGTCCAGCATCAGTGCAGGGCTGAGCCCAAGGTACGGTGGATATTTAAACATTAGAAATGTGTTACAGTAAAGGAAACATGGCCACGGTCGACGGGGTGGGGGAGTAGGTAGAGGGGGTTCGTGACAATGCGTCTTCTAACTGTAATACATTTTTTCATTTAAGCATTCACCGTATTTTATGATCACCCTGTGTTGATCAACCACTTAGGGCACTCTCTGTGAAATAAAAACAACGCCGTGTCTCCAGCCACCTTACTCACTGGATATAGCCCTGTGTGACTTCCCGCTCTTCCCCCAAAGTCAAAATGACCGTGAAAAGTCAGCGATTTGAGTCCATCCAGAACATCACGGCAGCCAGCACAGCGCAACTAAACGTGCTCAGAAAAGAGGACCCCAGAGCTGCTGCAGGAAGTGGGGTGGGTGAGGAGACACATGTGTTGGATGTGAGATTCACGGCAGCACTTCATTTATTGTAATAAATTTTTGAAATTTAAAAATCCACTGTATTTTTTATTGTACTTTGTATGTATAATTTTTACCCACCCAATTAATTAATAAAGATTTGAAAGCCAGGTGTGGTGGTGCACGCCTGTAACCCCAGTACTCCGGGGAGGCTGAGGCAGGAGGATCATTGGGAGTTGGAGACCACCTGGGCTTCAAAGTGAGTTCAAGACCAGCCTGGACTGCAGAGTGAGACCCTGTCTCAAAAAAGACAAAAAACAAACAAAGAAACAAACAAATAAATAAATAAATAAAAGATTTGAGAACAGAGCCACACCTTGGTGAGGAGCCCGTAGATAGCACCCTCTGGAAGCCCTGTGGCCCCAGCCTCCGAGGCCAGGCTGAAGAGGGAACCACAGTCCTTCGAGGAGGACGGTCCACGCTCCTCAGGAACAGGCTTGGGAGCAAGGCCTTTCCTCAAGCCTTCCCCAGGGTGGCCTGGGTCACTTAGCAGTGCCCTGGGTTTCACAGTGTCCCCAGCACCCTCTTTGGAAATCGGGTCTTTGCAGATGATGCAGTTAGGATGGAGTCATTAGGGAGGATGCAAATACCTACAGGGGGCAGTGACATAGAGACCGGGGGAAACATGGGGGAACTCCAAGACCACCCAAGACGGTAGAGGCCAGAAAAGGTGTCCCTGGAAGAAGGCCACACTGCTGAGGACCCAGGAAGGTTGTTCGTTTCTTACAGCAGCCAGGGAAACGAAGGCAGCCAGCAGGACTGCACAGCAGGGCAAGACAAATGTCCCAGCCTCTGCGGGTCAAGAAACACCAGCCCTGAACTCACACTGCTCCCGGTCAAGCCCAGGCAGGTGTCCCAGTGCAGCCCACAAGCCGCACACGCACCTGCCGGGGGCCATCCTGGCGAACCCCCGTGGCATTCATGGCAACGTGACGAATTGCCACGCTGCAGTGTTAAATCAGAAAGAAGCAGGCACAGGAACGAAGAGATACCTGAAGAGTTCTTCATCCAGGAACAGCAGGATACATACCTTCCGCAACAGCATGCAGAGCTTTTCCAAAATGACCATACCTCAGGCCGCAAAGTGTGTTCAAATAAGTACAAAAGGATGGAAACCATCCCCTGCGTGCTGTCTCATCCCAGCCGATCAAAGCTGGAAATCCACAGCAAAGGGAGCCTCAGAAACTACGCAAACACTGCGAGATCAAATAATACATTATGGAATAATCAGTGGATCACAGAAGGAACCCTGGGAGAAAAAAAACAACTCCTAGAGTCAAATGGCAATAGAAGCACAAGATACCGAAAGCTGTAGGGCACAAACAGAGCAGTTCTAAGAGGAAGGGTTCTAGCCGGGAATCCACTCATTAAAAACAAAAACAACAGAAAAAGCCCCATGTGATCCCAAATACATAAATAACCTCCTGGTGCACCTCAAGGGCCTCGACAGACAAGGACAAGCCAAACCCGGGACTGATGGAGGCAAAGAAATGATAAAGATTAGAGCAGAAATTAGTGAAATCGAGACTAAAAATAATGCAGAGCAGCAGTAAACTGAGGTGTTGGTTCCTGGAAAGGCTGGGAGGGGAGAGACGAGAGGGGCGGGGGAGGGGCCGGCTGCAGCGTGTCCCCTCCCAAGTCCCCGCGGGTCTGCGTTCCCTCTGCATCACAGACAAGGACTAATGAAAAACTGCGGGGAGAAAAGAGGAAAAACCCCACAAAAGACAGAAAGAAGTGGACGCGAAAGCTTACAGGTGACGCAGTGGGAAGAAGCCAGAACCCAGGCCAGGGGCCCGGGGACAGCAGACAGGGGAGAGGGTCTTTTTCCTGGGCCGTGTTCCTATTCCCTGACCTAGTCCTGAAACGCAAGTCATTCACCTTCATTATTAAAAATACTGTATTTTTAAAAACACAAAGTAATGGTTTTGCTTTTCCCCTCAAACAGGAGGAGAGGCGTGGCCTCCCTCCCGCAGCGGTGAGTCAGGCAGGTACAGAGGCGGGTGTTTGACTTTGGGGGGGTCCCCAGGCCGCGCCCCACGGGGGTGCATGCTGCACGGCTTTGCTAGCACACCTTCCCTGAAGTCAAACACAGGCCAGGTCGGGCTGAGCCCGGTCCCTAATCTGTTAGATTCCTGCCACCTTCTCCTTCTCCGCCCTTCGGGCCAAAACTCCAACCACGCGCGGGGGGCTTCCGCCAAGGCGCAGACTGCAGGTGACAGCAGAAAGTGTGGCCGCCCCTTGGTCTCACAGGCTCGCTCTAGGAAGCATGCAAACACTCACAACGAAACAGTCCCCAAACAAGGAGGCTCTTTTCTCATCCTTACAACCCTAAAAGTTAGCTAAGGGAGTTACAGAGAATGCTCTAGGGCAGGGCATATAGTTAAGGAAAGGGCCTGTAATCCCAGGGCTCTGTAAGGCTGAGGCAGGAGGATCTCAAGTTCAAGCTCAGCCTGGGCAACTTAGCAAGACTGTCTCAAAATTTTAAAAAGTTGGGAATGTAGCTCAGTAGCAAAGCGCCTGTGGGTTGGGTCCTAGGGAAACACATACACACACACATACACACACACACACGTAAGGTGCCTGAGTGTTTGAGTACTCAGTGGGTGATAAAGCTGGACCCAGGCTCCCACCTCACCCCTTGGAAAGCTCTGGGGCACCTCACAGAGCTGCACCCCACTGTCAAAAGGGGCTAGATGTTTGCCTGAGACATACCCACGGTCAGCTCCTCCCAGCCCTCCACAGGGAGAGCGAGTGGCCTTCCCTTAAAATACATATTAAGAGATTCCAGTTTCTCCCATAGCATTGGCCCTGCCCCTCCTGTACTGACTGACTTTCTCGGCTGTGAGTATTGTCAGCCAGGCTAGGGTTCTTTCGCTCAGTTCGGAGGGACACCGTGAATCAGTACAGTGTCGCTCAGCCAGGAGTCCTGATGTCACCAGATCCAGTGGCCACAGCCGGCTGTGGGTCTCCGCCACTGCCAGCCCTTCCCATCTGATGCGGTTTGGGCGGAAAGCTTGCTGTGCCTGCCGGGCATGCGAAGAAGGGGCCCAGATCCCTCCCTTCTGAGCTCGGCCACTCCAGGTGCCTGTCCCTTCTTCTAAAAGGCTGGGGTCTCCTCTGAAGTGGTGGGGCGTGAGAGGGCCCGAGCTGCCTGGCTGCCCTCCTGCTGGAGTGGGGACTTGATGGCCAGGGAGGACATGGAAGCCAGCTGTCCCAGTGCACTAGAGTGCAAGGGGGAGCAGAGGGCAGCGAGGGGGAGGGGCAGACAGTTGACAGCCAAGCCACTCTCTCCTGCAGGGAAGCCGCGTCAGGTGCTTCTCCTCTGCCTGACCCGGAGAGCGAGCTATAGGGCGTCAGGTTCAGAGTTCACCCAGCTAAAGAAAAACCACCATATTGTGTGACATGGAGGAAATGACACAACCTGGAGCTTTGGTGGAGAACCTACAGCACGCTTGGTGCAGCGGGCTGTTTGTATCATTGAGAGTTCGGAAAGGTTCCCCTCACTGAAGGATAAAGCAGGAGGAGTCCTATGCACCATACTTAGGTGTCCTATTACAGGCACTTAGATTTGCCATCACAGGCACCAAAGTTAGGACAGGCAGTGGTGGCAGAGAGACAGACACATAGAGCAACAAAACAAAGCAGGAGACTTGGAAATAGATTCCTATAAATACCTCTAAATGATTTTGGCAAAGGAGTACCGGCAGTTCAGTGGGAAAAAATAGACTCTTGCCAGACAATGCTGAGACAGCTGGCCATCCACTGGCATGGGGGAGCCATCATCCACAATTCAGACCTGAAATAAAACTCAGGAGTAATCGAAAAATGTGCAACCATAAAACATTTAGGGCAAAAATCACGGGGGAGCTAGCACGAAGTAAGCAGAGTCTCAGCTTGGCACTGTAAGCGTGATACAGAAAGGAAGCATTGAACCATTGGATCTCCCCAAAGTGAGACACTTTCCCTCTGCAAAACCGGGAGACAGGGCTGGAAAGACAAGCTGCAGACCAGGAAAATGCATGCAAATTCACATTAGGCAAAGGGGCTGGGCCTAGAATATAAAAATAACCCTCAAAACCCAACAGTGAAAACAATCTAGTTAGAAGATGGACAATAGACCTGAAGAGATAGTTCATCGAGGGCAAGCCAACTCACGGGGAGATGCGGGACACGTTTGCCTTCAGGGAAACCCAGATTAAAACTGTGGGTACCAATCGGTGTGGCTAAACAGAAATCGTGATCTCTCCAGATGCTGCCAAGGGCCTTGGAAATGGCATCCTTTGAGCCTTGTTGTAGGGAATACAGGGTGTTTAAGCCACTCTGAAAAACAGGGGGGTGGGCTCTTAAAAGTCAAATTATTCAACTATCCTCTCGTCCAGCAATTGCACTCCTGGGCCTTTCTCCAACAGAAATGAAAACATCCACCCAAGAGCAGGCTCCCAGGTGCTCAGAATCACTTCTTTCATGGTTGCCCAAACTGGATCAATCCAGAGGTTCTTCATCAGGGGAATTTTGTCACACTGCGGGACATCTGACTACAGAACATAAAACAATGAAAAGGAACAAATTATTGACACACTCGACTTGGATGAATCTCCAGGGAATCACTCTGAGCAAAAACCACTGCGAAATCGTAAGAACAGTTCCTCGGCGCCCCGCATCTCACTTGGCGCTCAGGCAGAGGCTCCGAAGTGAGTCTGCGGGTATGGACGGAGCTCTCGTCTTCCCAGTGCTTTTTTCACTGGAAATTTTGTGGATGAGATAAATGTAGAGTCGCAGGCCATGCTAGGAAATAACACAGCGGGCTCCCCTGTAAACGTTGCCCAGCTTTCCCCGGCAATAGCACGTGGCAAGTCGGGGTTACATACGGTTTTACGGCCACGGCATCCACAGTGAGACAGCCCAGCACGGCTCGTGGCTCGTGGCCCCAGCTCCCCCTCCTGGACTTGGTGCCTGTCTCCTGCCGGTAGCTGGAGGCTGGGCACCGGGAACCCACACCTGTGGAGAGCCGTGGGGCACGTGCACTCACAGCCCCGGGGGCCCACGTGAGGGACACTTCCGTACCCCCACTCAGCAGGGCCCTAGACTCGGTGCTGTCTGTGACCCGTGTGCCTGCACCAGGCACAGACAAGGAGGACGCAGCCCTCCCCTGCCACCCTCGGATTCAGGTGACAAGCCCTGCCCACGAGGTCACGCAGCAAGGGTTGGGTTCCCACGGCCCCCGTGGTATTTACATTGGCCAATGTTCAGTTGTCCTTCCTTCAAACTGACTGAAAGCCTGTTAGGCTCTCCATAATTCATTCCTTCTAAAATGTTCAATAGAGCCCTCGAATACTAAGTGAGCAACAGGGAGTGAGACTTCTGTCCCTGTGGGCGTGTCCTGGATGGCTGGGTGCTGGGGGCTCTGTCCATCCTTCGGCTCAGGACTCTCCTGGCCACAGTGGTCCCTCCAGGCCCCAGCGAGCCGGCACTGTCTCTGGCCATCCTTCCAGCTGTATCTCCGGAGGTGGCTGCAGGTCAGGAGTGCTGTAGGTGTGCTTTCTCGCCCGGCTCCCATCCGGCCTGGCTCTCAAGCCTGGGGAAGGTTTGAGGCAGTAGCTGTGGAAACAAGGAGGAAGAACTCCACCCCCAGACCTCCATAGAGTCTGAGGCTGTCTCCATGGGAACCAAACATCTCCTCAGAGGCAGGAGAACTTCATCAGGACTCTGAACCACACATAGGTCTCAGATGGCCTCAAATAGGTGACATGAAGCCCCTCGCAATTCAAGTAACAGAGTTTCCATTGTCCCTTGCAACTTGGACTCCTGCTGGTATAGTGAGCCGTTCCAATCCCAGACACAGCCCTGGCCGGATGTGTGTCTCCCTCCTGACCCAGTGTCCTCACTGACAGAAGAGACATGCCCCAGGGGAGCATACCCTGTCCCCAGCCCGTTTCCCCTTTCTCTCTGTGCTTCCGGCCACCATGATGTGAGCAGCTTTCCCTCCCACAGGCCCAGCAGCAGCGGAGCCGGCCAAGCACAGACCAAAGCCGCAGAAGCTGTGAGCCACAGAAGCCTGTCCTCTTGTTAAGTCACTTGTGCCGGGTATTTTGTCACAGTGACAGAAAGTTAGCTCACCACCTGGTAGGACTGTTACAGAAATAAAACGGGTAAATGTGAAGTGCAGTACACACTGATGAATTGCCCGCCGTCTATATAATCCGCCGCATGTTGTACGACATCAAACACTTCCTTAAAAATTCCGTGGCATTAGAGAAGGGAAATGCACATCTGCTGGCCCCGCGGCCCATTTTTCTCCAGTGAGATGACTGCACGGGAAATCTTTCCTCTCCCTGCTGGCTGGCTATGTGATTCTGGAGCTGTTGTTCCTTCTAAAGACGGCTGGGCAGAAATACTTGAAATAAAAATGGTCTTGACCTTTTTCTATTTGAGTAATTACCCTTATCTGAGGTTTCAGTTACGCAAGTGAACTGCGGGCCAAGATTATTCGGCGGAAGATTCCAGAAATAATCAATTTATGAGCTTTCAGAGTGGCCCTCCGTTCGGGGTGCTGGGGTGGAGCTTCATCATCCCCCTGCACCCGACCCAGGATGTGACTCATCTGCGGGCCACCGTGTCCACTCTGGATACGCTACCAGCCCATTCGTCACCGTTGCGATTATCGGATCGAACGTCCTGGTATTCGAGTGGCCCTGGTTCCGCTTATGACGGCACCAGGCACAAGCACTTTGACGCTCACCATCACAGTCACCAGAGAGCAGCCTCACGCTGCTGCCCTTCAGTGAAGGAGAAAACGCAGTCGGGTGTTTTGCGAGAGGCCACGTTCACACAACTTTTATTACACTGCGTTGTTATAACTGTTCTATCTGATGATTTGTTGCTTTGTTCACCTCTTCCTGTGCTTAATGTATAAATGAAACCTCAACACAGGCGCGTGTGTGAGTGGGAAGAAGGATCGTATCTATGGGTTCAGTAGTGGTCAGGGTTACGGGCGTCACTGGGGGTCTTGGAGCGTCCCCCGGTGCAACGGGATCCCTTGCATGCAGCAGTCCCTGTCCTGACTGACATGCGGTGACCTCAAGCACCTCCCCCGCCCTCCCCCGCCCTCCCCCTTGCACCCCCACCTCCTGCCCCTCTCCCTGGCACCTAGATGGCTCTCCTCTCTTGAAATTCATGGCTTGTGCCCAACTGATTCATGTCCTGGTGATTTAATTGGTGCCAAGCGCCAATGCCACCTCCAGCGACAGCAGAGCGGACAGCAGCTGGCCTTGATGACCTGTGACCTGCTACTCTGCTTGCTTCCGGACCCAGGGGGAGGGCCAGGGGTCCTCTTACCCTGGACCAGACTAGGCCCTGTTCCACCCTGGCCTTTGTCTCTTCTAACTTGACTGGTGGGTCTTAGGCTAGAATATGAGGTCATTCTACTCTGAACAGATTTCTGCTGAGAAACCTGTTCTAAGAGAAAAGGTCCACTCCCCAGGGTGGGCAGGAGAGACCGAAGTCACCCAAGTCCCAAGACTCAAGGTGATCTGGGTGTGTGTGAGCGGTCAGCCCTCGTTCACGGAACCCAGCGCCCACTACAGAACAGGACTGCTCTTTGGGAACAAGAGTCAGTGATGCACCAAGCACCAAATGCTAAGGAGAAGTAACCAAACTAAGCCTCGGAACGCCTGCATCACAGACAGGTCTCCACACGGAAGAGCGTCCTGCACACAGGAAGTGTCCGATAGGTTCCGGCATCGAAGATGGGATGTGTGCAGAGCCATCCAGGCTCGCAGTTCTGGGCGCTGCCCCTTGGCCCAGTGACTGTCCCCGGCTCTGCTTGTCTCATCAGGAATCTCGAGGACCCTCGCAGAGAAAAGAGAAGGGAAAGGAGGGCAGAGGAAGGGCTGGAGGGGACTGAACGCAGCTGAGATGTGCTGTATACACGTCCCAAGTCCCCAAGCACAGGTCACGGTTATATGTCCCAAACATATACCAGTACAGTTAACTTTAAAAAACCAAATGGACAAATGGGGAAGGTAGCACATGGGGATGTTCTGCTTTAGTTCTTAGTGAAGGTCAAGAAGGAGCTTCAAGGTCATCTCCGCCCAAAGCCCCATAGCTCAAGGCATGAGAAGCAGGCGGTACGGGTGTTCGGGGTCAGGCCAGCATCTCCCTTCAGCTCCGAGAGAACCCACTCGTGTCACCCTGCCCACGCTCAACTCCGGGGAGGGACCAGCCATCGCTCGGGAGCTCAGTAGCAGCGTGTCCCAGCCTCTTCAGGTCTTCAGGTCCCTCTAAAAGCAAGCACAGAGAAGTCACCCCGCTGGCCACAGCTCAGATGTTACGATGAGTGGGCAGCTGCAGGCTCCCCAAGAGCTGCCACCATCCCTGGGGACAGGGGTCCTCTGCGGTGCTTGTCACTGCCCAAGGCGGCCCCAGCACTGCCCTGGGGACGTCCCAGGTCCTAGCGCCACCTTCCAAGCTCTGGTTTGAGTCAGAGCAACTTCATTTCAAGTCCCAACTAGACAGAGAACCCTCCCGGCGAACACAAAGCAGGGCGGCGGCTCCGGTGGGCCTTCAGTGGTCAGGGTCAGCGATGACTAGAATGCCCTGCGACAGGGTCCTCAGACAGCAGAGCGGGCAGCAGCCCTGGACACTCGCACTCACCCATGCTCTGAACACCCCGTGCTTCAAAACCAGCAGGGCCCCTTTAGAAAATGCAAATTAAAACAGCACTGAGATTCCATCCTAGCCCAGAAGGGACATCATCGAGAAATCAAATAATGACAAAAGCTGGGGAGGCTGCAGGGCTGGGGCTTCTCCACTGTGGATGGGAAGGTGAACCAGCAGGAAACGCCCAACTTACAAAGTCAGATTCGTTCCTGAGGCCAACCAAGTGGCCGACCGAGCACTGAGCTACTGTCCACTGTCACACTGCAGGGTGAGCACCCAGCGCCACAATGTGACAAGGCCCAGCGGACACGTGAGCTGCTTCCGGGATCTGTTCGAACCTGTGGGTATCCGTAATGTGAGGAGGTCTGTTCGTACTCCCATGCTCGTAATTCAGGGGCTTACTGGACAACCACTACGGAAATCAGTATGGAAGTCCTCAAAAACCTAAAACCAGAAACCATTGACCCAGCTACTCCCCATCTAGGTATCTTCCCACATAGTACAGTGACCCATGCACACCCATGCTGAGAGCAGCACAGCTCACAACAGCTATAGCTCGGAAGCAGCTTCTGCGTTCATCAGCAGATGAAGGGATAAAGAAAATGTATTTACACACCATGGAGTACTACTCTGCCATAAAGAAGGATGAACTTGAATCATTTTTTTAGAAAAACAGGTGCACCTTGAGACCGTAATGTCAAGTGAAATAAATCAGACACCCACGCCTGACTGTCACATGGGTTCTCTTGGATGAGACACCTGAATTATAACTAAATAAAGAGCAAAGTGAAACACAGGAAACAGGGAGATAGATCTCCCCCTTCTCAGCACAGCCCAGGGACCTCTGCGTCCCTGTGGGGCCCCGTGACAATGGGGTCTTTGTCCCTGGCCAGCCCACCTAGAGGGCGAAGGGTCGGGATGGTCTCTGGTGTCACGGGCTTAGGCTTTGGGATCACCAGCTCAGGCACCAAGACTGGCTACCCTCAAGCAGCCACAGGGCGCCACGGATGCGTTTCTGTGGCTGGTGCCGGGGACCTGCTCCTCCACACCCACGTGGCCATCTGTAGCCCTGGGGCCTCGCAGCCCCAAAGACCCCCAGCTCAAACATCTAAATGCTGCCCGCGGGGTGGGCATTTGGTACAGACCACGCTTGCACACCAGACTGTTGCCAGTGGCCTCCGCTAGACCGAGGCCTTGCTGCACCGTGTGGGAGCTACCTGCGCCCAGTCACGTCTCATTCACAGTGAGAAATCGTGAGGAAGAAACAGGAGTTAACAACTCCTCAGAACACCAGGAGCTCGAGCTCCTCTCTGAGTCTGCATGCAATTCCAAGAGCAGTTTTACGTCCTAAAGCAGCTTGGTTGCCAGGAGAGATGCCACATGCTTATGACCCTAGCACTTGGGAGGCTGGAGCAGGAGGATCCCAGCGAGTTCAAGGTCATCTTGGGCTACATGGCAACTTCAAGGTCAGCCTGAATAACTTAGGGAGACTGTCTCAAAAAAATAAAATAAGAATAAAGCAGCTTGGTGGCTGCCAGAGGGTGGGAAAGGAGGAAAACCTGCTCAAAGGGTGTGAGGGATGGGATGAGGGGAATGCTTCAGATCTAGAGAGAGGCCACACAACATCAGCGTCACAAATGCCTCAAAATGGTGCGCTTTGGAATGATGCACTTTGTCATGTAAACTTTAGCTAAGAAGAAGGGTAGAGGTCTTGGAAACTGGTCCGAAGAGTGGTGGGAGACTCAGCCTGAGATTAAGTCAGCAGACACTGGCTGCCTGCCCTCCAGGCCGGCCTCGCTCCCTGCCCTGTGATCCTGCAAGCACACCCGTCACCCCGCCCGCGCACCACCGTCCCCTGGTCACCTTGCAGTGAGGCCCAGAACTCCCTTCCCCGGTGTCCAGAGGCAGGGGGCCCGGGCCCTCCTGCCCACCCTGTGTCCCTCCTGGGCTCCCAGCAAGGGGCAACGCCTAAGGGGATATTTGGGGTCCCCAGCCCCTGCCTGGCCACCGCCCACCCGCTGTGGGAGGGCCGCACCCACAAAGGGCCTCTCCCGGCCCAGAGATGAACTGTGCCCTGAGCCACCAAGTCACTGCTCGTGGGATCCGCAGCACCGGCTCCTCCCAGGTCCCATTTGAAGTCTGGGCCTCACCAGGAAGCAGCCTGCACGCACCTCCATCTGCTCGTGGATCCAGTCCAGGAAGGAGGTGATGCGGGTGTAGACCCCGGGCTTGTTCACATCTGCGCAGCCGATGCCGAAGCTTGTGGCGCCCGCCAGCTTCCACAGCCGGCTCTCCTGGCACACCAGGGGCCCGCCGCTGTCTCCCTGGCAGGCAAGGGGCGCAGTGAAGGGCCCCGGCACTGTCCCCTTCCCTGGAGCAAGACTGGGGGAAGCCTTGGGAGCGATGCCCTCCCCCACGCCTGTGCAGATAGAGAGCCGGGGACACAGCCCCGCCCCGGGGAGCACGGCTGTATCTCCAGCACCTTTCTCCCCTGTGCTGAGTAAATTTGCTTTGCGTAGTCACGGGAAGCACGGCAGGGCCCATCCCGCGGGCTGGGCAGTGCACTGGAGGCCCCCCGCGCGGCCGTGCTTACCTGGCAGCTGTCCACGCCGCCTTTCAGGTAGCCCGCACACATCATGGACGGGGAGATGATGCCGCCATACACCTCCCTGTGGTTGCAGATCTTGTTGGAGATGAGTGGGACAGCCGCGTGGTTCAGGACGGGGGAGGCATCGCCTGCTCCAAACCAGGGCAGGCCGCGCGGTGAGCAGGGAGGGGGCACCAAGGGTGGGTGCCCGGGGCCAGGGGTGATGCTGAGGGCAAGGGCAGACCACCGGACACAACTTGGTGCCACAAGACGGCAGGGCTGAGAGGTCAGGGGCAGCTGTCGCCAATCCCCCAGCTGCCTGAGGAGCAGCCGTGGTGAGGGACATGGGTAGGGGCAGCAGGTGGAGCCCACACCTGGCACCAGCCGGTCGCGGGAACCTGGGCATGGTGCACGCATCCCTCACCATATGTCCCGGCTCATGCGTGTACACAAGGACACCCCACACGGGATGGGGGGCTGCTCTGCAGCTGAGAGCTCCATGTGTGAACCGAGTTTCATTCACAGGAAGGGTCAAGCCCACAGCCAGACCTGCACAGGAATAAGGGTGCCGGGGCCTTCCGTGGGACACAGTAGAGCGTTAGGGAGCGAGTCTGCCCAGGGACCCTGACCTCTGCGGAGGAAGCTCTTCTCCAGCCACCCTCTCTCCAGAGTCCAAAGGGATCAGAACCACGCGCTGGCCGGTGTCCCCAGTGAGTGCCCCCAAAGGAGGAAGGGGAGCAGGGGTGGGTTTTCCTGATCTGCCGGGGTCACAGTTCAGATAGAGCCAGGACCCTCTGCCCCACCACGCTGGCACCGGCTGCGCTTGGCCAAGTGTGTGCTGGCTTGAAACTACCAAGCACCAGAGGGTGCTGAGCCGGGGTGGGCACCGCCGAGGGTGCTGGGGGAGGGTAGACAAGGAGGGGCCCACAGCCCGGAGCTGGGCGAGCCTCATGTGCTTTAGGAGAGACAGACGCAACTGATAGGTCTCCAGAGGAAAATCCTGAACCCCTGGAGCTGGGAAGCGCGATCTTATTTGGAACACAGTCCACAGTGTAATTAAAGTGGCAGTCACAAGGCCAGCTCACCCTGTACTTGGCGGCCCTAAATCCAGTGGTTCGTGTCCCCGTCAGACACGGGAGAGGGGGTCTGCCACCCCGAGACTTGCGGGAGCCGAATGAAGATGGAGACTGAGACTGCCATGACTCGTCCTCCAGCAAGTGACACCGAGGATGCCTGAGCCAGCAGGCCCTGGACAGCAGCCCAGGCAGGTACGCCTCTGCGCCTGCAGAAGCAGCCTGCAGAGCGGCCCACACCGTGGTCGCAGACTTGGGCCCTCAGAACGGCAGGACAGCGCGTTTTACAGTCAAAGTCCTCCAGGTTGGATTCACTCGTTACAGCCCTACGGGAAGCTAATACTCTTTGGGCCAGCTAGGAGGGCGGCGGGTGGGAAATCTCAGCCTGGCGACCCTCCCCGTCCCTCACCAACAAAGGATGCGGGCTTCATTTTCATCTGCTCCGAGCACCCTCAACACTGCTGCTGCCCTTATTGCTACAGCAAGGGGGTCACCTCGGGTGGCCTGTTCTGCTTGATCTTCGGAGGAGGAAGTAACAACTTCCAAAGTCCCACAGGTGCACACAGCACTGGTTACCAGGCGCAGATTCTGGACAAAGGTGTCCGGGGGCTCCATGCGTTAGAGGAGGAAGGAGGGCCCCAGTGTGTGGGGTGCCCTGTTGAGGATGTCCCTGTTCCCTTCCAGTGCCAGCCCCCTCCGTGGTCCCCAGACAGTGGAGAGCAGCTAATGACCCTGAGCTGCAGGGATGGCTGTGATGAACGGTCCACCCCCCCCATGGACTTCTAGCTGCCCCTGAGGGCATCACGATGAGACGTGGGAGGGACCCCTCCCAGCGCCAAGGTTCTGAGGTCCTGGGCTCAGAACCTGATCTCAGACCACTGACCTCCGTCCTCCGTGGCCCCCCATCCTGACGTCCAGCACACTTTGCCGTCAGGAAAATTCTCTTCCGAGTTGGGCAGGCAGACGGGCTGGATCACCTCTGTGGGCAAGGGGACAGTGACCTCACTCGGCAGACAGTGCTCTGACCTGCGTCTCCGGGGAGCGTGGCGATCGTGATCGTCCGCTGGCACCAAGAGGCTAAAACCCCTCCGAGAAGTCGCTCCGTGAAGCTGTCCACCCCGCACACA
The DNA here is from genome assembly GCF_000276665.1 of Chinchilla lanigera. Classification (NCBI taxonomy): domain Eukaryota; kingdom Metazoa; phylum Chordata; class Mammalia; order Rodentia; family Chinchillidae; genus Chinchilla; species Chinchilla lanigera. Next base: position 39,346,271 of record NW_004955407.1, on the reverse strand, counting down.
CTGAACAGTCCTAAGTTAATGCCCTGACACGAGAGAAACGTAAACCTTTCGTGCAGGGAGAGGGGGCCTTCCAGGTGGCTGAGATAAGTGGTCTGTCAATGCGAAATTTTTATATACAACTTTAGCTGCGGTGCAGGCATTCCTGGAAGGTTTAATAACGAACCAGATGCCCCAGAAAATGCACTTCTGAGACATCCCCGTATGCGAACTGGGACCCTTCCCCAGCCCGCGTTCCCTTGTAAAGCCCCAGCCTCTCACCCCAGGGATGACTCCTCTCTTGGAAACACCACGCTAGCCTAGCCAACCCCCTTGACAGTGTACTCTGACCTGAATCAGCCTTTTCTTATTCTGACCTTGGTGGATTCTTTGACCCTGCCGTCATCGCCCTCCACATCTAGTCTTGCAGGGCAGGGGGCTCTGACTTTCTCCTGGGGCAGCTCGGGCCTTGGGCAGGGAACAAGCAGCTCAGAGGAGGGACCTGTCACCCTGTCCCCTGCCCAGGGGCTCTGGACAGTGTGGCGTGTGTGAGACTAGACGGGTAGCCTTTGGAGCAGAGGGCGGAGAATGCACGGGCTTCCGCAGCTACTGTGTCTGCGCTGCCCCAGGATTTTCACAAGAGGGTGAAAGCAGCCCCTGGAAACGGGCCAGGAAATGGGTGTGACCGGTTCCAGAGATTTGTATTAACCAAGCTGAGCCATGGGTCAGATCTGGCCTGTGGGGCCCCACCTGGTGCAGCCCTAGCCTGCGTCCTATGCCTCACAGAACATCGACCCTGGGGCCTTCCTGTCCCTCCTGACACATCGACAGCCACCTGGGCCTCCAGCAAAGGCAGAGGACCTGCCTGCTCCCAAGGTCTCCCTCATGCACCCTCCAGGTAGGACCACAGGAGGCCCCGAAGCAATCGGACACCCACTGAGTTAGCAAAGTCCAGGTGCTGGGGCCTCGAGTCCGGGGAACAAACACCGTGAACACTGCCCCTGGTGGCACCCACAGCAATGTCTGCCTGGAAATGTTTCTTCCACGCCACTCCGTGCCACCAGAATCAGTTCCAAAGAGGAGGGACCACCTTGGTCATGAGCCCCCACCCATCTGCCAGGTGCCTGGAGTCACCTAACCCTACACGCTGTGGGATTCAGCATCTCCTAGTCAAATTTTCCAGGGTACAACTGACAACACCTATCATCCCCAGAACCAGGAAAATCACAGCTTTAATGACAAGCACTATCAGCAGGTGCTAACACCCACATGAATCAGACTCTGGGCTTTCCAGTGAGGTTCAAGCCGCTGTCATAAAAATACTTCCACACATAATCACAAACCCTCTTGAAACAAATGAAAAGCCAGCAAACCACCCGGAAACCCAGAGGTACCGTCGAAGGTGAGTGGCCCGGCCAGCTTCATGAGGGCGATGTCATTGCCCAGCCTCTTTGGCTTGTATTTGCTGTGGTAGATAATTTTCTCCACCAAGTGGGAGGGCGCTGGGCTGTCCAGGAGGGATACCAGGCCCACTTGGATGGTCCAGGACTTGGGGAGGTACAGGCTGAAATAGACACGCCAGGGGGTGAGGCCGAGGACAAAGCCAGCCATGGGCCCGCTAACTTCAGGTGCCCTAAAGTGTTCCCAGGCAGGAGGTGGCCCAGGGCCTGACATCTTGACCACACTCCCGGGCAGTCCCTGTGGAAACTCAACCCAGGACCCGTAGGTGTCTGAGACAGGCCTCGCTCCACACCCTGTGCAGATCATATTTGCAAACAGGGCTCAGCTCTCCAAGCGGCCCCCAGGACCCTCTATCAAGAACCACCATCAGAGCTGGAAAAGGAACAGGGGAAGTGCATCCTTGTGCCTAGGGGTTTCTTACCCCTACACCCCTAAAACAGACTGCCCTGGGGGGCTCAGGGTCCTTCACGTGCTTTTGCTGCACCCCACACTGCATAGCCTCACCCTGCCTCAGCCTAACATGGTCCCCTGCCTGCAGTTCGCTGCTGAAAGCCAGGGCCTCAGCGCTCCCTTCTGCACGTGTGCCTCCTGCCTCCCCGTCCCTTGGTTGAGCTCGAACATGAAGCCCTGCTTTGAGCTCAGGTCCCTGTAACCCCGGCATGGAGCTAGGGTTGTGGGGGGGAGGGCAGGAATGCAGTGGGGTGTCTGGGGATTTAGCTCAGCAGCACAGCGCCTGCCTGGCAAGCGCTAGATCGAGAGTTCGATTCCCGGTACCGGAAAAAAAAAGGAATGCAGTGGGACACAGCTGCCTGCCTGGCTTCCGGGCCTGCCCGCCGCCCAGTTTGGCCCCGGCCCACGTGGCCTGAGCCTTGAGGACGGGAGCCGCGCCGGCGGGCACTCACTCGTAGACGCAGTGTGCGGCGGTGACGATCCACAGGGGCGTGATGACCGAGCCCCCACACAGGTGGTAGCCCTGGAACTGGAGGCTGACCTGCCAGGGCCACTGCGCCAGCGCGGACACGTTCCCACCCACGATGCGCGCGCTGTAGCCGGTCCTCAGCCCACAGACTGCGGAGGAAGCGCAAGGTGCACGGGGAGACCGCGGGCTTTCCAGACTGCTCCCCTCAACCCTGCTGCCCCCCACCCAGGCCGAGTGCGGGGTGAGTGGGAAGAGCCCCCTTGCACTGGCTCATCAGAGCCCATGTGACAGTGCCCCCTAGCGTCCAGTGTCTGTAATGACAACACCCATGATGTCAGCCTCAACTCCCAGCCTTCCAAAGTCCCTGGCAATGCTGAGGGTGCTGGTGGCATCTCCCCCACCCCGCTTTCCCCAGACCCCACCCCTGCAAGGGGAGCCCCTGCTGGGAGCAGAGGCAGCTGGCCGCCACCCTGGGTCCTTGCAGGTTCAAGGAGAAAGGGGCAGGAAGCCAGGCCCCTGGAGACTGCACATGGGGACAGGACCTCTAGGCTCTGGGTCCTGCCTGCTGCTAAGAAGTCACCCACCTGGGCCACTCCACACCTGACAGGTGAGGCTGGCCCTGTGTCCTGCTCCCTTCTACCTGGCACCCTGGAGAAAGAGGCTCAGAGCCGTGCCGGGAAAAGAGGGACAGGACGCCATGCACACCGCTTCCACCCGTTTCCCTGCATGTACAGGCCGCTTACCCGTGCACTTCAGGGTGACCACGCGGCCTGAGGCGCATCCCTCCCTAATGTGGAGAAATGACAGGCATCATGGACAGTAGAAGGTGTGACAGCAAAACACAGCAAAGTTTCACATTTAAAACCTTCGTTACAGTGAAAGACACACTGCCACGGGTGGCCTGCACAGTCCTCGCCCCAGTTCAAACACTCGTGTCCCGTCCTGGCCCTTCCCACAGCGGCTCTGGAGTGATCTTTCCTGAGGGTCTTTAGCTGCGCTGTCCTGGCTGGACAAAGGCCTGTATGGGTTCAAACTGTTTCCCTGTCATGGTCACTTTGACCTTGGGGAGGAGCCGGAAGTCAAGGGTGCCAGACCGGTGAATAAGGTGCACAAGGATGCAGTGAGCCTGCTCTTCCACTGGGTGGCGCTAGGAGGCAGCAGTTCACTTTAGTTTTGATCACAACTAGAAGAGACCCTCAGGAAAGAGAACTCCAGAGCTGCTGCAGGAAGGGCAAGGACGATGGGACCAGTGTGTGTGAGGAGGGGGCGGAGTCTGAGGGGACCCATGCAGTGTGTCTTTTACTGTAATAAATATTTTGTATTTAAACATTCACTGTGTATTTTGGCCTCTCCTTGTATCCAAAGGCTGTAGAGCGAATGTTTTTCCTTTTTTACTTGGTCTTGTAAATGAAGAAAAATAAACTTCATTCCCCTTGCTCTTGAACAAAGATTACAACTTTAGCCCATGTTGAAATAGAAGCAGGCACTGCCGGTGGGCTGCCAGGATGCACTGGGACACCCCACATGCCCAAGCAGGGCCCAGGGTGGCCTCAGCTCCACACCTCTAGGGCATGCAGGAAGCGTCTAAGTGTCCACTGGTGCCACGTGTGTCCGTTTCCCATCCTGACCTGGGTTCACACACTCGGACAGGACTCCTCCCGGGGCAGTGAGCCGCAACTGCCCCAGTGACACCCTACCCCGACCAGGAGGGTCAGGGCCTGTCGTAAGGCCTTGTAATGAGGGGACAGGGGTCCCGCGATCTCTGCTAGTCCCAGCTCATGACATAGCACGCTCGGGACCCCACACGGCACACGGCCTCCGCTGCTCGCACCAGGCAGCGGTGGCCCCAGAGTGGAGGACTCCGTCCCAGGAGTCGGGGAGAGTGTGGGCTCCGGGGCCTGGCTGCGTCTGCTCCTTACCAGCTAACCTGGGCACTGCAGGTGACCCAGCACTTTGGCCCCCCAATGATTGTCATAAAGGACACCAGTTTCCCTTCTCCATGGTTGCTGGAGAAACACGCAGAGTAAGCGCTGAGCACTAATGCGTTCTGCAAAGAGCATGGCAGTCGCTTCCTCCCGTCCTCCCTTCCTCCCTTCCTGTTCCCATGTCTCAGACACAGCTGGCGTCCCCGCCAGGTGACCGCACGCACGTCCAGTCTGCGCTCCAACTGCTCTCCCTTCCCTCTCTCCACCCAGCTGTCCTTGCCTGGGTTGGGGTTCAGCTCCTGCCCCCCATCCAGGCCCACTCTCCCTGCCCCCATCACCGCTCCACAAGCCCGGGCAGCGGCTCAGCGGGGTGTTGACAGCAGCGTCTCCCACTCACCTCACGTACACCGCGTGGTGTAACACGGTCACCTTGTCATCCGGCAGGAGGTGGTTGATGGACACGAAGGCCCCCTGGAACTGAGGCTCGAGCGAGTCCACTCTGAGGTCACCTGAGCTGACGTAGCTGCAAGCACACCAGACACGGTCCCCATGGGGCCCTGACTCTCTGCACCTCCCGCCAAGCCCTGCTCAAGTCACAAGGCTCCCGGCGGCGTGCTCGGGGACCTCACGCGTCCGCCGGCACCGTCAAAAGCACACACAGCTTAGCAGGCTTCCCCGGCCCAGCATGGATGGGCTGATCTGCTTTCTGGTCCAGCACCTCTGCCCTGGCCACCCAGCTTCTCCTGCTGCCCGGAAAAGACCCTTCCTGAGGCCCTGGGGTCCCACTTCCGTTCCTGCGGCTGGGCTGGCCTTCGCTTGGCTTGCAGCAGGAGCACAGAGCCGCACGCAGAATGAGGGTTGGCACTGTCAGCTGGCATCCGAGTAGGTGCCAGGCACTCCCAAAGGAGGGGCTGGGGGGACCAAGACCTCCCTGGTCAGCCCGGAGCCAGCCCAGAGAGAGGGAAGTCGGGGGGTCAGTGGCCCAGGCACCCCACGGCCAGGCAGGTGTGAGAAGTGTCAGGAAATAGGGCGAAGGAGGTTCGGCTTTGAAAACATCACGGCAGAGGGCTGTGTTTGAGGGAGGGCGGGACTCTGAGGGCCCTCATGGCATGTGTCTTTTACTCTTCTGTGTAAACATTCAGCGTATTCTTTGCTTAGCCCAGGTGTGATGCAGAAAGCGGGCTGGGCAGAGACAAGAGACGGGGAAATTGTGCTCTGGGCCCCGTGCCCAGAAGGGTGCACCACAGGGTCCCTGCTCGCTGGCGAGGTCCCGTCCCCCTCAGGCTGGGGTGGGGATACCAGGGGCTGCCCGCCTGGCACGGTGCCCGGTCAGTGAGCCGGGTCCCTGAGGACCAGGAGATGGGACGTGGGGTGTAGCCATCGCCCTCGAGGGAGCAGAGCATAGGGCTCGGCGGGAAGCTGAAGTCTCTTCCGGGGAAGCATCGGCCTTTGCTGTGCATGCGTGTGCGCATGTATGAGCGTGTGCACGTATACACACGTGTGTGTGCGTGTATGCACATGTGTGTGCGCAGCATGAACTTCCTCCTCCTGGGCTCTGAGGAGCAATGCATGGCGTCCCAAAGGGGTCTGTGTGAGTGGCATTAAGACTGGAGTCCCAGCTGGTGTCTGAACCCGGGTGGTGGGCAGGGGGCAGGGCAGCCTCCAGGACACATGTGGGGGGACATGCCAGGGTCCCCTGGCTTTGGACAAAGGCAGCCAAGCACACGGTACATCAGCTTTGACAGCCGAGACTCTGATGGATGCACATCCAAGGCCGCCATGGTCCCCTCGCTCTGTCCCCAAGCTGCCTGCTGGGGGTGCTGAGGTGAAGGGCAAAGAGGGCAATGCCAGGGGCACCCACAGAGGCAAGGGAGCCCCCAGAGGCCAACAGGGAGGTGGACCCTGTGTGTTGACGGAAATGTGGCACCCCAAAGCCAAAAGCCACCTGGCAATGCCAAATACGGGAGCAGAACATCCAAAAAAATATTTCTTCTTCCAGGAGTTGCTAAGCAGTGCCGAACAACTATGTTCTCCCAGAATTACAGGCTTTGAAAACCTGGTTCAAGACAGACACAGGGGTGCACACCTGTGATCTCAGCACTCTGGGAGGCTGAGGCAGGAGGATGGCAGGTTTGAATCCAGCCTGGGTAACTAAGGAAGACCCTGTCTCCAAAAATAAAAAATGAGGTCTTGGAGTGTGACAGTGTGAAGACCCTGGGTTCGACTGCTAGTACTACAAAAAAGAAAGAAATGAAGAAAAGAGACGAGGACAAAACCTAGTTCTTTGGACCGTCAGGGAAGCGTCCCCCCGCCCCAGAACCACAGCAACCCTGTCCAGCTCCTGCTGTGGCCCGGGAAGGGTCCTGGCCTGGTCTCATAGAGAGACCTTAATTTTGTCTGGCCTCAATTTTCCCTTGCGACGGGGTGCTGGGCTGCAGACAGAGAAGCCGCCCTCCCGGAGCCCTGCAAGCCCTGGCTGCCCTGGGTGGGGCCAGAGCACCGCGCTCACCTGGGGAAGCCCAGCTGGGCACAGGCCACGCCGGCATAGCCGCCTTTCCAGTCGTCCGCGCACATGGTCCTCCAGGCGGCAGCCGTGAAGACCTGCAGCGCCGCACTGCGGCCGCTCACCCGCACTGCGCCGGGCAGCGAACGTCAGGGGCGCAGCGCCCGCTGGCCTCGCCTCCCCCCGCCGCCCTGGCACCACCCCTCAGCCCCGCAGAGCAGGCGAAGAGCCCTGTCTGCGCCCCGATCTGCAGAGGCCTGGCCTCAGCCACGTCCTCTCCCAAGAACAGCCCCCCTGAGCTCCGACCCAGGCCCCGGGGCCAAGTGCCGGTGGGTGAGGCCGCGCCATGACACCCACGGAGGCCGCCCCCCACCTCTGCGGGGAGCAGCCGCGGCTTACCACACCGGTACTCATCCTCCCCGTCCTTGCAGTCGGACACCCCGTCGCAGCGCGCTGCCAGTTCAATACACTTAAAAGACGAACGACACCTGTACTTCCCGGAGCAGTCAAAGTGGACTAGGAGCAAGGGAGACAAGAACGTTCACAGGCGGCTCTCTCAGCGCACAGCACGGGCAACTGTCCACCTGCCACGTGGCGGGCGGTAAGCTGACCCATGAATAATGAGCCCTGTGTTGAAACTGCATCCCTGTCAGCAGCCTGTTTCCTCCAGCTCGGTCTCTGCGCTGACTTTGGGGGTGGACCTGCCGTGCCCCACTTTGCTGCGTGACGAAGGTGAATTTAGGCTCTGGAGGGCTCAAGGCCAAGTAAGAAAGACATAGCAGAGCCAGGAGCCCTGACTCGCCTCCCTGGGCCGCCTTTGCTTCCTGGACGCTGGGCTGGAGAGGAGCAAGCTGGGGGCCACGCAGCCACCGTGGGCGAGCTAAACCCCTGTGTGGTCCGGCTCTTTGAAGAAGAGGAGAAACTGTTGCGGATCAGTCCCTTCCGCCAAGTGACCCACTTTCCCCTGCTCGGAGAGCGGCCGGTGCCCCGCGCGCGGTGAATGGGGCCTTTGTCTCCTCCACCCTCCACCCCGCCCCACGCGGGCAGGTCCCGTTTCAGTGTCTAAGTGACGGACACATCTCCCTGCGGGGGCTCCTCGGTGACGCGGCCCGAGCATGGCCAGGGAGGCTCCACAGGTTCGAACCAGCCCGCCCGGCGCCCGCGGAACAAGGGACGGGACTCACCGCCCAGGCCGATGGCGAGCGCCAGTATCAGCGCGATGACGCCCACCACGATGATCGGGAAGAACTTCAAGGGCAGCAGCGACAGGATCTGCGCGGCCACCGCGTCTGCGTCTGCACCGCGGCAGGAGCCAGAGAACACTGACCGTGAGGGGCTTCAACCCCGCTCGCCCCCTCCCTGCACTCCAGGCCCCGGAAGTTCCCGCCAGAGAGAGGGGCTCCCTCCAGGAGGCGAGTTCCCTCACTCCTCCCACCGTCTGCTCGGACCCGGCCTGGTCCATCCAGCCTGGGCTGGGTTCAGGGCTTTGCATTGAACAGTGTCCCCCAGAAAGATGTGTCCTGGTCCTAACCCCCAGGACTTCATAAAGTCACAGCACTTTGAGGGGCTTTGGGGGAGGTCTGAGGGATTAAGCCCCAGGGCCTTTGCACTGAGCTGTAGCCCCAGCCCCTTCTTTTTTTTAAAAGACAAGATTTTACTAATTTGGTAAGTGTCCCAGATTGGGACACTCAATCTTGAGATCTTCCTGCCTCAGCCTCCAAAAATGCTGGGTTCCAGACATGTGCCTTCTCGCCCAACTTGGAGGGTCTTTATAAAGCAATCTGAGTATGAGGAGGTTGTTAGGGTTGGCCCTAATTCAATGTGCCTGTCATTGCTGTTAAAGGAGAAATTGGAAGCCGGGCATGGTGGCCCACCCCTATAATCTGAGCACTTGGGAGGCTGAGGCAGGAGGATCACTGAGTTCAAAGCCAGCCTGGGCTCCAGAGTGGGTTCGAGGCCAGCCTGATCTGCAGAGTGAAACCCTGTCTCAAAAGATAAAAACTAAAAAAAAAAGGAGAAACTGGGACAGAGAGACAGGCTCGCACAGAGGGGAGAGGATGAGGAAGGACAGGAGAAGCAGACAGCAATTGCAGATGAGTGCAGAGGGCCACGTGGACAGCTCTGGGGACGCCAAAGGCTGTGAGCAGGTGGCCAGAGCCAGGAGCAGTTCAGGGAGGAGCTCTCCAGCTTCCAGGGGAAGCAAGGCCCAGCCACACCTGGGTTTCAGACCCGTGGTCCCAGCTATTTTAAATCACCCGGCTGGTGGCACTGGGTTCCTGCAGCCCGGGGACACTGGTCTCTGCCCCAACACACTTGCATAGTCGGTCTGCACCCACAAGGTTGAGGCAGCCTGCCTGCTGCTCATAAAGAGGTGGATTCCCAGGCCCCCACTGCACACAGACTGAGGTAGGACATCGAGAAGAGCGAGGCACACCCCAACCCAGGAGGGAGGGCTCTGGCAGCCCCGTCCCCTCAGGGGCCAGACCTCATCATACTGATTATCCCATCAACCTGGGAAGCACAGCCACACTGAGGCTATCCTTAAAACCTAAGAGAGATCTTGGGCATGGTGGCACATGCCTGACACCCCATGCTCGGGAGGCTGAGACAGGAGGATCTCTGTGAGTTTGAGACCATCTTGGCCTAGATAGGAGACCCTGATTTTAAAAACAAACAGAAAAATAGAGGCAGGATGGAATCTACAAAGGGGACAGAGCCCCCCTATGGCCCTCGGTGACAGTTCAAAAGATCTCCCTGCCTCTGCCCTCAGAAAACACAGCTTCGCCCTCTTAACCAACACTGGAAGGGTCCAAACACGGCCAGGGCCATCAGAGCTGCCTGAGACAGGGGTGAAGGCAGATGTGGCAAAAGAAATGGAATGGGCAGGAGAGGGGTGAGAGGGAAACAGGAGAAGAGAGAAGGAAGTGAGGCCCAGGCACTCGGAGGCAGGAGAGAGTCTGGAGGGCTTGTTCTAGGCCTGGATGAGCCCAGCCGTGGGTTCAGGACCCAGAGCAAGAGAGTCCACAAACATGTGCTGGACGAATGAACGAACGTGTGAGAAATCTCTCTGCCTGTCTGGAAACGAAGGGATGCCGGCTAGACATCTCTCCATCTCAGCTTCCCCCGGACTCTGATGGTCATCTCCACTGCCGTCCAGGGAAGGCAAACTGGGCCCCCCGATGGCCATTAGGACCCAAGCTGGGGCACGTGTCCACCTGAGTCCACTTGGAAGTGACACCAGAAGGCTGAAACACCGAAGAGAAGTGTAGCCCAGGAGCTGCACTTCTGGGAAGCAGTCCTAAAAGGCTCTCGGCTATGTACACAGAGTTCTACCTATGTGAACATTGGGAAGCGTGACATTTATAATATGAGCACTAAGTGGGAACTGGGGCAATAAGAAGTAACCTGCACACTCCACGGGACCCTCACGCACATACTTAACGTGGTGTGGAACCGAGTCAGCAAATTTGGGTCCTCTGTGAAGACCCAGATAGTAAGGACCTTAAACTCTAGGGGTTGTCTAGCCTGTCCAAAACTCCCTCTGTTGTGGCATGAACTCAGCCACATACAAAATGTAAATAAGCAGGAATGTGTGTCTCAATAAAACTTTATTTATAAAAACAGGCAAGGGGCCAGGTGTGGTGGTGCACACCTGTAATCCCAGCATGCAGGAGGCTGAGGCAGGAGGATCGTTGCGAGTTTGAGGCCAGCCTGGGCTACATAGTGAGTTCATGACCAGCCTGAACTGCATAGTGAAACCCTGTCTCAAAAAGACAAAAAACAGGCAAAGAGCCAGATTTGACCCATGGGCAATACTTGAAAAATATTTAACTATTTAATGCCATGGAAAAATGAATTATTAAGTTTAAAAAAAGCTTCAGAAGGCAAATACATAGAAAAAAAGCAAGAAATCCAATAATAAGGGTTAATAGGCTTCTTTCTGAGTAATGGTACAAATGTGAATAATTTTTGAAAACCTTTTTGGTTATCTGTGTATTATCTAAGTTTTTACTATGAACAGTATCACTTTATTTAAAAAGGAAAGGTTTAAAAACATATTTGTTCCAGGGAGGACAGAGAGAAGGGAAAGGGGTTTTAAAAAGAGAAATTAAAATGTTATTATGTAAATGTATCAATTCCCCACAAGGAATGTAAACATTGTGTACTATAGACATGGACTCGTACAAAAATAAACATGTGAATACAAAAAAGTGTGTTCTTTCACATTCCTAGGAATTAAACATAAACAAACATCAAGAATTAGAAGACTGGCATGTGTACATCACTCTTTGTGCTCATATTTATATTATAAAATATTAGAGACAGTTACAAGTCCAGCACAGGTTACACACCTAGATCACAAATGTTCCAATGACGTCCAGATCCTTATAGATGCCAGATAGCCTGTCAAAAAACACGGTCTCTCGCTATGCTATGTGAGTCCGTACTCACAGGCAGATGTAAAAGCCAGGTAAGACCCGGGGGTTAGGGGATTGCACAGCTTTTTCTCTTTCCTTTGCTTTCATGCTAATTTTAAGGCACATTTTAAAATTGTGTATCTTGGGCTGGGGATATAGCTCAGTGGTATAAGTGCCTGCCTGGCAAGTGCAAGGTCCTGAGTTCGATTCCAGGTACCAAAAAAATAAAATTGTGTATCTCCTCCCCCTCTTCCCCCTGCTGTCCTCTGCCCGTCCCTCCCCTGTGTCAGTGGTCCTGGTGGCTTACAGACCCATCAGAGTCATTGTTTCACTTCCAGAACCTCGGCCAGCGCTGTCCATGCCCCTGCTCCCAGCCCCACTTCTGGGACCTGCAAGCCCCCAGCGCCCCTGGACACAAACCGATGGGCTTTGGCCCAGCTGGGCAGATAACTTAGAGTCCAGTCTTCACCAGACAGGCATAACCTATTTACAAAAGCAGCTTCTTCCGCCGGTTGCTGGGAGCAGCTGTCAGGTGCTGTCGGATTTTAATCTAGACTCTAACACTTTTGGTGGTATATAGATAGCTCGTTTTAGGGTTTCGGGAAGGGTTGGTGGCCACTGCTTCTCAGGACTTCCTGGAGGGCTCAGAGCTCTCCTGGCCAGGATCTGCCCTCCTCCAAGATGGAGCAGGGAGCCCCATGGAGCCCCGATTTCTGGAAACTCCCAACCACAGAGTAAAACACCCGTCTCCAGAGCTGAGCAAAATCACCCCCTTGTCTCCCTGGGACTCTGTAAACCAAAGACGCAGGTGTCCAGCCTCGGGGTGACAGTGTACAGGGAGCAACCCTCCCTGTTCCCTCAGCCACATTTGTCATCTACGCAGAAGGCAGACGTCACCGGGCCCCACCAGGTGCCACCTACCTGGTGTCACAGGATTTATTTTCAAGTCATCAAGGCCGAACAGTGACCGGAAGGAGAAGGGCGCCTCGGCTGCTGGCGGGTCGTTCTCCCCCATGGTGACGATCTCAGGGCCTCTGAGACCGGGCTCCACCTCCACCTCCACCTCCACCTCCTGCTCCAGGAAGAACAGAGGCGTCGATTCCCCGCGGACGGCGCCGGCATCCCCCGTGTCGTTGTCGTATTTTAAATCCTTCAGGCCCACGCAAAGGGACTTAGGGCCAGTTAATAAAACATGCTTCTCTCCCTCTGAACCAAAAAGCTTCTAGAATTAGCAAAAGACCATACACTTAATCCTCCTCCAAAGAGCTGTGTTTCCATTGTTGGTTTAACCCATGTTAAAATCAAACAGCACCTTCAGAGAGAAGCCTTTTAACCACTCACAAGTGACTGTCAGCACTCTGCAGAAGATAAGAGACTTTCAAAGCCGTAGCCCATGTGAGTGTGATTCTTTGTGTAGCCGTAAGAGCGGTCTATCACAAAGGTGAGACGTGTTGACACTCACATAATGCCGGGGTCCCCAGAGGTAGGTGGCCCCAGGGAAGGGACCCCTGCACGCAGTGTCAGGAGCTCCCGGTGAATACGGCCCTACCCTGCCACGCACAGGCCTGACCTAATTAAGGATGCAAGCATCCGGGCCTGTGCGGCCAGCCGGGGCCTCCACATAGCTGAGTGAGGAGTGGCTGGAACCTGAAGCTTGTGCCAAGGCCTCTGCAGGACACAGTTTCCTATGAGAAGCTGGGGTTCCGTTTCCACCCGTGCAAGGCCAGGGAGGCCGAGAGCCAGGTGGTCATTCCTGGGACTCTGGGAGAGGCCGTGTCCCCAGGCATGTTCTGGTCACTCTGGGTGCCCTACCCTGCTCCTTGGGCACCTGCAACCCGGGACTGAGACCTGCCCTCCCTACAGGCTCGAGAACCCCTACCCTCAGGTCTGTTTTGACTTCCCTTCTGGCTGCCTGCAGTAGAGTTTGAAACTCCAAAGCGAACTACGAGCCACTTAAAAGGAATTTTGCTTTCCGAGGTCTTAGTAAAACTTAACCAAGAGCTGTTTATTTGTAAAGCTGTTTCTTGCCCTTTGCACACAAGCAGGCTTTGAGGGCCGCCTCAGACAACTAACCCGTGCACACCCAGCACTTTATCTTCGGTCCCTGCGGAGACCCACGCTCCCTGCCAGCACATGGCCAATCACACAGTTCTTCTTCATAAAAAGAGTAAGAATTCACAGGAAAACGCTTCCCGGAAGATGGCCCTGAGTGCGAAGCACGGCTGAGGAGCCTGTCGGGGCGCCGTCTGTCCCACCCCACGACACTTACCGCATCTGGAGCTGCCATGGTCTAAAGCAGGAGGAATTTCCTTGTTCATGATAGAAACCGGCGGGCTGGGGAGCGGCTGCCACGCGAGAGTCCGGCAGCGGGAGGCTCCTCGCGGAGTCACTGGGCCTTGTCGCTGCAGTCATCGCGGCCAATGGCGTTGTGGCGGAGCCTGTGTAACCCAAGCCCGGGGTGGCTATCGGGTGGCCCAGGGGGTTCGCTGCAGGGGCAGCAGAGGACTGAGTCACAAGGGAGGGAGCCTTGGGCAGGCTCTGCAGAGGAGGCTGTGGCACGCAGGTGCCCCGGCTGGGCTGGCGGCCCCCAAGGGCAGAGACCCCTGAGAGTGGGCTCTGTCCCTCTGTTCGACCGAGGACAAGTCTCCTCCTGCAGCTGCCCGAGGACAAGGGCCAGGCCGGCGTGCTTGTCTCTGAGCACTGTGCAGAGGAGAGGGGCGCTCTGGTCGCCAGGGCGACGTCCGCAGGGGGAGGCACAGGAGCAGGTTTGGACAGCTCAGTGCAGAGCCCTGGCCCCCCGCGCCCACTGGGAGCCAGACTCGGAGGGCGCAACGGCAGCCAGGCCTGCCGGGGAGTCACAGGTGGCCTTAGCCAGGGACCAGGCAAGGCAGGGGCTGGGGTGACGGCGAGAGCTGGGATGGAGAGACCTCGGCCACAGGACGAGCAGTGCCCTGAGCAGTAGAGGGTGGCTGTCTGTGTCGGGGGAACCCTCAGCTCAAAGGCCGGAGGAGAGGACGCACCACCCCTCAGGACAGAGTGGAGACGGAGACCCCCGGAAGTGAGACCAGCCAGGCTGATGACCAGCTCACAGAGGCTGGGACTTCGAAGGGATTCCAGTTTGCTTCCCGTGAGATGGCACCAGAGAGGACCCAAGCCAGCCAAGCTGGGCAGATGGAGCGCTGGGGACCCAGGCAGCCTGGCGGGGTCGCTGCGGGGCATGGGCCATGATGGCCGCAGTGGCCCCTCCCCGAATGTGCAAGAGGTGAGAAGGCTAGGCAGAGTTGATTGACAGTGGGTGGGTAGGGTGAGCCCATGGCAACCGCCCAGGGAGCCTAGGGACAAATTCAGGCTGTCGTGGTGTGACCCCACCCGTTTTCCTGCCTCCCCGCTCCAGCCCACCCAGCGATGTGTCCAGGTCCTCCGAACCGGACGTGCCAGCCCTGGACCAACCTCTGCCCCCAGACAGGGGCAGGCGAGAACACACAGCACTTCCTTCGCTTTAATCTGTGTGCTGGAGGTGAGGGGTATCTCAGAGGATGTGTGGGATGTCCTCTCATTCCTGAGCCCAGGGCCAGACACCACCATGACCGTGCAAAGCGGACCGTGTGCCCAGAGTGCTGACCGCAAACCCGTGTGGACGAGAAACACCGCAGAGACACATGGGTAACCAACAGCCGTCGTGAGGTCACGCTGACAGTGGTGTCACACACAGGTCCAAGGTCAAACTGATCTCCCGAGGCGGCCATGTGGGCAGCGGGACACCTTCCCTGTAAAGTGCACTTGGAGAGTCCCCTACAAACCAGTTCCACCTGGGTCAAGAGAGAACCTTCCAGAATCAGAGCCATGACCACGCCTGGGGCTGGCACATGACCCTCAGAAGAACAGGCTTCCCGTCCTGATGTCCCCTGGGTGAAGAGCCAAGGACACCACCTGCATGTGGCTCAGCAGCTGCTGGCAGGGAGCCCCTCTCCTTGCATTGCTGACCTCGGAAGCAGAGATTCTGCGGGGCATTTCCTGGCGGACACAGGTAAGATAATTTCTTCTTTAAGAGAAAGAAGTGGAAACATGTAATTACAAGTTAGTAGGCGGTAGCACAAACACAGTGTTCTGGAAGTTGTTTGTTATTTACTTTAAAGAGAATTTTAAAAAGAACAAAATAACAACAACATGGACAAAAACAATAAAAATGATACAGGGTTCCAAAATGGAATGACAGGAATTAACATTGGTTGTTATATTACATATTGTTATCCTCAACCAAGTTGCTCAGATTACCAGATGTAAGAATGCAAGATTGATCAAACAATTAAAGAGAAAAAAAATTTAAAAAAAAAAAAACATTAGAAATGATACAAAGCGATGTTGCATGCTTATAGCTGGTCATCTGAACAACTAACTTGAAGATAACAATATGCAATATGACAACCATTGGTGAATTCCTCCCGTCTTGTCTAGTGAAGCTCTGTATCCTTTCTAACGTGTTTGCTATTTAGCAGAGAAAGATAGATTAGAGGTTCTCCATCAGGCCCCACATCCGTTTTTTCCTCCTCTGGGCAATGAGCTCTATTTCCAGACTTTCAAATTTAAGGTGAATAGTTTGATTGTGGAATTATTGCATCTCTTGGATCCCTCAGAGAAAGGACAACCGCCCAGGGAAAGGCAAACACCACTGCTCTCGCTGACGTGTGCCGTCTGGAAAAGGAGGGAGAGAAAAGAATACAGGGAGGAGGGTGGAACTGGTGGCCACCCGGGCAGGGGCAGTGAGAGGCGGTGGAGGTGCGGTGAGACGCATGGTGCAGAGTCCAGTGGGCGCCGTACAACGCGGGAGCTGCAGAGCGAGGGTGAGTCCGGGCTGGCACTCCCCTGAGAGGGGATTCGATACTGTGACAGAAGGTAGTTACTTGGGACGTCGTCGGCTTGAGCCTCACTGTTGGACTGTTTTTCACCAACAGCAGGCTGCAAAAGCAAGGTCGTGGCTTAGTGCGGTGCAAGACCCTGGGAGCGTAGGGTTGGGGGTCAGAGTGTTCACCCTAAGGGTGTGCAATTAGAAAGGAAAAAGATATTACCAATAACGCAACAAACTCCCACATATAGGAGAAATGTTGAACCTTTGCCCTCTAAGATGGGGAATAGTACAATGAGCTTCACTAAAATTACACCGATTTAGCACCTTATCGGAGGTCCAGACTAGTTCCACAAAGCTGAAAAGAGAAAAAGAGGAAAAGACAGGAAAGAAGGGGAAAGGAAGGGGAGGAGAGAGGGAGGGAGGGGAGGGAGTAGACAGAGAAGGAAGAAGGGAGATAGAGAGACATAAATGGAAAAATTTAAGAACAGGTAAGAAAAAATAAAACCACCATTACAGACTAAGTCATTTTAATATAAAATATCTTTAAATTCTAAAGGTAAGTTATTTTGTCTACCATATATGTGCATAATACATATGATGACATTTTATGACCAAGGGAGTCAACCTCAAGAAAACAGTTTGATTTAAACACCACAAAAAAATCCACTTTTGCCTGTTTTGGCATTATATGGTAAGAATATATAAAGTTCAGAAAGACTAGAAAGAGGAAAACTGCAGTTATTTAGAGATGGTATACATGAAAATCCACGCGAATCTCTAAATTTTTTAAATTAATAAGTGGGTTTAGAATTAATAAGTGAGACCAATATAAAATTATATTTCTATTGCTGGCAACAGACAATTGAAAACAGAAATTAATAACATCATTTACAGTAGCATCAAAAATACAAGCAAACATACCGAAAACTACAAAGAGAAATAGAGAAATACGTCGTATTCATGGGATGGAAGGCTTAATAGTTAAAATGTTGATTCTCCCCAAACTGATCTACTCATTCAATGTAATTCCAAACAAAATCCCAGCAGCCCTTTTAGTCTGGCAGAAAATAATACGTTACTTTTTGTTGTCCTTAACATTGGTTTCATTTCTTTTTTAAAAACAATCAGTTTTGTTAAGGTCTAATTTGTACACTAGGAAACACGCCCATTCTAAACATGTAGTTCCGTCATCTTGAAAAACTGTGCACACCCACATAACTCCCACGGAATCATGTTAGAGAATCATCCTCACACCTCCGTCGCCCCTGACCTTCACCCTAGCCCCAAGCAACCACCAATCTGCTCTTTGTCCTGTAGATTAGTTTTAGCTCTTTTAGACCTTCATTGAAACAAGTCACAAAGGGTAATAGGACGGACTTTGTGGCTGGCTTCTGTCACTCAGTAAAATACTCCTGTGTCTATATCCACATTGCTTCATGAGTAAACACTACGTTCCTTTCTGTGCATGAGAATTGCTCTATTGGTTAAATATTCCATAATTTGTGCATCCATCCACCAAGTGACTCTGTTTAGCACTATATACATGGGCTGTTTCCAGGTTAGGAACAATTAGGGACAAAACTTCAAGTAACATTCAGAGACAACTCTCTGTGTGTGGATATATATTTTTATTTATGCCCGGTGAAAGCTAAAAGTAGAACTGGTCATATAGTAAATGTTTGCTGGCCTTGAGAGAAAGCTATCAAAATGATTTTCCAGCGTAAGTGGATGATTTGCATTCCTACCAACAATTAGGAGGGTGTCTATTCTTCTGCCACCTTGTCAAAACTTGGTGTTATCAACTGTGATGGTTAATCTTGGTTGTTATCTTCACAGGCTTGAAAGATGCCCAGGAGATCAGCAGAGCACACTTCTGGGTGTGTCTGGTTGACTCAAGGGGTGCCACCCTGGGGACTGTGTGACCCCTTATTTTCAGTCTCTTTCCCCTTTGCTTTGCTTCCTGGTTACTGAGAATTGAGCGGCTTTGCTCCCCCACACCCTCCCACCGTGAAGTTTCTGCCTTGGAGCCGGCTGACCATGCACTGAACCGAATGAAACCACAAGCCAAAATAACCCTCTTCTCCTTTAAGTGTGCAAATTAGATATTTGATCACAAAAATGCAAAGCTGGCAGATGTATTGGTCTTTTCAACCTTAGCTTATAATCTAGTTGGTGTTCTGTAAAGTCATATGTGTTAGCATTTTCAATCCCCAATGACTAACAATATTGAGTATCTCCTTGCCCATTCATGTATCTTCTTTTGTCAAGTGTCCATTTAGACATATTGCCCATTTTAGACTGCCTTGTTCTTATTAGCTATAAGAATATATTTTATATGTTAATGTGTATAATATTTTGGGTACAAGTCCCACATCAGTTACATATGTGGTGATAGCCTCTCCCAGTCTATGACTTGCCTTTTGGTTTTCCTTATGGTGTCTTTTAAGGGGCAGAAGTTGGCAATTTTGATGACATCCAGGTTATCAACCTTCAGTTTATGACCTCTTATGGGCCATCCTTTTTGTCCTAAGAAAAGCTTGCAAACTCCAACACACCTAGTGTTTTCTCTCAGGTTTCCTTTTAGAAGGTTCATAGTTTTAGATTTTGCATGTAAATCCACCGTACATTTTGAGTTCGCCTTTGTACATGCTATGAAGTGCAGATTGAGGTTCATCCCATGCAGATGTGCAGTTCCCAGCACCACTTATTGTAGCATTACCCTGTCCCCTCTTGAAAGTATGTCGGTGCCTTGTTGAAAGTCATTTGGCCATACATGTGGGTGTTTCTGCGCCCGCCAATGCACACAGCGACACCATGATTTTTAAATGGATATGAAAAGGCAATGGGCCTAGAAGACCCAAGACAATCTTGAAGAAGACAAAAAACCAGAGAGCTCAACACTACCATACAAAATAAGCACAAACATTGACAAATGAAACAAGAGCACTTAACAGAGCCAGAAACAGACTAATACATATACTGTCATGTGATTTACAATACACATTCTACTGCAATGCACTGGGCAAATAATAGACTTGTCAATGGGAAAAAATGAATGAAACTTGATCCCTACCTCACACGATACATGAAATTAATTCAAATGAATAATAGAGCTAAATATGAATGGTAAAAGTAATAAAGCTTCTCGAGCAATACACAGGAGACCATCTTTATCAATGTGAATAAACAACAATGTCTGGAACAGGATGCAGAACACACTAACCAGAGCACCCACAACTTGATAAGAAAAAGCAAGCAACCCAATGAAAAATTAAAAGAGTAGATGATATGAACAAGCACTTCCCCAAAGAGATATTCAAATGGCCGACAAGCCCATGAAAGGGTCTCAGAATCCTTATCCATCATGAACGTGGAAGTCACAACTCCAGTGAGGTACCACCACCCCTTGACCAGAATGGCGAAAGTCAAAGAGGCTGACAATTCCAAGTGTTGACAAGGATGCAGAGCAGAGAGAACGCTCATTTTCTGCAGGTGAGAAGAGAAATCGTTATATCTGCCCCAGTGTACAGCAACCAAGAGATGGACAGAGGCATCCTGCCAGACTGATCTAATTAATACTAGATAGCAATGATGGTGAGCTCACTGCAGCCACAAGCAGTAGTGCTAGTTTCACAAAGAAACCAGATGTGAGGAGCACGGGATCTGTTTGCAACACTCAAAACGACCCACAATTAGTGTACAATGGAGTGCAGCCACCGCGGCGGGTGGAGGGCTCCAGAAGGGGCCTGGGCGGGGCCCCCAGGAAGTTCCAGAGTGAGGCGTCTCCACCTTGTGCCAGACACGGGGGGGCAGGCCGCACTTTGTTGTGCAGACTCTTCACACTCCTGGCCTCTCCCTGCTGCTCCTCTCCTCCCACGGTCGTGACAACCACAAATGTCTCCCAAGGCCCCCTGGAAGAGGATGCTCAGAACTCCCCTGGTTGTAGCTCACTGGGAGGCTAGGGAGTGTGCCCTCACTTTACGGAAATTCCTCAAGTTGCACACGAGTGATTCTTCGACTTTTGGCATGTTGGAATTTAAAGAAGTTTTTTTTTTTAGAAAATCAAAAACAAGCCAGTGAATAACTGAATGAACAAAAAGGTTTCAGAGCAAACAGAGACAATACATGTAGGGTAGTTTAATGTCTCGCTTGCAGACATGGGGACCAGGAGAAGGGCTGCTAGGGCAGGTGGCCCCTGGGTGGCCCCAGACAGAAGCCCACCCTGACTTCCGCTCCCTGGTCCTGGGCCCACACCCTCCTACACCCCTGCTGGGGTAGAGCAGGCCCTGGCACCCTGCAGAGAGGACGCTGAAGACCAGCACTCCTGCAAACAGGATATCGGCTGTGTCAGAACCATCAAAAAGGGCTTGAGGTTTTCTTCGCAGCCCAGCCTCCTCCTCCCCCCACCCCGAGCTCTGCTTTATCTGCAGGCGCCTGGTGCACAGCAGGGCAGGAAGAGATGGCAGCCGGAGAGACGCAGCTCTATGCCAAGGTCAGCAACAAGCTGAAGGGCCGCAGCACCCCCTCACTGCTGGACCCACTCCTGGCCCTGGGCTTCCCGGCACACACCGCGTGAGTACGGGCAGCTGAGACTCTGGGTGTCCGGGCCACACCCTCAGCCGGGCCAGACACTTCAGCCATCAAAGTGGATGGGCTGGCGGCGCTGACTCCCTGTTGAGGGGTGAGGGAGTTCTCAAAAGAAGGCCCTTTCTCCTTTTCCACTCAAGATGACCTTAGCCTCTGAGAGAGGAGCTCTGCCGGCCAACTAACGGGGGACCCTGAAACGCGTGCATGTTAGAAGTCACGTGTTACTCTGGCTGCCCCCATTGCTGGGGGGTTGGAGGAAGTCGGGGCCTTTGGCGACCTCTTGAAATGAAGGTGACATTTCAAGGTCTCTCAAATTCCAGTGAGTGTGTCTGATGCCAGGACCATGGAGAGAACCCTAGACAGGGTTCCTAGACTTCACAAGGAGAGCCATCTGTCCCTCCAGAAAATGCCCTGCTCTTGGGCGTTATTGGATGACCAGTCACGAAACGCCACGGTCAGGAAAGGACAGAAGCACGCTGGGTGTGGTGGAGCACTGTGTTCCCAGCACTCAGAGGGCTGAGGCTGGAGACTCGCTTGAGCCCAAGGATTTGAGAGCAGCCTGGGCAACAGAGTGAGACCCCTTCTGAGGGAAAGCAGGAAGGGAGGGAGGTGAGCGGGGAGGGGAGGAGCGCAGGAGGAAGGGCCCCAGGGTTTGAGGACGGCGCTCTCCATCCCTCAGTGATGGAGCCGAAGCTCGCACACTGGAGGAAACAGCCCTGAACCAGGCCCTTGCTTCTCCCCCAGGTCAGGGCTTTGTTGTCGCCATGATGTTTGTGACAACGGTGCTCCTGTCAAGCAGGAAGTGGACGCGAGCACACGCAGGAGGCCGCTGTGAGCCGCTGGGAGGCTCACGTGTGGGCCCTGCAGCCAGCGCTTTCCTCCTGGCCCTGGACAAGGATGCCAGGGTCCGGGGCAGTGGCTGGTGGCCAGGCCAGGCCTTGAGCTGGCTCCTGGTGCTACCAACACTCTCTCGTGCTCGCCTCCCAAGCCATGTTGTGTCCTACACTCCCTCTCAGTTATGCGACGCACACACGTGGGTGTGGAGAGGCGTGTCTTGCATTCCCCTGTCACGGCCTCCCCATCCAAACCCTCCAGAGGGCCACAGTCTTGTCAGGGTCCACCAGGCAGCGGCAGGCCTGGCAGCAGCGCCCCAAAGCACCCAACCCTCGTGCTCAGACAACCACCGGGTGCCACGCCAGTCTGATCAGCTTGGTCCAGTTCACTAAATCCGGCTCAGTGAACTCAGACCTGGTACAGCAATGCCAGGCAGCTGGGGAGCAGTAGGGGCTGGGGACCCATCTGCGGGGAGCCCCTGGGGAAGCCCAGGAGCCGCCGGCGGCACCCGTGCTTCGCCCTGACCACCCTTTGCATCCGCAGGCTGAAGGCGCTGGCGGCCACGGGGAGAAAGAGCGTGGAGGAGGCCTCCAGCTGGTGAGTGCGGCGGGGCGGGGCCCAGGGTGGGCTGGGCATGCTGCTCTGTGCTGGGGACTCTGCTCCCGGAGACCCCAGGCAGGGCTCAGGACCCTCTGGGCAGGAAGGGACCACTGCAAGAGTGAGACAAAACAGCTCACATGCCCCCAGCACCCAGCGCAGGAAGCACAACACTCCTGTGAGACAGAGAGAGAGCGGGCTTCAGCGAAGATTTCCTCCCCCGAAAACCTGATTTGGGGCTGATTTGGCATGGGTGAGCCCCCGAGTTTGATCCCCAGCACCACTTGAAACTGACTCAATTCAAATTTGGCTGCCAAGGAAACAGCCAGGTTCTGCATTCACTGAACACAGAGCAGCCACTACGCCCATGTGAAAAAGAAAGGGCACAGCCAGGCATGCTGGCGCATACCTGGAATCCTGGCACTCTGGGAGGCTGAGGCAGGAGGGTTGCCATCCACGCCTACGAACTCACTGCATGTACTTGTGTCGGCGTGCTTGACCTGCAACAGAGTGTGGGTTGCAGAATAATTTGAACAATAGCTCATGATTTATATAAAACACACACCGTGCTATCTATAGATCTGTTGCTTAAATTTCTATTAGAAAACAAAGCAAATTCCTCAGTGGGATTAACTTCACAAAAGGATAAGAATGAACTCAAGATGTGAAGGAGTGTAACTGCCTCTATTCATATAAAATGTAACCAAAATATACAGTGAATTTTTTTTTTTTGGTGCCAGAAATCGAACTCAGGACCTCACGCTTGCCAGGCAGGTGCTGTACCACTGAGCTACATCCCTGGCCCCCAGTCAATGTTTAAATTTTTTAAAAAGTTATTACAGTAAAAAACATCTTGCCATGAATCTCCCTCAAAGTATTCCCCCTGCCTTCCAACACATGTGTTCCATCTTCCTGGCCACTTCCTGCAGCAGCTCTGGAGTCCTCCTTCTTAAGTGTCTTTACGAGGTGTGATAAAAAATACAGTGACTGCTGCTGCTGAGTGCCGTCCAGTAGAAAAGCAGCTCATAAAAGCACCACCCTGTGTCCTCATCCACCTTAGTCACAGGATCTGGCACCGTGTGACTTCCGGCTCCTCCCCAAAGTCAAAAAACACCATGAAAAAGAGATGTTTTGGATTGATTCAGGACATCGAGGCAGCCAGGACAGCGCAGCTAAAGACGCTCAGGAAAGAGGACCCCAGAGCTGCCGCAGGAAGTGGTAGGGATGATGGGATGAGTGTGCTTAAGGGAGGAGGCAGTGTTTGGGAGGGATAATTGACAATGTGTCTTTTACTATAATACATTGTTTAAAATGAAAGCATTTACCATAGTTATTGATCACACCATGATTACCATATTAAAGAGAACAGATCCAGTGTAGCCAGCATCTCCCATGTGACCACACGCTGTTCCCCTCCCCGCCCAATACCATGTCACGAGCAGGTCTGCATCATTGGAAAATCCTCAAAACTGTAATTTTTAATGACTACATGATAAACAGATTTCCTGTCATTTAAGGATTTTTTCTACTTTCCATTATAAATAGCCATAAATAAACAGCTCAGGTGTGGATCTTGCTACACTCTTCTTTCTTTCCTGGGGAGCTGGTCCCAAAGTAGACCATTAGCTGAAAGGTTGGGGTATTTGAAGGTTCTTGTCTACGGCCATACCACCCTGAACGCGCCCGATCTCGTCTGAAGGTTCTTGACACGTGGGTGAATTGCTTTCTACAGATGCTCACAGCAGCTTGCAGTCTTGCTGAACCTTGGATGCACTGGGCATTTTTATTCCTTGGAAAGAACTTCATTAATTTAATCAGTGGGAAAAATGACTTCTCACGGATGTTTTCATTTCTGTATTTATTATTAAAGAGAATGCGCTTTATATAGCATTTTGCTTCTGTTGAAGGTAACTTTGAACTGAAAGAAACTATAGTCTCCCAAATTCACCGACTTTTTCTTTTCTTGGCCTACGTGCTTTTGATTTTTAACATTTAATTTGAAATTTGTCCTACAACAAAAATGTGAATTTTTTTCCATAAAATTTTCCAACACCACAACAGCACGGCCCAGACCTCACAGAGGTCACCAAAAGCCAGGTCGGGGTCCTGTAGCTTTCCTTCTTTCTCTCAGATTCTGCTCCAGCGTGGCCCAGCCCAGGGAAGGTGGGGCACGCGTCACCAGTGCCCTGGGCCTCGGGGGTCCTCCAGGGCACCTTGCGTGGTGGCGCCCGGTGAAGGTGGCCCATTCTCTGTTGCAGGCTGCGCTGCCACTGCAATGACCCTTCCCTGGATGACCCCATCCCCCAGGAGTTCGGCCTCTTCCTCTGCCCCTCGGGGCCACTGCTCGAGAAGCTGCAGGAGTTCTGGAGCGAGAGCAAGCGGCAATGTGCCAAGAACAGAGCCCACGAGGTCTTCCCGCACGTGACGCTCTGTGACTTCTTCACGGTAAGTCCGCTGGCAGCCAACAGCCTGGGGCAGCGAGGCCAGGGCAGGACGCAACTGACTTGTTCTAAGGGGGCGGTCCAGATCTGTAGTATCAGCTGGTTCTTTTGTGTGTGCTAACCTGCCCTTCCTTTGGTCCACTCCTTTCACCCTGAAGGAGCCCACTCATTTATTCCCTCTCTCTTTAAGTCCTCCCCAGGTCTCCAGGGTGGGCGCTGCTGTCTTGGGTGGTGTCCCCTCTCTCCGTGTATCCCCACAGTGGCATTTGCTATCCTGTGAAGGTGCAGCTCTGTGTTCTCCCGCAGCCTGAGTCCCTTGCAGACAGCAGATGAGTTCCTTGTCCTTAGACCCCAGAGGCCAGCACAGTCCTTAGACAGGGTAGGAACTTCCTCACCACGTGACGGGTCAGCTGAAGAACGGGTTGCTGAGAGGTGGTCACAGATGCAGGATCTATCCCCCTCCCGGGGCCAGCACTTTATGTAGAAGATGGTTAAACAGGAGGGTGGGGTGGGGGGCTAGAAAGCTAGACCTCTGTTGCCTGACAGAGGAGGAGGCGTCAGGAGGATGCAGACAGCAGGACGCCCACACCTCCTATGTGCCTGAGAACTGGGGGAACAAAAGCAGCATCACACACCTAAAATCCCATCATTCAGGAGGCTGAGGCAGGAGGACTGCTGCAAGTTCAATCACATGGGCTCCATAGTGAGTTTAAGGCCAGCCTGGACTACATCATGAGACTCTGTCTCAAAAAACAAAAACAAACTAAATCTAGGGGCCCGGACTCCACATCTATCTGGGTGTGGAGGGGGTGAGCAGAGTCCCCCAGGATTCCCTGATGTCTGCAAGCCAAGCAAAGCTGAGAGCCCAGGGGCAAGAGAAAGGGCCAGGCCAGAAAGTGAGGGTGAGGGTGAGGGAGCGGGACCTGGGGAAGGGACAGGAGTGACAAGGGACTCCCAACCCAGGTACTGGAAGGTGATTCTGAGCCACAAGAGTTCTCCCTGAAAGATCTGGAAAAGCAGCACCAGATTCAGGGCGGACCCTATGTCTGAATTGAGTGGGTCACATGGTGTACTCAAGAAGTACAGGCGTTGCTTGAATTTCAAAGATTTATCACAGGAAAAGACACAGTGCCATGACTCCCTTCAAAATCCTCCCCTTGGTATCACACACGCTGGTCCCACCGTCCTGGTCACTTCCCGCAGCGGCTCTGGAGTCCTCTGTCCTGAGGGTCTGTAGTTGCGCTGTCCTGGCTGCCTCAGTGTCCTCAAGTGATTCGCATCATTTCTCTTGCTTGCACGGTCATTTTGACTTTGGGCGGGAGGTCACACGTGCCAGCCAGATCCAGACGAGGACACAGCATCGTGTTTTCATGAGCTGCTTGGATGGCACTCAGGAGCAGCAGTTACTGTACTTTTGATCACACCTCATAAAGACCTCAGGAAAGAGGACTCCAGAGCTGCTGCAGGCAGTGGCCAGATGGTGGGATGAGTGTGTGGGAAGCGAGGGGAGGGCATAGGAGCGTCACTGCAGTGTGCCGGTACTGTGCTAAGTGGTTTCATTGAATAAACTGTGTGCACGGGACCAGAGCAGTATCTGGCACCCGTTGGCCTGTCCTCCTGTAGACGCTTGAGCAGGTTCTCTGGGACGTGAGCTGAGGCACGTGCTTACTCTCTCTCTCTCTCTCTCTCTCAGTGCGAAGACCAGAAGGTGGAATACCTGTACGAGGCGCTGAAGAGGGCGGGGGACAGGGTCCTGGCGTCCTTCCCTGCCACCATCCCCCTGGTGCTCCACTCCTCCATCAGCTACCTTGGCTTCTTCATTAACGACGGCCCTGCAGACATCATCCGGGAGTTTGCCATGGCGTTCGCCACCGAGGCAGCGATCTTGGCAGGTAGGCAGCCCACGAGGCGGCAGCTGCAGGAGACCCCTGGCTGGGTGCCCCTGGGCTTGCCTAAGGCCTGGCGTGACTCCTGTCCTGAGGCCGGAAACTCCAGGCTCTTACTACTCTTCATGTCCCCGGGTGGGACGCCTCGGCCTCACCTTAAAATGGGGAGACTAGGCACAGGGGCTAAAGTACCTGCTCAAGTCACTGTGCTGGGGTCAGTGGTGTCCCCTAAGAAGCTGTGGGAACCTCGGAATGAGACCCTGTTGGAAATAGCCTCCCTGCAGATGGAATTAGTTAAGATGCAGCCATTGGCTGAGAGGGGCCCTAAACCCAGTGCCTGGTGTCCCCACAAGAGAGGACAGGACTCAGAGATGTAGACGAGGAAGCCGTGGACCACAGAGACAGAGGGTGGCCTGATGTCGCGCAGCCACCTGCTGGGCCACCGCAGCTGGGAGTCAAGGCAGCCCCGCCCCCAGCCGGCGGAGGGCTCTTGGCCTTGTCAACACCTTGAAGTTGGACTTCCGGCCTCCAAAACTGTGGAGAAAGCGTTTCTGCATTTTCTCACAGCAGGGCCAGGAATGCCAGGGCCAGGACTTGAACCCTGCGCTGCCTCCCCGCAGCTCCCAGGCCTCCTGCCATTGGCCGGCTTCCCAGGGCGGCGACTGTGATCTCACACGGGCCATGACCTCACACCGGCCCCTGGCCCCATGCGAGCTCACCCCACCCTCCGCAGCCTGCACCTCAGCCTGACCCCAAGCGGGCAGGGGGCCTCCTTGGTGATGAGCGGGCGGCCAGTCACAGCTCGGAGCTGTCCCCAGCCCCGGTCAGGCCAGTGCAGGAGGCACCAGCCACCCTGGCATCCCAGTGCAACAGGCCCCAGGTCTCAGACCTCAGAGTGAAGAGAAAGAGTCCTCTCAGAAGCCGGTGTGACTCCTCCGTGTCTTCTGACAACGGCCAGCCTGGCTCTCCCTGTCTTTTCCGAGGAGTATTGACACAGGGTCTCACTATGTAGTCCAGGCTGGCTTCAGAGTCCCAGCGATCCTCCTGCCTCAGCCTTCCTTGTGCTGGGGTTGCAGGCATATGTTGCCACACCCTGCAGGTAGTCTGGGTCTTTTCCGGGCCTGGTGACTTGGACCAAGCCCGCCCTCCCAGGGGCACTGCTAACCTAGGAACAGATTTCCCCCACCCACGCTTCCTGCCTAGGCTGCGTGCCTAGCCGCTCAGGCTGCGTGAGTGGGGCAGAGTCCACGGAACACAGGGTGGGACAGCCACAGGGTTCGCAGGACCGGCCTGCATCTCCCTGGAGTTTTTTAGGGCCAACAGCATGTTTGATCATAAGCAAATTTTGTGGCATGCGGGCAGCTACCCCCATGCCCTGCCAGCCTGCAGAACCCCATGGGAGACTCACTGTCCCTCGGTCCCTGCACCCAAGTCCTCCCAGCTGGAGCAAGCGGAGGCAGGCTGCCACCCCTGGCCACACCCACCCAGCTGGAAAGGGCAGAAGGGGCCAAAACCCCGTCCCCTCAAGAGCAAGGGCTGTGCTGTGCCCTCCATGACACCCAGGCTGTAAAGTGCTCCTGGCCTGGCCGACTTCAGGAACTGGCTGTTCTGGTGACACCGGCCACTCCACTCACTGACCTGAGAGCCTGCAAGGAGGACCAGACCCAGGGAGGACAGAGGCCACCTGCAAAGACCCGGTCCTCAGCCCGCTCACGCCTCCTGCGGGACCAAAGCAAAATGAGTAGCAGAGACGCTGTGTGCTTTTTTTTTTTCTGAGACGGGGTCTATATGCAGTTCAGGCTGGCCTTGAATTCACTCTGTAGCCCAGGCTGGCCTTAAACTTGGGCGATCCTCCTGCCTCAGCCTCCCAAGTGCTGGAATTAGGTGTGCACAACCATGCCTGGCTAGACCTGCTGTGTTTTACAGTCGGGAGCTTTCTCCCGAGACTCTCACAGTCCCGAGTACACCCCAAGAACGAGGATGCTGCACACTATGTTTCATCAAGTGTTTGTGACCAGCTCACCCACCGGGCCCTGAAGACCCTGAGCCACAGTTCTATGCCTCTCTCTCTCTCCTCCCTCCTGGAAAACTCCGCGGCATCCGGCCACATCTTGCAGCCAGGGAACCCTGGTGTCAGGGAGCGCTCTCCTGGCCCATGCAAGAAGAGCCCAGGAAGAAGAGGCGGGTGGGTGGAGGCGAGGCGCCGTGTGCCAAGCCTGTGCCAACCGCCCCGTGCTTTTCTGACCCCCAGACTGCAGCGTGAAACCGTGCACCAAGCAGCTGCATCTGACGCTGGCTCACAAGTTCTACCCCCACCACCAGAGGACACTGGAGCAGCTGGCCAGAGCCCTCCACCCCGGCCACCCCTGCCAGTGGACGGCGGCCCTGTTCTCCCGGGACATGCGCTTCGTGCACTACCAGGTGAGTGCCCCGCCTGCCCCAGAGTGCTGGGGGACAGCACAGGCCCCGGGGGAGAGGGGACTCCACCCTCCCCACACACTTCCTTCTGTGCAGCGGGGAGCTAGGGCTCCTTTGTGCCCGAGTTGCAGGTGCACCAAAATTTCAACAGAACAGAAGCGCTTCTGGTAGTGTCAGGGAAAAGCCTGCTGTAAAGCTCTCTGGCTCCACGGCTGCTTGCTACTTCCTTTTATGGGGTGATTTTGGTGTAGCTCCTTCCAGGGCTCCCTCTCCTGGGAACTGATTGGTGGAAAGAAAGCTTGGGGTGCTCCTTTCAGCCCCAGGGCAACTACAGTGGTCCCTCCGTGCACGGACTTAATTTGTTCCACCGTTTGGGAAAATGTGCTTGTTTGGATGGCAGAGATGGCCGCGGTCATGTTCATTGCTGGATGCAGTTTATAAACAAAAGCAACATTTTGCCAAACACTCCTGTTGGAGAACCAAATCGCTTGCAGATGAAAATGCAGACCGAGGCACTGCTGTATCTGCTCTGTCCCCCATGCTAACAGAAGCTATAGTCACCTCGGGCCAAGGAAGGCGTGTGTGAGCACGTGGTGACAGTGGAAGGTCTTCTGTAAGGAAGAAGTAAGGGTGGGTGTGTGGGCAGATGGGAGGGTGGATGAGTGGATGCGTGGTTGGAAGGAGGGAGGGAGGCAGGGAGAGGGTACATGGAGGGTGGAGGGGTAGAAAGATAAATGGATGGAGGAGTGGGTGGATGAGTGCATGTGTGGAAGGAAGGAAGGAGGGGTGGAAGACATAGATACCAAAATAGACCCCTAAGCCTACCCAGAGTTCTGTGCTGCGTTATGCTCTCCGCCGCCCGTCCCCTGGCGAAGGCACCCTGTGGTCTCCGTGCCTGAGAACACAAAGGAGCAGGAAGCACAGCCCCAAATGTGACACCCCGTCCCTGCTGCTGCTTCCCAGAGCAAACCCTTGAGGAGACACAAAAGCCCCTGTCTCCTTCCAGACCCTGCGGGCCCTGTTCCAGTACAAGCCCCAGAACGTGGACGAGCTGGTGCTCAGCCCCGGTGACTACGTCTTCGTGGACCCCACCGAGCAGGAGGAAGCCAGCGAGGGCTGGGTCCTCGGGACCTCGCAGCGTACGGGCTGCCGGGGCTTCCTGCCGGAGAACTACACGGAGCGGGCCAGTGAGGCGGACACCTGGGTCAAGCACAGGTGAGTGCGGCCCCCGCTGCCGTGCAGACGGCCCCTGGGCACTGCGCGCCCAGGACAGTGGGCACTGCGCCCCTGGGACAGCGGGCACTGCGAGGATCATGTCTAGACCCTTCCATCCCCGGAAAGACTATGCCCAGACTGGCAAACACGATCAAGTGAGTGTCTTGACCCACGCGTGGCTTCCGCTGACAACATTCAGGAAATATAGATTGCGTCATATTATTTTTCTGAGGTAGTAAAGCCCAACAATTATTGCAAAAGACTTCTTCTTTCTTACGAGCATCAGACATTTTCCTCCGAAGTCTTGAGCTTGGGCTCAGTGAATCTTTTGCTTGGGGCATAAACTGTCAAGCGCTAAGTGCACTGGTAGATTTCTATTCCTCTATGACACATTCCCACCAATCCAGCAGCTAAAACAAACTGCCCCTCAGAATTTTCAGGGGTCAGGAGCCGGATCCGGTTGAACCAGGTCCCCGAGGTAGGAGTCACAAGGCAGTCGCGGAGGTGTGGCCAGGGCAGGGGTCCCCTCTGAGGCCCGGGGCCCTCTCCTGAGCACACGCGGCCCCTGGCAGTTTCTGTTCTAGAAACTCTAGATTCTCCCATCAGCCTCTTCTTCCCGCTCGTCAGCAGCCTCTTAATTTTAGCATCTGTCAAGGCTGAGGATTTGTTTGCTCTTTGCCTCCTGGTCCCCCACCCCAACCTGTCCGTCTCCTGTGCTGTTCTCCCAGGAGCAACACGAGCAGACAAGGATGGCTTTCAACGCTTCGCTTAGACGCAGCCTCAGCTACTAGCCTCTCCGTTGCTTACAAGTTCTGGTCCCTACAGACACCTGCACAATTCTGTTTCTTGTTTCCACAGCATCCCCTTCCTCCCACTTCCTGCGAGGCCCCTCCCGCTCCTTTCTGAGCCCTCCCAGCGGCACCTTTCACATCCATACTTTTTTTCAGTACTTGAGGCTGAACCCAGGGACTTTGCACTGAGCTGCACACCCCGCCCTTTTCTCGTGTTTTTATTTTGAGTCTGGGTCTCTCTAAGTCTCTAAATTGCCCATGCTGGGCTCAAGTATGCAATCCTCCCAGCTCAGCCTCCCCGCGTGCTGGGATCACAGGGTCCCCGCCCCCAGCCTTCTGGGAGCTCTCTGCTCATGACGACGTGGGCTTTCCTTATCATACATCTAAAAATTCTTCCAGCCTCTGCTCACTGTCCAGACCCAAGCTGTCTGCACATTTTAAGTATTTGTTAGAGCAGCCCCATGATCCTGATACCAAGCTTAATAAAAGTTTAGTTAGAGAAGAACCGGCAGCTTTTATACTATACATATACATAATAGACACATGTAAAAATCACACATGTATAGCATTGCATGTATATACATACATGTACCTAATGTGAAATACATGTGAAGTAACATACATAACACACATGCAGGTTCATGTATATATCCACCTGTGTACTCACGAGGATTTATTTCAAGGAATTGCTTTATGCCTGACTGGGACGTCAGGTAGCAGAACTAAGAGGACTCAGGGGAAAGGAGGGGCCCCGGCAAGTTTTGACGATACAGGTAGTGGGGGGACAGTGGAGGAACAGTTGGGGGCATCCCAAGGGGTGGAAGGGCAGAACAGCCTTGCTACGTGCAAGGGTGTCTGGCCCCGTCAGAGCCGGCTGGCCAACGAGGGACACACTTGCCTCCAACAAGCATGCCCCACGCTGTCGTCCTGCTTCGTGTCTTTGCTTAATTCCAGCTTCCTCAAACCCTCCTCAGACTCCCTTAGAGTTTTCCCCTACAAATGAACGAACCATTAAGTTGAACATAGATATATTCTCAATCTACCCAGTCTAGAGGTGTCCAGAGCTACGTCCTGGACAATTTCTGTAGACAAATATCTTCCAGCGTCCATAAATGTGGGGAACTTTTTCCCATACCTTGTCCTGTGGAGGGTCATAGGCCAAAGCTTTGGGAACAATGCCATTTTATTTGAGGATTCCTCGGCAGCCACTGAAGTGTTCTTTGCTGGAGAATCTATGCCGTCACTAGACTGGTTCATAATTTGAGCAAATTATGAAACAGTGTATTTGGAAAAGCTGAAATAGATGTTTCT
Source organism: Chinchilla lanigera (assembly GCF_000276665.1). Classification (NCBI taxonomy): domain Eukaryota; kingdom Metazoa; phylum Chordata; class Mammalia; order Rodentia; family Chinchillidae; genus Chinchilla; species Chinchilla lanigera. The sequence continues at coordinate 39,314,143 of NW_004955407.1, read as the reverse complement.
AGTCATTTTAACTCCCCCCCAAAAGAGGCGTGAACAGTGCCCGACAGAAGCTGTTGGGCCCAATGACCAAATTCTGCAGGAAATCATAGCTTAGAAAGCGGCAAGTCTGACCAGACTGAACTACAGCAGTCCTGCGCTGAACACCACAGAGTTTAGTAAAGGACAACAATAGAGCGGCACGAGGCACACCTCTCGTTTTTACACTCCGTTCCCTGTGCGCATTTTCCCCTGCTCTGCATCCCCAGCAGATGCTTTCTCTACCACAGGATGGAGACACCAAATAAAGCCAGTTAGATCTGAGACAGAAAAGCGAGGAAAGTGCTCACCGGCGGTATTTACAAAGGGAGGCCAGGTGACCGCAACTGCTTCTTCGCGTATCAGGCTCCATCCTGCCCATCATGCACACATTGGGGGCTGCATGCAGGGGCAGAGCAGGGGCCATGGGCTGCACACCGAGTGGGGGACCCCGCTCACACCACAGACTCCAGCCTGAGCAACAGCTCTGCAGGCACGCAGGGGCATCTAACTTCCTGTCCGGACCACAAAGCAAACCCAGGTAGGAACTGGACAGCGACAGTCCCAAGACTTGCAGCGAGGCGCTGCCTTAGAATGCGCTCAGTTCCAACAGCTTTAAATGCTTTCAGAATGTGCACAGTCCCGTAAAACATAGCGCCCGGACCTGGGCCGGGTGCTGGGCCCTGCCTTTGCCCCGAGCGGTTCATTGCTCTTTGCAGCAGCCCCAAAGCAGGCAGTGTTATCTCTGTCTTTGACAGCTGAGGAAACTGAGGCACATGAACAACTGGCCCACCTTCCCACAGGACTTGATTCTGCGCTATCCTAATCCCCAACTCACTACCCAAAGCAAACATTCCACTAAAACATATGTCAGTGAGCCAGGCATGGTGATGCACACCTGTAATTCCAGCTCTGGGAAGGCTGAGTCAGAAGGATTGCTGAGAGTTCAAGGCCAGCCTAAACTACAAAGTGTGACCCTGTCTCTAAAGCAAAATTAGTGAAATAAGGTGTTCCACATCCGTATAATAAAATACTTGCAGCTTTAATATAACCATGAAGAAATACTTTATATCCTGTTAGGAAAAAAATATCCAAGATAGGGATGCAGCTGAGTGGTTCCAGCCCAGCACCAGGAAAGAAAAAGGGAAAAATCCAAAATTTATGGACAAATGACAAAAACAACTTGCAGAATGATGTGTGTGGCTCGACACTATTTGTGAGGACAGCAAAGGAAAGGAAGTTGCCAGCACACACACACGCACAGTGTGTGTGTGTGTGCCCACCCGCCCTGAGGTACCCAGTGGATTGGGGTCTACAGGGTGCTGGCGGGGTGACTCGAGGCTGGGGTGGGGAGCGGGTAGCTTCCGGTGGCAGAGGAATTCGAGGAAACTTCACTGTCTCCAATTTGAAGTCTCTTGAAGATGCATTGCTTCTTCCAAGTATGACTGAATCCATCATAAATTGAAAGAAAAAAATATATGGAAATTGTGTCCAAAAAAAAGTAAAGAAGTCAGATAAAACCAGGGCAGAAGTTTGTCCACACCTGGCTGCTAGGAGGTCTGGACTCGGAGTTCCCACCCCCAGCAGGAAAAGGGACACGGCTCCGACACAAATATCCTGGCTGCACATACACAGATGCCTGCAGACTGGGGCCTGGGAGAAGCAGACGCAGCCCTGGGGCCAGGGGCTGCTTCAGAGTCACCAGCTGCTGGTGTCTAGGGCCGCTTTTCAGGCGCCGTCCATCCCCCGCCCACTAACTGCTAAGGAACCGCAGGAGAGGGGCCTGGTGATTCTCCACCTGACCATGTAGATCCAGGCAACCTGGGTGCCCTGGTGGGCTGCCATCCGTCACCCAGCAAGACCCTGCGCAAGATGCACGTATGGCTGTCACCATCGCCAGCTTGTATAACCATCCACCTCCTATGCCTGACGTCTCTGGGACTCCTCTCTCTGGAGACAAGTTCCTCTCAGGAATTAATAGATGTTAACAGAAATGGAAGCAAAAGGAAAAAATAAAGGCCAGCTGGGCACCCTGGGATGTCTGAGGAGCACCCAGCCCCGCTGGGGAGCAGTAAGGCATCCTGGCAGAGGTGATTTGTGGCGCAGGTTTTTGACGAGGCCACAGGGCACCCCCTGGGCATATGCAGCCCAAGCTCGGCCAGAGGGACATCCTGCCCTGATGCCCAAGAAGAGAGTGCCAGGACCGTAGCCTGCCCCCAGCCTGATCACTGCCACGCTGCAGGGAGACCCCGCACCGGCCAGTGATCCCCAAGGAGCAGCACGGGGAGCCACGTGGGATCTGAGCTCCGTGCAGGAGGCTGGGCAGGAGGGACACAGAGCCCGGCAGAGGGCGAGGCCGGAGTCCCAGGAAGACCAGGCCCAGCACCGCCCACGGACATGCACAGCGACTTCCAAAACACAGAGCAGGTTGGTCACAAGTAACTCAGACATAAAAAAAAAAAAAGGCAGAGCCGTGGGTTGCGCTGGGTCCCCGCAAAATTCACAGTTTGAAGTCCTGCCCCGAAGCACGCAATGCGACCTTCCTTGGAGACGGGCTTCGTTACTAGGTAACTGGAGTAGAACGAGGTCACCAGGCGAGGCCTGATCCAACCCATGTCCTTGCTCTGGTGTGCATCGAGGCCCAGGTGTACACAGGGGCACCGCGGGAGGGACCTCACCGGGAGAAGACGCCGCCCAAAGCCAAGGACCCCAGATGACTCGAGAGAGAAGAGCAGAAATGCCACACGCTGGCACCACTCCGCTCTCCCCACGGCCGCAGTCCTGTCTCTTCCCGACCGCACTGCATCTCCCAGCCCAGCGATGCCTTCGGTTTGCTGCTGACAGTAAACCTCACAGATGTCACTTGCCGATAGCAGGGTAGAGGTGCCCCCACCCTGCCCTCCGGAAGAGGAACCAGACTGCCATTTCCTGTGTCAACACGAGGCCCTGCAGGCGAGGGCCCCGCCCTTAGTCTGCTCTCCGGGCCGGAATGTCGGGGCCACAGCGAACACTGGAGTCCCGGGGCGGCTGTGACCCTCTCCCGCATCTGACAGTGGGAGATGTGGGAGCAAGGTCTCAACACTGGGGAAGGACTCGGGGTTGCTCAGTGGAGGAGGGCTTCCTCGTGTGCCAGGGGCCGAGTTCAATCTCCAGTGCCGCAGAAACCGTGCGTGCAAGTGAAACAAAATGAAAACCACAGTTAGACTGCGAATGGCCCAGGCCTGGTCGCAGGAACCCGACAGCCCCGGAGCAGGCTGAGGACAAAGCCAGTGCAGCTTTGCCAGCGTAAGACAATTCAGGGGCTGGAGAGAGATCACACATGCGCACAGGGGCGGATAGATAAAAACGGGCCACGTCTGCAGCTGACAGCAGGGAGCGTGGCGATGCACCCACTCCTTTCACAGCCATTCCCAGGTTTTACGCAATTCCAGGCCAAATCCCAACGGAGTCATCTGCTAGAACTTCCCTGGATGAAGGCAGAGCTCATGTGGAAGAATAAATAGAAGAGATGAGAAAATGCCGGACAATAAAAACAAGGAGAGGAGATATTTACCCCTCCAGGAAAGTATATTCCATGCCCCATCCCCTCAGATCAGACCAGTTTTTAAGTTTTATTTATTTATTTATTTATTGGTGTTGAGTCAGGGTCTCGCTATGTAGTGCAGGCTGGCCCTAGACTCACAGAAATCCTCCTGCCTCAGCTTCCTGAGTGCTGGGATTACAGCTCTGTGCTACCACACCCAGCTTGTTTTTTGTGTGTTTTAAGTTTACAAACAGTGTTCATGCTGGTGAGCACTTAGTGGGTCAGGTGCACTCGGACAAAGCAAGAGGGAGAGATAGGCCATTTGTAGAAAGCAAAGGAGCAGTATGTCAGAAACCTTAGAAATGCCCTCAGCCTCAGACCCTGTGACCCCGTCCCAAGAGAAGAAGAGCTTGGGAAGGATGCAGAGGCTCTGTCTCCCTGGATGAGGTCCTGGGGGAGGATGGGGGCAACCATTACCACTGAGGCGTAAGGAAACTGCTTCAAAGTACACCCCATGCAGCTGGCACTGACCCTGCAGCCATGCACGCCATCTCGAGGGGTCCTGTGCGGGATCACCGCAGACCTGCATTCGTGGGCATTCTGCCTACACAGGTAGACAGACATGAGGACGTGTGTCCCCTCTTGGCCGCGTGACTCCAGCTCTGCATTCCAGTCCTTCCCGGCTCCCTCTGCTGCCCGAGCCCACCTGGCAAAGCCCTGCCTGGTTAAACTCATCCCTGGAAAGTGGCCCTGCCTGTGGGTGTCCCTTGTGGGTGCCCTGCAACCCTTACCATGGATGTCCTGATGAACTTTGCACCCCACCCCCCCCATGACATCGGCACCCTCCACCACGCTGCCCGCCCACCTGCCCGGCCGCTGCTCCTCTCCCTGTGATCAGTGATGCCCAGTCCAAACGCCCACCTCACCACGGCCACCATTCCGTGCCCTCCGGTCCTCAGTCCCCCTTGGTCCTCCCCAGAGGCTGCCATCGTAACACCAAAGGCAAACCCTGCTTCAGGCTCCTGCCCGTTCTCTCTGCTCCCCTGTGCAGCAAATCCCCTTCAAAGCGTGGCCCGCACTCCCGCCTCTGCATTCCCCTCGGAAAGCCGACTCCAGCCTCTCTTTCTCCGCTGACCCCAGAAAACCCCTCTGGCAGAGGCGGCCGGAGACCCACACACTCGCAGTGCGCAGGCCCTGTGTCTGCAGCCCTGGGCACCGGCCGTGCTCCCGCACAGTCCTCCATGGGGTCCTCCGGTCCGAAGCCGTCTCTCCCTCCCCGGGGCTGGTGTCCCCTGCCCTGCCTTGCCACTGTGGCTGGTGGCTCAGCCTGGCAGGTGCGCCTGTCCCCCGTGATCCCCAGGTCCCACGGCTCTCGCAGCCAGGGATTCTTCCCCGGTCGACCTCCAGACTTGTGACGCATAAACTGAACTCCAGCTGTTTCCCAACCCGGCCAGCGCTGTCTTCCCGTCCCATGCAGGGCCAGCTCTGTCCTTCCCGGTGCTCAGATCAAAAGCCCAGGGTCGGGCCAGGGTGTGGCTTAGTGGGAGGACGCTAGACCTGGTTGCAGGAGGCTCAGGCTCCATCCCCAGCACTGGGAAGACATTAATGAGTTCATTAATCCAGAGCCCTGGACTCCTCCCACCTCTCCGCTGCAGCCAGCTCTCAGAAGCAGCGCTGGAACTGCACTCAGAACCCGCCCGCTCCCCGTGCCCACCTGGTCCCTCCGCTGTCCGCTCCGCCCACCGCCAAGCCTCATCTGGGAGGCCAAAGTGGCCCTCGAAGGTGGCGGGTTTCACACTCCCCCGCTGTCCACCTCGCGCCTATAGGAGTGAGCCCGCAGCAGGCAGGGCCGCACCCACAAGCCCGCCCCTCTAGCCTCGGTCCCTCCCTGCACTCACTCAGTTCCAGCTGCTCTTCCACCCCCAGAGCTGGGCCCCTGCCGCTGTCTCCCTCCCACACACACCTCACGCCCACCTGCAGGCACCCACAGCACCCTAGGGCAGCCTGGGTGCCCCGCAGCCTGCCCGACCGGTTACACAGTGACACTCCCCGCCCCCTCTCAGCTTTGCCACCCGCCTTTCCTGAGAGTGACTCTGGTTTTAAAAGGTCAAAATGTGGGCACATGAGGAAACGGGGGAAGTTCGGTGTTTACCTGACCTGGTAAATGGGGTGCTTGCTCTTCTTTTTTGATTTGTTGTATTTTCCTTGCTGCTTGTGTTAATCAGAGCCCAAAATATCTGCGTCCGCGTGGAATTGGAAGCGACGACGCAGGGGCCAGCGGGAACCCAGAGAAAACGCACGTGGAAACTCTTGGGGTGGTGCTCAGCACTGCTCACACCCCGCACAACCCGGGAGCACTCCGGGACCCTGCGGGAGGAAGGCAGGGATGCCCTCGGATGGTGGGCGTAGGTGGTTTTAAAGAGGTCACGCAGACCTGGCCCTGTGTTAAGTGATCCCCCGTCCCCCACTGCTCCCGGGGATCCCTGTGACCGCCGCCGTGTTCCTTTCTCACTCTTCCCTGGCCACCCTGCTGGTCCCTCCCGTGCACGCTCTCCTCAGGGACCTCTTCCTTCTCCTAAGCCTGGACTTTTCACCCATGACTCCCCCGCACCCTGCCTGGCCAGGGAGCTCCTGAGGGACAGTCTGCCCTGTGACACTTTGCCAGATCATTGGAACAGTGGTGACTCCGTCGTCACCTGGCCTGCTCGGGTACTGTCCAAAGATGACCAGGCGCAGACGTCCTCGTACCTTGGGGACTTCAGTCTGTTTTCCACTAAGAACTTGGACTGATAGGACACGGCCTCCCTGCATCACAGAGGGCTGTCTGCCTTACTCAGTCTACTGATCTAAATGTTAATCTCATCTAAAAAACATCCTCGCTGTGCCACGTGGAATAGCATTACAGCTGGGCATGGTGGTGCACACCTGTAGTCCCAGCACCTGGTAGGCCGAGGCAGGAGGATTCAGAGTTCAAACCCAGCCTGGGTGAGTTAGTGACTTAGCAAACACCTATCTCATAATAAAAACTTAAAGTAGTGCTGGGGATATAGGTCAGTGCGAAGACCTGGGGTTCCATCTCCAGGACTTACGTAAGATAAATGTTTGCCCAGTTACCAGGAACTGTGTCTTGACCAGGCGGACCAGGAAATTAAGCATCACAGGAGGTGCTGGAAGTAATGAAACGTGCCTGTGATCCCATTTCGAGTCCCGAGAACTTTGGCCCTGGGTCATCTTGTCCGCAGAGGTGATCCGGGACCTTCTCAAGCACCCCCAGGACTGCATGCTGTGTTTCCATGGCAACAGCGTGTGCAGCTCTATCCACAGTGCCGGCTTCTCTTCCCCCTGCAGGACGTACACCTTCAGTCTAGCCATGGACACCAACTCCAGGAAGGACACCGAAGCTAGTGGCAGGCGGAATGGCGAACCCCGCTCTCCAGCACCCAGGAGTATTAGCAGCATACAGGACTTGCAGGTAACAGAATCCCGCTTCTTAAGGACAATAAGTAAAACTGCATCTTCTGGGAACCCTATTGTAGGCAGGGATGCCTGGATTTGGCTTTTGGTCTACAGACAACCCTTCCTATTGCTTATGGTAGACTCAGGTGGGGACCAGCCTGGGTGCTTCCCAGCAGGGCCAAGGCCTGGGGGCTACGCCTGGTCTGTCCTCCCCTGCAGAGGGGACCTCCTTGCACCCTGTAGTTGACACAATCGTGGTGCTAGGACCCCACACAGGGAGGAGAAGGGACAACAATGCCCAGATTCCTGCATTAGGGACTGAGCCGAAAGAAGGCTCCTGCAGGCAGGGAGGGAAGAGATAAGGAGCCCCTGCTAGAGGCTGGAGAAGCCGGGCTCCAAGGCACAGCAGGGACATGTGAGCCTGGCCACCCACAAGGACACATCCAGGAGAACAGGGTGCAGGGGGACCGCGAGCAATGCCGCATGGTCCCCGAGGCCATCGGGCATCTGGCTGGGGAAGGGTCACCCTCTGACTGGAAGTTTGACCTTCTTTAGAAGTAGCCCCTGGGGTCAGCACCCATGGCTGGCCCTTGGGCACCTGTCACATGTGTGGAAAGACCCCTCTGACCCCTCTGTTTCCAAATCAATCCCTCTGTACCCTGCTGTGTGGCAGACATTAGGGTAGGATCTCTCCTCCCAGCAACCCCAATCAATGCAGGCAGCATTCCCACCTCTCATTTCCCAAGTCTGCAAGCTGGGCTTGGTGGGGGGTGGGGAGCTGGTGTTGGGAGCTTTGGAGGAGGGACCTGGCTGAGCCTTGGGGACCACGAGGCTGTCACCGCCAGAGGGCAGGGCTGTGGTGTGGCCCATCCCTCAGCCCCAGAGCCAGGTCCACATCTGGCCCACTAATCCCATTTGATGAACAGCACAATGACCAGCCGAAAGCTCCCCCACTGGGACGGGCTGAATTGTATCCCCAGAGTCCATATGTGGAAGCTCTTCACCCCAACCCCTCCAAATGTGACAGTATCTGCAGACCCAGCTTTTAGGGAAGTGACTGAGGTGAAGTAAGCTCGTTCACATGGCCTTGATCCACCTGGCCTGCGTCCTTAGAAGAAGAGCAGGGGACAAAGCACACACAGGCCGTGACCATGACACAGGGAGAAGACACCATCTGCCGGCCAAGGAAGAAGGCCTCGGGGAAGCCGCGCTGCTGACAGCTTGGCCTGGACTTGTGGGCTCCACTTAAAACAAATGTGTGCTGTTGTAGCCCTGGCCGTGGGACTGCTCCTGCTGCCCTAGCCACTCCCCCAGCATCCTCTCTGAGAACCGGTCCTCACCACTAGAGACCCATTCAGGAGCTGAGAGTGGGACACCAGGCACGGGGAGGTGACGCGGGTCCGCTCCAGCCAGGCCTTCAGCCAGAGAGGAGGCCCAGGCCCAGGAGCCACTGACAAGGGAGCCAGGCGCCTGCCAGCCACCAGCATACAGGAAGGAGCCCCTGTATGCCCAGGCTGCCCAGCGCCAGTGTTACCGTGTTGGGGTCCTGTCCAGGCTCCTGCTGTCCTAAAGACAAAACCGAGCAGGACACCCAAGAGCAGCAGCAGGGTCCATGGTTCATTTGGAAAAGACAGGATCCACTGCAGGGGTCAGCGCAGGCCAGCGGGAGGAGCTTAGAGAGCTGCAGGGGCTTGGTGCTGAGGGTCTCAAGCCTTCGGGTTTGGGGCGGGACTGAGGGTCTGGTCGGAGGTGTGACTCCTGCCGTGAGCAGCCTGACTCAGCCCCTCCATCGGGCAGTGGAGTGTTTGACCTTGTGGGGCCCTTAGAGGAGCTGTCATGGTGTCCACAGTCCGCAGGGCTCAAGTTTGCATGACCAGTGATATGGTGATTAAGTTTGGGGTCGCCAAGAGTTGCAGAAGACCGCTGTGCGCATGTGTGGGACCTACTGTGTATGAGCTGAGCTACCCGGTTACCTCGTCCCATTGTATTCAGACCTGGGCCTCCTGGGCCTGGGCTAGCGTTTAACCCAGAAGATGGGTCCAGCCCAGAAAGTGGGCTCCAGGGTGGACCCTCCTTTATTTCCCAACTGTTTCTTTGGTCACTGGATGCCCAGAAAGTGGGCTCCAAGGCCAACTCATCTTCCCTTCTTTCCCAGCCTTCTCCTTGGCTTCCTCTTGCCTTACCAGGTGACAGTGCAGGCTGGACATGTCATTGTCCTCAGGGAGTAAGAGCAGACCCCACAGGACTCTCTGTGCATGTGTCCTTCCAGGAACAGAAGTCCCTCGAGCTCGGCCTATGCTACATCCACTGCTTCTTTAAATGGATGAACGTGGCACACACACCTCCCCACAAACTGGACCCCTCCCTCGGTCTGCTTCGCCTCTTTTGTGCAGCAGGCAGACTGTGGCGGAAATGATGGACCCACAGACAGGAGGCTGTGAGCCCTGGAGCCCACAGATGTGCCCCGATAAGGACAAGGCCCTTTGCAGAAGCCCTGGAGTTAAGGACCTGGAGAGAGATGATCACAGGTGGTCAGAAGTGCCTTAGAGGCCATCACAATGGTCCTACAAGAGGGAGGCCGGAAAGACACCCAGAGGAGGTGGCCACGTGGGAACGGACTGGCATGCGGCAGCCGTGGGTGGAGGGACACCTGCAGGAGGAGAAGATTCTCCCTTTGAGCCTGTGCCACCCAGCACTGTGATGAAATAGCTTGGAGAATCAGCTTCAGGGAGAACCGGTTTACTGTGGAGTCTGATGCAGCTCTCGAGAAACTCCCAGGGGGAGGACTGTGAAGAGATGAAGGCAGAGTAAAAATGCAGAGAGCTGAGGTCAGGTGGAGCCCTGTCTCTTGGTAGGAGAAAAGAGCCACCCAACAACTGCAGTGCATTTATTTATACACTTGGCAGGTCGATGTCAGGTGAAACCCCTCTGCCTAACAACTAGCTCACCTCTCACACCTCGTGTTCTTGGGACTGGCTCACCAAGCTTGCCTTGGGCACTTTGCACTCTCAGAGCTGAAATAGCTTGTTCACACAGCTCACCTCGGGCACTCTGTGTTCTCGGGCTGGGCTTGCTCTAGCCCTGAACATGTGATCAATCTCCAGCTTCAGCCACTCTCTGCAATTTCTATCTTGACTCATGGCTTCAGAGGTTCAGTCCATGGTCTGATGGTTCCATGGCTCTGGACCTTTCATGAGGAAGAACAACGTGGAAGAGGCTATAAGGGGGAAAGTTGCTCCCCTCATAGCAGCCAGGAAACAGAGAGGATGAGAAGGCCATACAGGAAGGAGCCAGGGACCAGATATAGCCCCCAAGGTCACACCCCCATGACACCCACTCCCTTCAGCTAGGCCCCACCTCTTGTTTGTACCAACTCCCCAAAATACCATCAAATTAAGCTCTTCCTGCCTCCAGTAATGAAGACTGAACCCAGGGCCTTTGCCCTGAACTACATTTCCAGCCCTTTATTTTTTGTTTTGAGTCAGGGTCTCCTTCAGTCACTAAGTTGCCCAGAGTGAGCTTGAATTTACAATCCTCCTGCCTCATCCTCCCAGAGCACTGGAATTACAGGCATGCTGCTATATCCAGCTTCAAATTATGGTCTCCTCAGTAGACTAAGCCACGGATTAAATTACAGCTTTCATGATCCAACCAGCTCCCCCAAGCCTGTCAGCAACCATACCTGTAACACAGGAGCATTTGTGGAAGATGTATTAAATCCCCACCTTCACCCAACCTTCACCCCACCTTCACCCACCTTCACCAACTAGGTGGGGCCTAGTTGAAGGGAGTGGGTGAGTCTCTGCGGGGCCCCAGCCTTGCAGCCTTGACTTTGGACTTTTGGCCTCCAGAACTGTGGAAGGATGCATTCCTGTTATTTTGTGGCCCCCAGTTTGGGGTGCCTTGTTATGGAACACAGCCCTTTCTGCCTAGAGAGCTGGTTGGGCCCCACCTCACTCCACAGACTCTGCATCGGTAATGGCAAACCTTTTAGAACTTTCAGTGACACAGCCAGCCTGCTGTGGTACGTGTGCCATAGGTTCATCACCCCTGCCATAGGGGCTGGTCCATCCCGTTCCCCAGGACCCTCCTCTTTCATATCATCACCCTGTTTCTCTCACATTCAAAGTTCAAGTGCTCTGGAGTCACCCAGGGGAGAAAATGCCCCAAATGCAAAACCTCAGCCCAAAACACTACCAACCCTTAGGATGGCAGCTGGGCAGGCTGAGTTCTGGGTACACGAGGGTCATGCCATCTCCTTGCAGGCAGAGGAGGTGCTAGTGCACCTTCTCAAGGGTGATGTGTCAGGATAGGTGATCCCTGCATGGCCACGCCTTAGAATGGGAAGACAGCAAGGCAAAGCTCCCCTCAGAGCTGTACCCTGGAGCTGGGAGCTCTTCCTTACATGAAGCACCCACAATATTCGCCATCCCTGCTCAAGAAGCCAGCCCTCCGAAACTGCACGCATGCAGACTCAAAGCGTCCTCTGTGCTCACAGACTGCGTGGCTCCTGCACCTGCCACAGGTAGTGGAATCACCTAGAACATCCGGTCCACGGAGCAGCTGGAATGGCTTTTGTCCCCGTCAGCCTGGGCAGCGGATGGTGCCGGGAGCTGTCCTTGGTGCTGACCCCACGAGCTCCAGGGAGGCGATACAGCCTCTCTTTGCTCTACTCTTGGGGGCTTTGCAACAGCGGGGAAACTGGGAGGTGGGGACCTGCCTGCTGGCTCCATCGATGTCCACAGAAACAAGCGTGGCCTGGTGTGATGTGCATGTGTTAAAGGCCCTGCATTTTCCTCTCTAGGACGTAGGGGAAGTCAGGAAGCAGTGGGAGGCCGCTGCATGGGTTAGGCTGTGGAACCTCACCTCAGCAAAAAGATGCCTCAAGCTCTAGCTCTTGGGTTTGTCTCTGAGTGTGTTGCTGCAGCGGGAGCAAAGGCAGGGAAAGGACACTTGGCTGCCCCTGCCACGCCACCCTGCCCTGCTCTCACATTCAAAGTTCAAGTGCTCTGGAGTCACCCAGGGGAGAAAATGCCCCAAATGCAAAACCTCAGCCCAAAGCACTACCAACCCTTAGGGTGGCAGCTGGGCAGGCTGAGTTCTGGGTACCTGCAGGTCATGCAATCTCCTTGCAGAGAGAGGAGGTGCTAGTGCATCCCGACAACCTCAGCTGGAGCACAGCTGAGTCCTGTCCACCCCACAAGCTCCCCAATCCCCCCAGTGGTGGCCACTGTCCACTCTGTCCTTGTCCTCTCTACAAAACATTTTTCTATGTTTGCTCCTCGGCTCCAAGGAGATCCACGGCTCCTGGGGGAGGGGCATGGGCTGCGGCTCAGCCCCACATCTGCCAGCTCTCTCCTGGAGCTGTGTCACAGGGACAGCAATGGCTCGAGTCCTCGGGGTCATGGGCAGCACTAAGGGCTGTGTGGAGGTGGGGGATCCCCACCTGGCTCTAGAACAGTCCCCAGATGTCTGGGCCTGGGGCTGGGCAGCACCTCTGGGGCAAGGAGGTCAGTGTGGGTGATGTGAGCTGGCTCGTGTTGCCCTCCAGGTTGACATGGGCCTCTGCACCTGCCCTGAGGATCCCAGCTTATACATAAGGCTCTGCAGCAAACAGCTGTCCTGGTGTCCCCTGGCTGTCTCAGTCTCCAGCACTCCTGTTCCTGACACACCCACCCTTGCACCAAGAAGAAATGGATAGTCAGCCCTCCTGTCCACAGCTTCTATAGCCCTGAGTCAGACAAGCGTGGATCGAAAGTACTCAAAAATTTCCACTTGTGGCAGCTATCTTTCCACCACTGTGACAAAACACCTCAGATAATCAACTTTAAGAGACAAAAATGTGGTCCGGGTCATGGTTTTAGAGGTTTGAGTCCAACAAGTTTCTTGGCCATTTCTCCAGGTCTATGGTGGCACAGGACACCATGGTGACAGCTGGAAGCACAGCAAGGGAAAGATGTGGAGGAGGAGAGGAGAGGGAGAGACAGGAGGAGGGCTGGGCTCCTCACATCCCCTTTGAAGCCACACCCCCCATGACCTCACTTCCTCCCACCAGGCTCCTCCCTCTTAAAGGAGGGAGCACCTTCCATCCCTCCCAGGAGCACCCCAGGCTGGGACCAAGCCTTCAATCCATGACCTTTGGGACATTCAAGATCTAAACTCTAGCACATCTACACTGGGCATGTACAGACTTTGTTCTTCTCACTGTTCCACAGACAATGCAGGGTAACAACTATTTACAGAGAATATATGTTGCGTTAGGTGTAATAAGTCAGCTAGAGATGGTCTAAAGTCTAAGAGAGTGTATGTCAGTTCTATGCAGAGCTGCTCTATACAGGGGGCAGCCCTGGAGGGCTTCTCAGAAGAGGAAGACTGCCTATAAAAGAGACAATGGATGTTATATAAATAGATGGACAGATAGGTATGAAGACAGATAGGTAGACGGGAAATATATAGCGATACTATAAGGACGGGTGGAGATGGTGTTCTGAGGTAGCTCTGCAGAGGTACACAGACTTGGGAGAGAGAGAGCAGCTGCTAGGTGATGGTGTCAGCCAACCCTCACTTTCATTTCTGAGATTCTCTCCTGCCCTGGAAATAAGAAGTTGAGGGCAACTAATGTGGTTCCGGGTCCCTGTCACTGTAGTGACGGGTCACGTGGAAGGCCGGGTCTCCAGGCCAGCGGACGGTGACTGGGAGGGCAGGTGCCACTGGAGTGAGGCTGATTCATCTACAGGCGGCTCCCGCTTCCCCCACAGGCCACAATCGCGAGGAGGAGCGTGCTGGTGGTGCGCCACGGGGAAAGAGTGGACCAAGTCTTCGGGAAGTGCTGGCTGCGGCAGTGCTCCACGCCGGATGGTAGGCGGGGCGGGCAAGCTCAGGTCCCGCCCCAGCCCCGGCCCCACCCAAGAATGGCTGCGTTTCTGTGGCCACCAGGCCACAAGAGCCGCAGGCTCGCTCGGGAGCTCTGAGTGAAGCTAGAGTACACAGGGCTCGTGGTGTGCTGGTGTCTACCTCTAAGATGACAGGGGCTACTGATCAGGAAGCAGACCTATCACTTTTATTTTTGGTACTGGGGATTGAATCTCAGAACCTTCACACTAAGTTACACACTCAGCTTTTTTTTTTTTTTTTTTTGAGACAAGGTTAAGTCAGTAAGCTGCCCAGCCTGGCTTAAACTTGCAATCCTCCTGGCTCAGCCTCCCAGAGTGCTGGCATGATGCCATCATGCTCAGCTCAGCTTACTGTGGTTTATTCACGGGCCACCTACCTGAGCCGGGTGCTGGGCTCTGGGCGTTAATTCAGTGACCCATGGCAGCAATTCTTGTTTTCTCTTTTGCTCCTAAGAGTGGTGAAGCCTTTGTCACCAGTCACTGCTGCTGGCCACCAGTGCCAGGGTTTGGGCCGAGACTAACAGGTCTCAGCACTCAGGGTCAAACACAAAGCCAAAGGTGCTGTGTCTCAGTCTGACTTTGAGCCACAGATGAATCACACACCATGCAGAGATGCCTCTGGGACACCTCTGGCCGTCTGCATGCTGTCCCTGCAGGCAGCAAGGCACGCTCTGGTCAGAGGGATGGCCCAGCGTCCCCCTGGGAGTGGACACCAACCTGAGGCTCCCACCCCCTGCCCTGAATCAGCCATGGAGACTCTTGGTTTCCGTCAGGCTCCTTGCTGTGGGGTGACTGTCACAGGGGCGGCAGGACGAAGCAGGCGCTGATCCTGGGGCTCTGTCTGAGCAGCTGCTTCACCCATGGCAAAGCTGCCGTAGGCCTTGGAGTCCAGTGCCCATCACACGGCACATCCGTGAGCACACACGGTCGCGACAGCTGCCACCCTAACTGGCTCGAGGTGGAATCTCACTGCGGGGAGTTTGGGGAGACCCATGTGCACTGGCGTGGTCAGCCAGGACGTCTGATGCCCACCTCTGCTTTAGGGAAATACTACAGGCCGGATCTGAACTTCCCGCGCTGTCTGCCCAGACGGAACCGCGGACTCAGGGACTTTGAACACGATCCGCCGCTGTCGTCCTGCGGAGCGTTCCAGGCCAGACTCGCAGGTATGCGGGGCCGTCTGGCGGGAGGCGGCAATAATCATGGCTCTATAGGGCGCCCGCGCCACTCGTCCTTTGCCATCAGTGGGAGCACGCTCTCCACTCTGCCGATGAGGAAGCCCGGGCACAGAGAGGTCACCCAGGGTCACACAGGCGGGGAACGGAAGTGCGGAGGTCTGCTCCCGGGACGGGTGGTTGGGAAAGAGGAAACACAGACAGGAGAAGAGAGGAGAGGAAAATTCAGCAGCCCCTCCACGCACCAGCGTGTGATTTAAGAACTATAAACCCATCCCCTCAGTGACTCCGTCGCTACGGGCTTCTGTCCTGTGTGGGGCCTCTCACACCCTGTGGCCTAACTTTTGGAACGGATGAGATCATAGAATCCACCTGGCCCTCCCTTGATAAATCCCCCAAGTGGAATCCAAAGGGGTGCACGACGTCAGCGTCGCACCGCGAGTTCCCCAAGGCACACCACAGCCGCGCCTAGCAGGGAGCTCCTCAGTTGAGCCTCTCACTCCCTGGAGGGAAGGAAGCCCTGGTGTGCAGCCCCCGCCAGTCTCAGTGGTGAGAGCACAGTGCTGACTCCACAGCTAGCCAGGCTCCCAGGGTGACATGGCTGGGTGTCGGCTGCGGGGTCGGTGCAAGTTCTGTGCATGTGTGTCTGGATGCATGCATGGGTGTGTGTGTGTGTATGGGTGTATGCACGTGTTGTGTGCATGTGTGTACACACATAGTGCATGCTGCAGGGGGCTGCATGCATGTGTCTGGATGCATGCATGGGTGTGTGTGTGTGTATGGGTGTATGCACGTGTTGTGTGCATGTGTGTACACACATAGTGCATGCTGCAGGGGGCTGCATGCATGTCCTCCCCGTATGAACCTCCACAGCCCGTCTCTGGGCCTCAGTCCTAAGATGCTCGCACCCCTCCCAATGGAGTCTTTAGGAGCATCTGGGTGTTCGTGGTCCATCACTGGCCGGCGGCTGCCATAACAGAGAGTGTAGAATGGGTGATAATGACCTTCACTACCTGGCAGTTCTGGAGGCTGGCGGCCCCTGGGCAGGGTGCTGCAGGGCTGGTTCCTCCAGGGGCTGTGAGGGAGAATTGGGCCCGGCCCCTCTGCTTGGCGTGGAGACAGGGTCTTCTCCCTGCACTGTCACATTTCTTCTGTGTCTGTCTCTGTATGGAAATTCACCCTTTTTAAAAGCCTCCAGTTACATGAAAGCCCACCCTTACTTTAATTTGATTGCAGCCATCCCTTGCTATCCTTGATGGACCGAACACCCAACTCCTCAGAGGCTTAGGAGCCCTCAGGAGAATGGCATCGCGTTTGCCTAGGTTATAAGCACAGCCTCTGTACACACCTGTCACGTCTAGCTGGTTACAGCCTTGTCACATGTGATACAGTTGAAATGCCGTGTTGAGGACTTGCTACACTGTATTGCTTAGGGATTATTGTATCAGACATTTTTGACCCACAGTTGAATTCTTGGATGCAGCATCCACAGACCAGGAGGGCCACTTGTACTCTAAAATTCCGTTTCCAAATTAGATCACACCCGGAGGTACCAGCGGTTAGGACTCCAGCAGATCTTGTGTTAGGATTGGGGACAAAATTCAGCCCACAGCAGGCTCCCTGAACCCTGCTAGCTTCAGTGTGACACGTTCTCATGCTGTAGAGAGACCCTCTTTCCCACCAGCAAGGCTCCAAGGTGCAAGAAAAGCGCTCAGGTCACAGCTCAGCCCTCCATGAGCTGCAGCTGGCTTTGAGTTTTCTGTCACCGCCAACCAATTCCCACACACATAAAGCAGCGCCCCCAAGCTCAGCCTTGAGCGAGGCAAGGCGGGGTCTCCGCCCAGGGTTTCAAGGCCACAGATGAGAGGGCCAGCCGAGGGGGCCCCCTCAGGAGAGCTCAGGACCACGGTGCCCTCAGACACTCAGGGTCTGACAACGGGGTGGTCCCTCACCAGTGTTGGCTGGGCCGCTCTGCTCCTGGAGTACCCACATCCCTAGCACGTGGGCCCCTCCATCCTTTTAGATAGTAATGGAGATTTCTCACACGCCAAATGCCTCTGGCTTCAAATCCCTCCAACTCCTTTTCTGGAGGAAATCTCTGCTCTTTGTGGGCCCACTTGGCTGAGCCAGGGCCCCCGGTGGTCTCCTTGTACCCTGTAATATCGTAGAGTCAGGGAAGTGACAGGTGGTCTGGGGAGCAGGTTCTGCCTGCCCCGAGGCGGAAGTCGGGGAACCTCTTAGCCCCGTTCTCATGGGGTAGGATTTCGAGTGTGTTTCCCACCTGCCGTTTCGCAGGAGGTTCGCTCCTGGACAGTGGCGTCAGAATCACTGCTGTCTTCTCCTCGCCGGCCCTCCGCTGTGTGCAGACTGCTAACCACATCCTGGAAGGTGGGTGAGACTCCAGTGGCCTCTGCCTGTGGCCGTGACCTCTGGGCCGTTCTCCCTGGCGAGAGGGGAGGAGAAGGGGGACCTGACAGTGCACGGTGAGTGGCCACCAGCTGGCCACAGCCAGCAAGGAGCCAGCCTGCAGGAGATGCTGGCAGGAGCGCGCCTGCTGCTGTTTCTGACACACCAGGGTTGCTGGAGCAGCAGAAGCTGGTGGCCCGGGGTCAGCACCTTTATTAGACTGCTCACCTGTGGCTCCTCGGCCAGATGTATAAACACCTGGAAAGGGGCCTTTAAAACCCAAGAGAGCTAGGAACTCTTGGGTCCTGCCTAGACCCGAAGGCACGACTCTCCCCGGGACCGCCTGCTGCCAGGAGCTGTGCAGCATCCTCCAGGCTGGGGCGTGGCAGGAAGCTGGGGCGCTTCTGAACATCCACCCGTGGGAAGGGGGACCCCATCAGCCTGGTAAGCCAGGTCACCGGCAGACGGGAGCAAGGGGAAGTTGCTGGACGTTGCAGAGCTCAGAGCAGGTGACGCAGGGGTCGGGAAGAGGACCCAGGAAATGGACCAGGATGGGGAATGCCCAGCAGGGGGCCCTAGGAGCCCACCGCTGGGTGCTGAGCAGGTGTTTAAACGGAGACGCAGGGCCTGAGCTCCAGGTGCCCTGCAGGCAGCATGGACAGGAGCAGATGGGGAACGGATCTAACAGAGGCCGGGCAAGGGGCAAGTGCTGGAAAGTGAGAGAGGGCTCTGGGGACGGAGGGTGTGTGCAGCAAGTGACAAGGAAAGTGACCCCAGGTGCTAAGCAGGGACAGGCAGGGTCTCTATGAGAGGTCAAAGCAGGAGGGTCACGAGTTCAAGCCCAGCCCGGGCAACTTAGCAAGACCCTGTCTCAAAATTTAAAAAAAAAAGAAAACCCAGTCTGGTGAGGTAGCTCAGTTCAGAGGCTCTGGGTTCAATCCCCGGTACCGCACATGGAAGAGGAAAAGTAAAAGAACGTCAGCTTTTAAAGGCAACCAGGTGAGGCCCAGTGAGCCCCAGCCACACAATGTCTGGCACAGCCTGATGGCCGATGTGGCCTGGCCCCGTGATGAAGCAGGCTTGCAAGCACACCTCATCACCTCCCTGCACACACATGTGCAAGCTCACACACACACACACACACACACACTCCTGGGGCTTTGATCGACTGCTAAGTCGCAGACTGTAGTATCAGGGCCCAGGCTGAGAGAAGGGGACCATGACCCTAAGCCAGTAACAAGGTCCCATGACGTCCTGCTCTCTCCATGTTGCTATGGAGAGCCACAGGTCCCGCCTCTCCCTTAACTCAGGGAGGAGAGAGCAGCGGCCACTCAGGTGTGCCCTAGGCCAGAGGGGACAAGTACAGCAAAATTAGAAACCCAAGGGGCAGATTTGACATCTGCACGATCCCTTCCTGGCTGTTTGTTCAGAGGCTTTGGCCTGAGGACAACTCTTACACACAGAGTTGGAACAACACACACTGTACAGGAAGTAGCTTTACCCCTGGAACTTTAGGGTCAGTATATTCACAGATACCCCAACAACTGTAGTAATAAGCTCTGAGCAAAGCAAAACCATACACAAGTATAGAAGAAAGACCCATGCCTTGATGTCCTGTCTTCTCTCTTGGGCCTTGGCCCTGGCCTCGTATACCCTGCAATGTGTTGAATTTTTGCATTTTTTAGGTACTGGGGATCGAACCCAGGGCCTTCACAAGTTACACTCTCTGCCCGTGTGTACATTTTGTCTTGAGACAAAGACCCACTAAGTCATCCAGGCTGGGCTCAGACTTGTAATCCTCCTGCCTCAGCCTCCCAAAGTGCTAGCATTAAAGGCGTGGGCTACCACGCCCAGCTTATTGAGCACTTTTCCTGGTTTTATAAGATGTGGTTTTCTACCCCCTCCAAAACTAGTTTAATTCTGTCTCAGCTGGCTGCGCACTGCTGAGCTGGTGCGGACTGTCCCAGGTGACACTTGTCTGGCCACGTGCATACCAGCGACCTCTTCTTACCGGGGCCTTCACTGTCCCACACCGCTGGGCTCTTTTCCTGTGACGGCCGTGACTGTCTTCCTCACCATAACAATGTGCATGAAAGATAAAGACTACTCCTTGGCCCGGCCCATGTGATCAAAACAAATACACGCAAGTGAGGGCTTTGAAAACATTGTTCATGACTTCCCCATCTCAGGCATCGTTCCTGCTTCCTCATTACTAACACACGTATGCCAGTTTGGGGACTTTTTTTAACTTGTATTACTTGGGCCTCTTGCATCCAAAATAAAAAGTTCTCAAAAAATGTTTTCACCACACTAACACCGGCGTGTTTTACACGATCTCTTACCGGATTTGCTTTATACACGAGCGCCATTATCGTTATGCCTGAGGAAGGGCACAGATTTCTAAATCCTGCATTAACTCAGGATACCCGGGCTTCCCCCCAAATCCTCCCACGAGATCAGCCGTTTCTCAGATGTGCCTGACATGCCGTCCTGCCTGAGCTCTCTGTGGATTCAGTGCGTGGACCATTCACCAGGGTCTCACGGGACGGTGGCCTTCAAGGTGTCCTACCCAGGAGAGCCGAGCCACACACCCTGCAGCCCCCCGGCCCTCTGTGTCATCTGTGTAGGCGGGCAAGGCCCCTGCACACGTTGGAGTAAGGAGCCTCATCGAGTCGACCCCTCTTTTCCAAATATGCTCCAGGCAGGAACCCGCTCCACTGACTTAGCACACGTGGGGAGCTCATCTTATTTCCAACGGTTACATTTAATGCCATTATCTCTATTTCAAATCAAAACATGAAGGTCTTTTTTTTCAACTCAAACAAAGATGGCCTTGCTTGGCAGGTCCTGCGGACAAGATAGAAAATGCTTGGGGCTGTTGTGGACGGTGATGGTTCCTTCCTCCGCCACCACCTGCTGAGCTGGGCCAAGGCCTTGGGGTGGGGTTCTGGGTCCCCGACATCCCGTGTCGGACTGGACCCTCAAGGGTGGGGCCCACGGTGACAGTCTAGCTGTGGACTTGTAGTAGGGGTCGGGTGAGCCCCAGGGTGGCCTACGACACCTCCCTAGCCCAGGCAGACATCGCTCCTGGACAGGAAGAATGACCTGTGTCTAACTGCACAGCAGTGCTGACCTCAGAAATGCCACAGCTATAATACCAGGACAGCATTATTACTTTTTTATTCTAAAGAGAGTAGTAAATGAGAAACAAACAAAAAAATAGAAGAGCAGCAGCGTACCAGTATCACAAACATAAACAAATCAAAGCAAGAACATTCAGTGATACAGAGGCTCAAGACAAAATAATACAAATCAACAGTGGTTGTTACATTGCATATCGCTATCCTCAACTATAATGGTCAGATTACCAGAGGTAAGAATGAAAGATTGCTCAAACCATTAAGGGAATAAGGAAATAATTATTCAATAAAACATGAGATCATACAGCGTTTCACTAGACAAGATGGTAGGAGTTCACCCTTGTAATTCCATTGCATATTGTTACCTTCAGATCAGTTGCTCAGACCACCAGACACAAGCATGCACAATCGATCAGAACATGAAAATTGTGAGCATTGACTGTTCATTTCAATACACCCAGGACAGGATTCAGTGAGAAAAAAACTACATTTTTGAAAGATATTATTTAGATTTGCATGTAAGTCAGAGCTAGCTGGGAAGAGACGTATTTACGTGGCCGTGATAAACACTTGTGTTCTGTTGAATCCAGAACTCAAACTGGAGAAAACAATGAAGATAAGAATAGAGCCCGGGATCTTCGAGTGGACAAAGTGGGAAGCGGGCAGAGCCGGCCCGAGCTTCATGACGCAGGCAGAGCTGAGAGAGGCGGGCTTCACCGTGGAACCCGACTACAGGTAGAGCCTCTGCGGGCTCCACGCTAGCGATTTTCTATTTCTCGATCCAGAAAATGTGTGACACTTGTGAAAGATGGGAGGGAGAGGGGATGAGAGGCAAGGGACAGGCGGGCAGGAGTGGAATGTCCAGGAGGGTGGAGATTCGCTATGCCTGTCAGGGGTGCTGATGACAGCAGCTGATGATCAGACGTCACCTGGGGGGCAGTGTTAAAGCTGACTTGCGGGGCACCGCAGACCCCAGGCCAGCCCTGGCGAGGTGTAGCTGGGAGCACATCAGGGTCCTCCTCTAGCCAGTCCTGCTGGGGCAGAAGCAGGCCCATCCCATCCAGAAGGAGCTTCTCCTCCCGGCCGCCCCAGCCCACAGCCCTGCTCCCATCAAGGAGCCAGGGCACAGCCACCTCTCCTCCTTCCAGGCCTGCGTTCCCGCTCGCCTCCCTCCTGCCAGCCGAGAGCTACACTCAGTACACGGACCGCTGTGCGCGCAGCATGGAGCGGATCCTGGGCTCCTGCCCAGAGGAGCGTGAGTGCCCGCTGCCCTCGGGCGGGAGCAGCCTGGGCCTGGGGTCACCTCCAGGGCGGGAGTTGGCCCATTGTCCCCAGCCCCACTCTCTGACAAACCGAGGGTCCTATCTCTGAGGCTGCAGCAGCGGGAGTGCAATTCTGGGGTGGGAGGTATGGGATTGGCCTAGGCAACAGTCACGCCGCACCCCCATCTCGGGCTGACAGCACCCAGGCAGGGCCAGCAAGGGAGTGGTGGCTCAGATCGCCCCTTACTCCATCCCTGGGCTGGAGGTCAGAGGCTGCACCCCAACACCCTGCATGGAGATAGGGTGCACTCTGAAAATTAATGCACAAAGCCAGGGGAGGGAAGCACTGCGGCCGAGCACACCTGCTTCCAGCTATGCGGTGCCACCAGGCAGCTCCATCCCAGCAATTTGGGGGACCCCCGGACTAATAAGAGGTGAGCTCTAGCTTGTAATCCCAGCACTTTGGGAAGCTGAGCCAGGAGGATTTTGAGTTCAAGCCCAGCCGGGGTAATTTAATGACTGTAGCTAGACTCCGTCTTAAGATAAAAGAGCCGGGGATGTAGCTCACACAGAGGCCCTGGGGCTCCAGGCACTCTCTGTGGCCGCTTTGACCTTGAAGTGTTTTGTCCACAGCGGGCGCCATCCTCATCGTGAGCCACGGCTCGGCCCTGGACTCCTGCACCCGGCCTCTCCTCGGGCTCCCGCCCCGGGACTGCGAGGACTTCGTCCAGCTGGTGAGAAAGGTGCGTTCGTCCTCGAATCTCTGGCGTCCACCGTCAACCACCTCGAAGGCACAGGCTGCCACACTCCCTTCTCGGAATGCAGACGGGTGTCCAGCACCCCAGGGCCAGCAAGACCCCCTTCCCCTGACGGTGTGCAGCCCTGCTGCTGTGCAGAGCGCAGCCTTGGTAGGCGCCAGGGGGCCAGGGACACTGTGACGGACAAGGGGCAGGAAGTCTTAAAATTCCAGCTCGGGTTATAATTCCTTGCTGCCTGAGAGGCAGGACAAACTGTCCAGGAAGAAGTGAGCAATTTGGGTGAGGCGAGAACAGGCTTAGCGCTTCCTGGGGGACGAGAGGGGGACAGATGGGTGGGACCAGGTCCCCGCCTGCTGTGTCACAGGAAGCTGGTGGCGCTGTGGGGCGCCTGGGTGCTGGTGACAGTGGACAGGTGACAGTGGCGTAGCCCGGGAGGGTCTCAGCTTGCGCGGCCTGGAAACTCGTGCCGCTGGCTTCGCTCTCCCTGGTCCCGAACCGAGCGGTGGGCTGAGCCGGGAGACACTGCTGAGGGACTTTGTGCTCTCTTGCAGACCCCCGCCCTGGGCATGTGCTTCTGCGAAGAAAACAGGGAGGAGGGGAGGTGGGAGTTGGCCAGCCCGCCCGCGAGGACGCTCACCCATGGGGCCAACGCGGCGTTCAACTGGAGGAACTGGGTCCCGGGCAGCTGAGCCACCTCCCCAGAGCGGCCCTGCCCCCGCCAAGTGACGGAAGCACAGCACACTGTGGCACCCGGACCCCTGCCGCTGGCTTCGGCCTCTGCCGCTGCCATCTGCGGCTCTGCCGGGCGGCCAGCTGAGCTGCGGGGATGCAGAGCCGGCCAGGGCCCGGCATCACACGGCAACGGCTAAGACCTGTGACGGGGAAGATAAGAACCCAGGCCCGGGTCTCTTGGAGCTGCCCTGCTGTGTGCAAGCCCAGGAGAAGGGTCTGTTCCCCTCCCCTGTGCCGAATGTGGGCTCCGGTCCTCCGTCCCTTTTCCAGCTGGATCAGCAGGGGTGATGGGAGGTGAGGTCTCCAATAAGGCAGCCCCGGAAGCCGTGGCTGATGAGAGCCGAGCCGCCCGCCTTCGGGGCTCACGTTTGCCTTCACGTCCTCAGCACGACGGCAGCAGCTCAGTGCCTTCACCACCCGCAGACTCACTCCCCTGCGCCTCAGCCAGGACCCCTAGAACAGGGGCAGGGGGCCCCCTCAGGCTCCAGGCAGAGCCATCTCCCGGCTGCTTCAGCTCCAAGAGGCGCCTGCACACTCTGGCTCACAGTCCCTCCTCCAACCCAGGCCAGCAGCGCAGAGCCTCGACCTCGCTGTTCTCTCCCAAGGACCCTCCTGGTGACCTGGGGCCCTGGAACCCAGGGTCCTCAAGACCCTCAACAGCACGGGAAAATCCCTTTCATGTCATGGCACACACCTGTCATTGCAGTACTCTGGGAGGCTGAGGCAGGAGGATCGAAAGTTTGATCCCGCCTGGGCAGCTTAGTGACTTAATGAGATCTTGTCTCAAAAAATTAAAAGATCTTTTAAAAAGGGCTGAGGGTGTAGCTGAGTGTGAAAGCCCTGGTTTCAATCCTCAGTGCTGAAAAAAAAAAAAAAGGAAAAAGGAAAAGAAAATCGTTTTGCCGTGGAAGTCCCAGGTCACAGTTTTAGGACTGGGATTGCCCGGAGTGCCCACCACGCCTCCTTCCATCTCTGCGCCCCACCCCCGGGCACTGAGTGTGAGGACTGCAGATGTGCCCGCCTTGCACACCTCCTTTTGGGCTCCCATGCTTCCAGTGGCAGGGCCCGGAGACTGCAGACCGGAGCAAAGGCCCCGCAACATGCGGACGAAAGGGAAGGGAAGCGTGTGCAGCTGTGACCCCAAGCGCGGCTCTGGCTTGGGAGAAGCTGGTTCAGCCATGGGTGGGGCTCCCCATGGCGTCCTCCCACCCCCAGAGGCCTCTCCCCTCCCCACGGCCACATGCGGGCCTCCATCCGGTCACAGGGCAGACAGCAGAGGTGAGCGTCACCCGTCCGTGTGTGTTCCCTGGCACAGGAGGGCGGCCACGGCTATGGGAGGTGACTCTGCACATGCCCAGCCTGGAAAACCCTGGGCCTCAGGCCTGGCGGGTGGGCAGCCCCTGCTGGGTGCTCGTGCCCACCGGAGCCCCAGGACAGCCCTGCTCTGTGCTTTCCTCAGACTAAGGTTCCACGGTCCAAGTCCAGCTGCTCTTCCCTGCGGCCCCCTGTCCCCAGAGACCCTGTGTGCCCAAGGCACCTTCTGTTCTGCGCTTGTAGGTCGGCCGGCTGCAGGTCTGAGCCACTTGTCACCGGGGGCTGCCTGGCTCCTTCTCGGGGTGCTGGGAGGCTTGGGGGGGCGGGGTGCAGCGAGGGCTCTGCCCGGCCTCTGCTGCTCTCCCCTTCCCTCCCCCTCCACCACAGCCGAGGCCCAGCCAGGGGCCATCTCAGGCCCATCTTGGACTGCGCTGCCCACGTCTCGGGCAAGTAAGATCATCCTGAGCCCACCTCATGCGGTCTCCAGATGAGGTCACCACGCACAGGCGGGGCACACGCCCATGAGAACCATCCGCGTTCTCGCCAGCCCTGCACCAGGAAACAGCGGGAAGACAAAGCAGAAACAAGCAGGACCGGGGCTGGGGATTTAGCTCAGCGGCAAAAGCGCCTGCCTGGCAAGCGCAAGGTCGTGAGTTCGGTTGCCGGTACCGGAGAAAAAAACCAAAAAAAAAAAGAAAAAAAAAGAAACAAGCAGGACCAGGCCCCACAGGGGAGGGAGGACACAGGGACAGGGATTACCTGTCCTTTCACAGAGTTTACCTTTCACCACACAAACTTAAATTCAGAAAACAAACTAAAATAAAATAAAATAAATAAAGCCAGCCACAGCCGCCCCTATGCAGACAGAATCACTCCCAGGCACGCACACAATCCCAGAGGCTATGATGCTGACCGCTCACAGCAGCTGCTGGTCAGTGTTCAACCATGGAGGATGCGGGCTTGATTAGCAATGTCTGCAGTGGGCACAAGGGACCAGGCGAGCACCTTCACCCTGCGTGCTTCAGTTTCCCCGCCCATCAGGACTGCTCCTGCCTCCCAGGGCAGTGGTGAGAGCGGGTGACTCGGTGATGTGAAGCGCCCAGCTCCTGCCCAGCAGGTAGAGCACAGGAATTCCCAGCTGCTCCGACCCCCACCTGCCCTGGGCTCTTCCAACAGTCCCTGTGCTGAAGCTCAGAGGCTTCTGGGAAACCACAGGGCTGTAGTCAGGAAACCCACTTATTCCTTCATAGGATGTACTCCTGTATTCATTCAACAAACCCCCAATGACATTTTTTCCAGTGTAGTCCACTTTGAGGGGCAAGGTGGGGGTGAGGCTGGGACACAGGCCTCACACTGGTGGAGTCATGTCTTTAGAGCCACCACAGTCCCTAACATGTAGGTGTGTGACGATGCAACACATACAGTTGAGGCCAGGACCGGGACCCTGTGTCAACAGGACCTGCCGGGCTCTTGCCCCAGCCATGGGCGAGGCTGTGGCCACAGTGCCCCCTGGTGGCTAGAGGCAGCATTGCCCCGTCGGCGCTGCAGTCCTGATCTCCACAGCTGCTGTGGGCAGGACAGGGCTGTGAGCCGGAGCCTGCACAGAGAAGGAGCGGGTCGGTGGTCCTGGGAGTCTGGGCTGCTGTCCCAGAGGTCCCTCCACGTGTCCCCAGCCTCCCAGGGGGTGAGGGAGATCGCACAGGCTGTGAGCATGATTACCCAGCAAGGGACAGCGGGCGGCTGCAGACCCTGTGGGCGCTGGCTGGGGAGGCCGGCGAGGCCGGGAGCCGGGTCCAGCCTGAGAGCCCCGCAGGGCCGCCCAGCTTCTGTGCCAAGGGCGGCGCGGGAATTCCTTCTTCTGTCTGGGGGCTGAAGGCGGTGGGCAGAGCACACACACAGTGCCCACAGCACTGCCCTACACTTCGGGGGACTCCCAATGTCACTCTCCCCAGGGCTCTGGTCACAGGAGGCCCTCCGTGTGTGTGACTCGTGTCCAACGACCCAGGCCCACTGTACGGGCTACGTTTGTGAGGAAACCAAAGACAGCCGCGACTGTGTCCTCACCCCTGCTCCAGCTGTCTCCCTGAGACGCAAGCGCCACGGCCTCTGCTGGAGCCCCGCACCCGAGTGCTGGCACCCAGACAGAAGCTCTTTGGAAACCCAGAGGCCGAGTTCTCAGGCCCCAAAGCTGGAGTCTCTTCTGTGGGTGTCCTCGAGGGGCAGGGGAGCCGCTCCACCCCACCTGGGGACCCCAGTGGGACCAGAGCCAGGAGCGCGGGGGATCCTACCCTTCCCCCGGCCACGCTGAGAAAGGGAAAAAGAAACTGAAGATTAACTTCAGGAACGCATTTTTCCTGAACTGGATGTGCTCATACCCATATCATGTCAACACGTAACAGTGTAAAAATTTAATGAGACATCTGACACCCTCTGCGGGGCCTTCAGCCTTTGAGAGCCGGGCGCTCCTTGGCCAAGCCGGCCACGAAATGCAGCCGCATCCTGCCCAGAAGCTACTCTACCGCGGCACAGAGCAGGACAGCATACCGCAGAGAAAGAAGCGACCTCCGCTCAGACCTCAGACCAGGACTCTGGATACAACGCACACCTCAGGAGAGCCCCTCCTGTGGGCCTCGACATCGCGCACATGAACTTCCTCGCTGCCGTCCGGTGTGCTCTGTGGCTCTTCTTTGATACGCGAGTGGTGTTTCATCCTTTCCTCCCCCTCTCTGGTATTTTTAAATGCTTTTACAAAGCTATACAAACACAAACATTGTGGACTCCCATAGTTCAGACAGCCAGGAGCTCAGCGTGGACAGCATCCGTGTGCGACCGCTGCTTTTAGACACAGTCTGATGGCTGCAAGCGTGCTTTTTAAAGACAAGGGCCTTGCTTTTCCAAGTCTTAATTTCCTTTGTCAATAAGATGTATGTAGTGTGCAGATGTTACACGATGTCAGGGAGCGTGTGGGTGCATATACACTACCTATGTGTGCGCACACACACACACACACACACATCTCTACACAAACCCCTAAAGATCCCCACATTCTCCCTCCGATGTAAAGGCCGCCCCCCTTGACAGTCACATTCAACCCCACTTTACTTCCCTTCTGCTCTCGGGAACTTTGGCTACATTTGGGCACAGGAGATGTTATGAAAATCAAAAATTAACACATTATGTAGTAATTCCCAACTCCAAGCCAATGAGGTAATCCAAGGGGACAGACCCCTGAAAACTATAATAGTCCCCGTGTGGGAGAAAAACAGAAAATTTGGGGAGATTTTCCAGGGTTTTTTTCTTTCATTCCCTATTGAGTGTTTAGGTAAAAATACATTATACAGGTGAAGAATAAAAATCAACTAGATAAAGTGTATCTATTCAGCCAATACTGAATTGGCCATTTCAAATGTCTTGATTTAGTACCATCTTTTTGTTCTAACAACTAACTATTGGTCAGTGTTGAATGAATTCTGATTTTCAAACAAGCTATAGTATGTCATTCACTCTCCTAATAAAAAAAAACTTCCATCCAGGTGCCAGGTGCACACCTGTAATCCCAGCACTTGGGAGGCTGAGGTAGGAAGATTACCACAAGTCTGAGGCCAGCCCAGGCTACACAGTGAGTGCAAGGTCGGCCTGAAAGGCACAGTAACA
The DNA here is from genome assembly GCF_000276665.1 of Chinchilla lanigera. Lineage (NCBI taxonomy): Eukaryota > Metazoa > Chordata > Mammalia > Rodentia > Chinchillidae > Chinchilla > Chinchilla lanigera. Next base: position 39,285,815 of record NW_004955407.1, on the reverse strand, counting down.
CCCTGTCTCAAAAGGCCAAAAACAAACAAGTGAAAACACTGCCTGCTGAAATGAATACAGCAGACAAATTTGCGGCATTCATTTAAAGGCTGAGCAAAGCCTTTGAGATATGAAAAGGGTATAGGGGATGGACAAAGTTGATCCTTTGATAAATTCAACTTTAAAATGAATCTGAGCCAACCCTGAAGGAATAATTACAGCCTCACACCCTATGGTCGCCCAGGCCACAGTGGAATGTGCCCGTGCATTTGACCCGAGAGCCGGGAGACGGGGTGGAGGAACAACTGACCCACTGTCCCCCAAAAAACGGCCCCAGCCATAGAGGAAAGCGAGTTCTCACCCAAGTGTGGAGAGAAACCCAGAACCAGGACAAATCCTGATGGATGAAGCTCAGGCGAGATCTCGAAGCTGGGCTGGGCCTGCCTGGCCCTAGACCAGTGTGCAGGGCCCAGCAGTAGCCACTGCCCGCTATGAGGCCCAGGGCCCGCGTGTGGACTGCGTGTTTCCAGAACCATCTTCCCCACCCACCTGCTCCCATCACGGCCCCAAAGCACCAAAACTTCGGATGAAATATGACTCAGGGAAAACCTGCTGGAGCAGGAAGCAGCCTGGGGCTCCTCTCCGCGCCCACCCCAGTGAGGTTCTCACCAGGGCCCGTCAGAACTGCACCGCGCCGGCCACGAGGGGGCACAGGAGATGCGACCTCGGACGCGGACGGCGTGCAGGGAGGCGTAGCGGGACACCTGCTCATGGGCCGTGACCGCGGTGTCTGCGCCGTGGACCGCGGTGTCTGCGTGTGATGCGTCATGCCCCTCCACTATCAATAACTAATAAAAACCACACTGAGGACACATGAGAACTTTGTAATATCCCCAGAGTAAACGTCAGGAAATTATCACCACAAGAAGCATTCACTGGCCGAAAAAATATAAGCAGAAGGACTGAAGGGTTCCTACACCAGGCAGCACCACTCCGCCATAAAGGATGCGCTGAGTCATCCGCGGGGAAAATGGACGTGCCTTGAGCCCACAGCGCTGAGTGAGATAAATCAGACACAGAAGGTTAAACGTCACACACTCAAAGATTAAACACAGAGCAAAGAGAGGCAGATAGCGGGAAAGAAGACAGAGCTTTGGCACGTGGGGAGGGACAAAGACGGAGCGGGGAGCGGGAGGGAGCAGCAGCTGCGTGTCGCACGCCCCGCGGTGGATCTGTCAGCACGGGGCGAGGATGGGCGCTAACACAGATCTTAGAAATAGAAAAAACGTTCAAATGGAACAGGACACGCAGCGGCAGTTACTCCAGAAACGAGGGACTCGGGGGGTGTTTATTTGCAGTCCTACCCCGACCTAACGAGGGAGGAGGACTCATGCTGCCGCCGGCTCCTAGTCCTGCAGCTCCTGTCTGCCGTCATCTTCCTCCACGACGGAGTTCGCTGCAGAGACGGGACGGAGGCCGCCTCGCATCACCCTGCTCTGATTCCAGACGCCCCGCGCTCAGCCCCCCAGGCCAGGCCCTCAGCAGGCCACGCTGGACAGCTCGTCTGCACCGGGGTGGGCTCCCGCGGGCTCCCAAAGCCCCTCGGGTCCTGGGCTGGCCGGGCAGCACGGGAGGAAGGAGGGGAGCCCAGTCCTCCCAGCCTGCGGAGCCCACGCCCGCTCTCGGGGCCACGGGCCATGGTCCTCACCCTGGTCCACGTCATAATTGTACTCCCAGGCGTCCGCGTCCTCCTCTCCCGGCCGCAGGTCCAGCTCGCCCTCAAAGCCTCCTTCGGACAGAGCCTGGGCTTCCTCCTCCATCTCCGCGGCACCTGGGAGCAGCACAGAGAGGGTGCTGTGAGGCGCCCTGGCCCCGGTCCACCCAGCACCGCTCCCCTCCTCCTGAGAGCGGGGACCCCAGCCCAGGCCCAGCCCCGGCATCCCCACCCTGTTACAGTGACCAGCTGGTGACCGGCAGTGACCATGGGGAGGCTGTGCAAGAGATAGTGAGGGCGGCCAGGCCTGCACTGTGGGTCCTGCACCCACCAGTGTAGAAATCACCCAGGTGGAGGAGAAGGAACATCACTCCTCACAGGCCAACTTGCTTTGGCTTTTGACTGATTTCAGTGCAAGAATGTCACCCGGTGGCACCTGCTTCAACTTTCTGGGGCATGTCACCAGCCTCTGGGGAGGGCTCAGTGGCAGATGGGAAGAGCCCAGCCCGAGTCCCCATACGGGACACAGCGAGCTCGAGCTCACCAAGGTCACTGAGGCCCGCTTCAGGCTGGGCTTTCCTCTGCCAGCCGCTCCTGACTTTCCGAGAGCCAGAGGCAGCTGACCTCTCATAGCAGCACTGCCCAGAGAACCCTCCCCAGAGTGCACCAAAGAGACTGGACAAGCACACGCGCGGCTGTGACGGCCGGGGGCACCCCGTACCCTCCGCTCCGAGCGTCTCTTCCTGGCCAGGCCCCTCCGAGGGGGGCCGCTGCTCTGGGAGGGTCGGGGTCCACAGAGTCAGATCTGTGATCTGGGTAGCTTTCCATTTTGGAATGACGTTTACCGTGGCCTCCTCCTCCTCCTCCTCTTCTCCCCTTTCCTATTTTAAGTGTAAGAAATATAAATTTACCAACAGCTGCATACCCTGGGTCTGGAACTCTGGAAGCAAAGGAAAGGGCCAGACCGGTCAGCATGGGAGCGTTTTATAACACTGCTGGGCGATCCAAGTGATACCCGGCATCCAGGCACCCACTAAGCGCTGGGAACAGAGCTCAAAAGACCCAGATGGGAACGGAGCCCACGGAGCAGGTGCTGCTGGACCTTTCTAACAGACACTGCTGCGGGCTTCAAGGGTTGAGCCACACGCTGTGCTTCTCGGCTGCTGGCCACGTCTCCCAGCTCCGAGGTTGTGTCCGTGAGCAGAACAACCACCTCTGCACCCGGAAAGGCCCAAGTTGAAGACGTCCACAGAACGACACAGGTGCATGAACACGGGAGGCCTCATCTCCGAGAAGCAGAACAGGGCCTCACTACTTCTCAGCATGGTGTGGGAATGTGCAACCGCCCCCCACAGTGGGCAGCGGCCAGCACCAGCCCATGCCACCCGCGCCGGGCCCCTCTCGGCTTTGTGCCTAACACAGGCTTCTGCGGCTCTGAGCACCAACGCTATAGAAGGGAGGGAGACTGTCGCACGTAACAGGCTCTGTGGTGTCCATGGCCTCCGGCTCACAGACCTCACTTATGCTATTTGTTCGTTTCTGTTTTCTCAATACCAGGTACCAAACTCAGGAGCCCGCACTTGCCAGGCAGGCGCTGTGCCGCTGAGCTGTATCCCCGGGCCTTCACCTACTCTGTTCGATCCCCAAGTGTCTGAGCTCTGTCCCCGAGGGACGCGACACAGTGCTCCAGCTGTGGCATGCAGGGTTGGCAGCAACAACTCCAAACTGAGTCCCTTCCCAAGAATCTGTCCCCGCTGAGAACCTCAGCGTCCCAGGGCCCTGCTCAGCCACCAGCGAGCACACCCACTTCCGGTCCTCGCTCCTGCAGAACACCGAGGGCTCGGGTCACACCACCGTTTCTGCCGGTCTCACCGCAGGGGACCCCGAAGCCTTGTGCGTCCAGCGCAGGGTCTGTTTGAACATTGTTGGCTGAATTGTGTCCTCTACCACCTCCGCACTTAGAAAAGATATTTTGGCTTTGGAGTCCTAACCCCCACTACCTTCTAATATGACCTTCTTTGGAGATGGGGTCTTTCTTTGTTTTTTGAGACAGGTTCTTGCTTCATAGTTCGGGCTGGATTTGAACTCACTATGTAGCCCAGGCTGGCCTGAAATTTGTGGCAATCCTCCCGCCTCAGCCTCCTGAGTGCTGGGATTACAGGCATGTGCCACCACACCCAGCCAAAAGTACAAACTTCTTACAGTGAGAATGACATTGGTTAACAAATAAGTTAAAGGTTCAAAATTAGTATAATATCAAGATATTTTACTAAGTTGCTACTTATCTTCAGGGGAAGGTAATTCAAACCAGGAATCCAAACACAGACCTCTCTCGCCAACACACACCCCAGCTTTATGTGGGTGCCCAATAATGGTGACACTAGCCAGCTAGCTCTTAATATGAATTCAGTATTAATACTAAATATTGGAAAGGGGAAAAAAAGAAAATGATGTATCAAACAGGCTGCAAGAGGGGCAGGCCATACCTGACACACACACATCTTACAGTCACGGTGACAAGTCACAGGTTTCTGTTGTCCTTTCTGACCTACCACTGCCTGGACCTGCTACCTCAGGACTAGCCGTTCTATGGGCAGGAGCTGGGTCCAGACCTCGGCAGTGACCGTGACATGGCACCCGTTCCTTCTGATGGTGTAGTTTTACACAGGTACACAAGAATATAAAAGGGAAGTAACAATGGGAAAGGTGCCGAGGGACAGCATGACTTGCAGACAGAAAGCCTAGAATCCTGCAGAGCCCAAACGCCAAAGCCTGACTTTTTGTCTGTGAGTACAGAAGACAGCGTCCTCTCTACAACTTACCACATCCGTCAGTCGATACTCGCCGTGCTGCTCACATCCGATGTCAAATATGTACTTTCCAGGCCCGAAGGGCTACAGGCAAGGAGGGGCCGGGTCAGGTTCACACCAGGGCAAATACCACATGCTGCCTACGCACCCCCACCGCAGCCCACCCGAGCCACGGCACCGCGAAGGTCTGAGCAGGCTAAGGGGCGCTTTATGAACTAGCGGCTAACGGAACTGCAAACCGTACGTCCCACGTCACTTACGTTTGGGAGCTTCCGCCCCATCTTACTGCTTTCTGAAAGTGACACCATCACCATAAAACCCTCACCCGGTTTTTACCCACAGGCAGCCTAGCTAGACAGAGCTGCTACCAACATCTCGATGTGTTCTGCTGCTTTGTTTCTAGCAGGTAGGGTTTTTTAAAGCAAAAATTTGACCCTAATTACATAGTCACTATTTTCACTTATAGAGTATGAACCGTTCCCCACATCCACAGATGTCATTCTACAGCACCAGGTGCCACCCTGGTTTTAATTTCATCTATGCAATATAATCTACTTCACTCGCTTACTATTGTTGATACTTGCTGTGCCCCGTATTTTTGTTAGACAAGGCAAGCCTTACTAAACACATTCTGAATTGAGTCTTTCTGGATACACTTTCCTCGGTGGAGATTTCCAGAGAATTGCAGAACAGTATCTAGGTGTTCTTTCCAGAATAAAGCCGTCATGACCTTTTCCCACAACACTTCTGACCTTCCAAACCCTCAAATCCGCATTTTTTGGGGCATAAGCATCCTGCCCTCTCCTTACACGATCTTTATATAAAAAACGGGCATCATTTTAAGTTGCGCCTTTTAAGTTATTGGTAAGGCGGAATTTTTTTCAAGATTTTAAAATATTTTCAAAATTCAGTTTTAATTGTATAAATGTAAAGGATGTGGTGTGGTCATTTCACATATGTATGCACAGTATAATAATCAAAGCAGACCGATTAATATTTCCCTAAACTTTTTTATAAAAACTCTTGGTTAACATAACTGTACATATTTATGGGGATTATTTAAACCACACTGACGGTTATAAATGCTTTACATATTAAATGATACAAATATCCTAAGCTCCATTTGTCACTGACCTCTTAAATTTTCTTCTGTGTTTCCTAATCTATAAGGGATGACCTGAGTGTGTGTGTGTGTGTGTGTGTATCTCTGTGTGTGTCTGTGTGTATCTGTGTGTGTGTGTGTGTGAGACCAAGGATTGAACCCAAAGCCTTCATACTGAGCTCTATCCCCAGCGTTTTTTATTTCTGAGACAGCATCTCACTAAATTCTTAGATTCCCCAGGCTGGGCTCAAATTGGTGGTCTTCCTGCTTCAGCCTCCCAGATTGCCAGGATTATAGGTGCACAACACCACGCCTGCCTCTAAGAAAATCTCTTTCTGAAACTAGACCTATTGGGTTTCCCTTTATGAATCTGCCTAAGAAGTCCTCTTTCCTCCTTTCAAAGGTAATAAAATACAACTTATTTCTTCCCTATGGGATTATCTTGATTATATTTAAATTTGAGTTTAGGAAGTACTTTCCTATATGCTGAGGGACGGATTCTGATTTTATTCTTCCAAATGGTCACCCAGTTGTCCCAGGCCAGTGCCTGACTGGATCCCTCAGAAGTTCACCCCTTTGCAGTGCGTCCTTAGCACGCGTTTGATCGTTTGCTCTGCTTCCAGCCTGCTTCCCTCCTCTGTGTATCCCTCCTCGGAGCTGTCGTGGTAAGTCGCCAGCAAGGATGTGAATTTTCTGAGAAAGTGTGAAAGATGCTTAGCCTCCCTGGTCGCCAGGGAGATACACTTTCAAACAACGGGACATCTGTACCCATCAGATTTGAAAAAAAAAAAAATTAAAGGCCAATAATAGCAAGGTTGGTGAGAATATGCAATGGAGAGGTCAGATTCTGTGGCTGAGAATAGAAACCAGCAGGGCTGCGTAGGGCAGTCGGCGTTAGGAGCCGTAGTTTAAAATCTCAGCACTGGTACGTTTTGCAAGTCCTTTATCCTGCACAAACACTACTGTCAAAAGACAAAATTGGGATAAAATTAGCCTTGAAATCCCACTGGCTTTTATGTGCAATTCTAGATCTAGGCCACAATTCTCTAAAAATAGAGCATGTGTTCCAGTGAGCAGAGCAGGAGGCTGGTTTACAGGCAGAAGGACTGGTGAAGAACACAGTGATATTCCGGTCAGTCACTTCAAAGGCACTTTCCTTACAAAGGCTGCAGTAGTGGGGACTCCCTTCCCATGCCCACTGGCACAGCTTTGTCTCAGGGTGAGGCTATCGTCTCTGCTGCTGGCTGGGTAGTCAGGTCAACAACTTCGCTAAGCCTGGTGACACAAAACTTTGGTGTGAGTAGCTCTACTTGGTCTGGCACGCTGGGCCTACAGCAGGAGCTTAGTCCAAACCAGCACCTGCTTACATTTCCTTTTTTTTCTTTTTGAGGCAAGGTCTCACTATGTAGCCCAGGCTGGCCTGGAACCTGCTCATGTAGCCCAGGCTGCGCTCAAACTCACGGTGATCCTCCTGCATCAGCCTCCCAAGTGCTGGGATTTCAGGGGTGCACCACCACACCCGGCTACATTTCCTTTAACACCCCCCATGTGTGCAAAACGATGACAGATATGTCTTTGTGTCCTGATATAGCATGACCCTATTTGTGTGATTCAAAACTATGATTTTGCATGTGTATGTGTCTGTGTGTGTGAGAGAGACCGACAGAGACCAGAAGCAGTGAGAACACACTCTTGAGGAGGAAGTGGGTGGGGGCAGTGGGTAGGAAGAGCCCATCCCAGTACTGGGACACATTACAGTTAGATAATCCTGGAGGATTATGCATAGAACATAAATTTCTTACTAACTAGCAGAACTAAGCCTCCATTTCACCCTGTTTCAGGTCAGCCCTGACTTATTGAGTTTGCCAATTTAATGGGTAAGGCATGAACTACATGCAAATGAAAAGTGGGTCACCAGAGTTCAGACAGCCTCCACTAAAAGTGCTAAACGTTCCCTGTCCCCTCCGACACCACCACGTGCTCCACAATGCCTCTCCTCGGGGACAGTGTCCACCTGCACCCTGACCGAAGCCACCGCAAATGCCCATGTGGTAGGGTCTGAATTATTGAGGGTTCCTCTGCCTCCTGTGAGCCTCTGGTACAAGAAAAGCAAGCAAAGCCAGAGTCCTCCCAAGTGGTGGGACTGGGCACAGGAAGCCGCACACCGGGGCCAGGGCTCAAATCCCTCCAACTACACATGCTGGGCTGGCCAGCAGCAGAGGACAGAGCTTGGGATCTTTCTCCCAGCTCCAGCACCTCCCCTCAAGGGGGAAACAAAGCTAGAGTTGCAGGAAATAGAATTTGACCTCTGATTCACCCGTCAGGAGCACCGACCACCCTCGAGGCTGAGATGTCCCCTTGTGTCCTAAGAGGGACCAGCCGCAGGACCCCTGGCAGCTGCCGACGCTCAGGGAAATGGGCTCGGCCTCTATCTCCCACCTGCCCCACTCCGCCCTCTGAGGGCATCTGAGGGGCACAGCAGTCAGTGTTTGTGTCTGGAGGGGGTGGGGAGATTTCTCTGCGATTTCAACATATTCCCCAGCACACCACGGGGTGAGGGGAGAGCTACCGCACCTCTCCCCGCCAATGCCCCTCCCACAACTTACGTTTTTGTTCAGGAACTTGCCCTGGTACCTGTGGTTCAGGTGGATGAGCTCGGCCGCGCCCACCTGCTGGCCGTGCACCCAGGTGCCGACGTACTTACTGCCGGTCTCCGCGTAGAAGTAGGTGCCTTGCCCATGCCTGGAGAGACAAGGGCCACAGCGTGTTTTGTCTCCGCATCCGGAAAGTCCTTCCGGGTTTCTAGCACGGACAGTGGGGCTGTGGCTGCGGTGGAGGCCAGCTCCCAGCTCCGTTGCTAAGCTGGCTTCTGTGTCCGATCAAAGGACACCTGGCCTCCTGCCTGGTGCCCCGTGCACGCGACACTGGTGGGTGCACAGAGGCTGGCTGCCTGCCAGACTCAGGCAGAGGTGCTGGGAGCTGGCGCCTGGCACCGATTTGAGTCCTCTGTGCCCTCCACCCCCCAGGGCTCCTGGGTGAAGGGTCCGCATGCTCTGTCCACACGAGGGAGCGGCATCTGCCCCTGCGGCTGCACTGGCTCCGTGGCTTTGGAAGTGCCCCTAAATGGGGGAGTCCATAAGTGGGATTTGTCAGGATTCTGCTTTCTACAAGTGAAGCACACGGAGGGCGTCACCATTCTTATTCCACGAACACCGCGGCGCTGGGAGCTCAGAGCAAACCTTTGGTGAGCGAACCACTCCCCGGTGTAGGTGTCGTTGTTGACGTAGTAGTACACGCCGTGGCCGTGCCTCTGGTCGTCCGCCCACTCCCCTGCGAGGGACGACACGAGAGCCCCAGTGAGAAGAGAAGAGCAGGACCGGGCCGTGGGCCCTTTGGCGGCCCGGAGGGAAATTCTGCGGGACGGATTTGGAGCCACAACGGCTGGGGCACCTGTCACCTGGCTCTGTGACCTCCCCCCCTCTTCCTCTGGTGCCCACTAGCACAGCGGCTGAGCCACTCTGACAGCAGAAAGAGGGAGGGTGAGTGGGGCCTACGGGCACAGGCCGAGGGCAGTGTACAAGGGGGACCAACATTTACGGTATTTACATGTAAAAACTTCATTACAGAAAAAGACATCACCCTGATTCCCTCTCAAAATTCTCCCCTTTGCTTTAAGCACACGCATCCCATTGTTCTTGCTACTGTCTGAAGCAGCTCTGGCGTTCTCTTTTCTAAGCATCTTTACATGGTGTGATCAAAAATACAGTGAATGTGCCATCCAGCGGCAGCTCCTACAGACATCACAGTGCATCCTCATCAACCTCATTTACGAAACCCGGCACTGTGCCACTCCCGGCTCTTCCCCAAAGTCAAAACGACCAATGGCACCGTGTCACTTACACTAATACATTTTAAAAATTTAAACACTCACCGTATTTTTCTATCACATCATTTATGCATGTGTGGCTCTCACAGGCTGCTTGGGACACAGAGAGCATTCAAACCCAGCCTGCCCGCCACTGGAAAACTACAAAGTAAAACAGCACTGAGTTTCCATCCTACCCCGTCATCAGGAGTGGCCATAATCAAGAAATCAAGTAATAACAAATGCTGGCAGGGCTGGGGCGGTCAGTCTATACTGTTTGAGGGAACGGAAGCCAGTACAACCACTACGGAAATCAGAAGCTGAAACCAGGAAACTGAAACTAGAAATTCCACTTGACCCAGCTACTCCTCTAGCTGTCTACCCAAACAAGTTAAAGAGTCAGAACCACCATGTTACAGCAGTCCATGCACACCCATGTTTAGAGCAACACTTCTCGTAACAGCTAAACCTGGGAAGCAGCCTGTACATCCTTCAGCGGATGAATGGATAAAGTGTTGTACTTATACACCATGGAGTACTACTCTGCCATAAAGAAGGATACACTCGAGTCATTTGTAGAAAAACAGATGCACCTTGAGACCATAACGCTAAGTGAAATGAATCAGACACTCAGACTTAAGTATCACATGGTTTCTCTTTACTGAGAAACCTGGAGTGAAAATAAAGAGCAATTTTGGGAGGCGGGAGGATCACCGCAAGTTCCAGCCCAGCCTGGGCTACAGAGTGAGTTCCAGGCCAGCCTGAACTACGTACCAAGACCCTGTCTCAAAACAACAACAACAAAAAAGATCAAAATAAAAGACAGATAATAGGAAGTCGGGAGGTAAGGTTAGGAAAAGAGTGAGGGGACCAAGAGGCGAGGGAGGGAGGGGGAAGGGGTAAAGAAGGAACCGGGGTGTGTTACGCACAAGGACCAACTCCATACGCGAGTGTGACCGTGATGGTTTCTTTAAAGATAATTTAAAAGAAACCAACCAAGCCCACCCAGCCCCGTGCCGGTGATCTTAGTGCCGCACTGCTTGTGCTTGCTGAGTGTCCGTGGGTCCAGCAGCAGCTCTGAGCCTTCCGGGCCTCCCCAACAACCCCACTATTCCCCACCCCGCCCTGAGGCGAGCTCCGCACCTGATGCGTCCCCTTCCCCGGGTTCCTGCTGATTTCATGTAGATTTGATGGGAAATACTGAAATCAGCAAAGACACGAAACTCTCAAGTCACCTGGACCCTGAGGCCAGCAGCAAGCTGGACAGTCAGTTACAGGGTATTTCAGACCAATGTCCGCAAAGCCCATGGCTTCACTGACACAGCTCAGGTTCCAAAGGGTCTGGTCAGGCTTCCCAAAGCCTAGACGTATCTCTTACAGGTTCACACGCTGCCAGGAACAAACCGCTAGCTGAATAATTAGAAACTAATTAGATCAATGTGTTGGTTGGGCAGAACAGAAGGAACTAGCCTTCTATTCTCTCTGTAGAAAATCCTATAAAGCTGCCTTCTCACGCAGAGAGAGGTGCACAGAGGCAGCAAGCTGACAATGGTAGGGGAAGCTAGTCCACAAGTGTGCCAGGCATTAATTCAAAAATCCTCAGGGCACCTGGGGGATGCTGTGCTGCCTGTGGCCCTTTAAATTTTTAATTTGTTTTGATTTATCAGTCATAAAAATTCATGCACACACCAACTTTATATTCTTCTTCTGCAAGGGAGTCAAAGCTTACACAGCGTCTGCCTTACATAAAAACCGGTCCACCTCCACAACATGCTAAGGAAATTGCCCAAGCGGCACCTGTTCCTACGAATAAACCCCGAAGTTTATCTACACACGGAATTTCTGCATCTTTCTCCCCGCACTCCCGAGCTTTTCAGCACGTATGGCGTCCGGTGCCTCCAGGAGGATAGGGGTGTACACCTGCAAAGTCCGCACCCCGCCTGGTGACAGAGCTGCCAGCAGAGGGCGCCCGGAGAACCTACTGTAGGACCTCAACCGGGGATGACAGTTCAGGCAGCAAGGCAGCAATTGTAGCAAGTAAGAAAGAGGACTCGACCCCATGTTGTGATGAGCCTGTGACAGGGACAGCACGAGCAACAGAGATGGAAATTGAGAGGGACAGGTGTGGTGCACACCTGTCATCCCAGCACTCAGTAGGCTGAGGCAGGATGATCACTTCAAGTTAGAGGCCAGCCTGGGCTACACAGTGAGCTCAAGACCAGCCTGAACTACACAGCAGGACACTGTCTCAAAAAACCAACAACAAATTGGCTTCTTCGAGCTACGGCTGGGCACACCCCGGTGGTAAGGCGACCTCAGCTGGGACGGTGACATCTTTTGGTTTCTTCCCAACCAAAGACCATGACAAAACCTGTGTCCCTCTTCTCTTGACCCTGTGAGCTGACCTCCGTGGTAGTGGCGCAAAAAATATATATTATGTATTTTGTGGAAACTTTGCGAAAATGAAATAAATGAGTCACAAATAACACTGGGTTTCCTGGCAGTAACGCTGAGGAGGACGTGGCTTTGACGTCCCTCTCTGCCCGAAGAACTTGTGAGGCGCCGGCTGCCGGGGAACCCTGAGCCCGAGGAAGGCGGCTCAGAGGGGCCAGGCAGGATTGCGTTACTGTATTCTCTAAGTTTGCACGCAACTTTTAAAAAAGATTTTTATAGTCGCTCATCATTCTTGATTTTGTCACTGGAGGTTTTTGTTTGCGGGAGGCTTTTTGTTTGGCGGGTTTGGGGGCATTGTGTTGTTGCTGCTGTCGTTGTGGTTGTGGTCATTGTTGGCAGTACTTTTGGCAGTTGTTTTTGGATCCAACCCAAGGTTTTTGCAATGAGCCAAATCCCCAGCCCTAGGGATCTTGCTAAGTCATCAAGCTGCCCAGGCTGGGCTCAGACTTGCTGTCCTCCTGCCTCAGCCTCCCAGAGGGCTGGTGTAACAGGCAGAGGCCACCACACCTGGCTGGAAGTTTTAAAAAACGAGGCTTCCTCTCAGCAGGAATCCCTCCAGCTGGGTGGGTGGCTGTTGGACCTCCCTCTGAGAGAACACCGCGTTACCTCCAAGCTCCCCAGTTGTGCCCGGCCCTGATCACAGTGGCTCCCCGCCCAGCACTCGGGAATCGGAGACCATTTAAAACAGAAAGCTCCCGCAGGAGGTGCTCTTCCCCTCTAAGATGCAAGCCCTTGGTCCTGACAGCTGGCTCCCTACACTGGCGGCCAGCAGGCGGAGAGAACAGGCCAGTGTTTATGCAGAGGCCATGCCGGACCCTGGCCGGGCTCTGAGCGCTTGCTGCGCTGTTTGCGATGCGCCGCGACTGTCCTGTATCAAGTGCCCAGCCGAAGGCCAGACAGGTGGGAAGCAGCACGGCAGGCGCGTCTCATCCCCACGTCACCAGGCCTCAGCGCGCGTCCCGGAGCTCCTGGTCCCTTCCTCCTCCAGCTCCTGCCCTTGGCAAGCGTCCACACAAGCCAACTTCCTGTCACCATATCATTTTTACATCTTCATAAGTTTATTATTAAACTTTCCTGTTTTCATTAGTTCCGGTTGGCAGACTACAGACCAGCACTGAATAATGAAGCTCTTTCTCCTCTCCCACCTGGGAGACCTTGCATGGCCTCCACCCCACCTTAGTGCCCTGGCTTGTTGCTGAGACACAACACCGGACACCGGAAGCTTACAGGAGGAGAGGGTTACCTGGCTCACAGCAGTCTGTAGGCAGCTGGCTCCACAGCTGGGCAGCGTGGCAGAGGGGCCTGGCAGAAGAGAGCTGCTCCCAGCATGGGGCACAGGAAGCAGAGCGAGGAAGGAGGCAGGGAGGAAGACAACCCACTGGGAGGCAGTCTTGTGGGACTGTGGGGTCCACACCCGCTCTGCGTAGTTAGTACTAGGACTGAACAAAATCCTCGGGAACCCAGCGGTCCTCAGAGTTGGGGTTTGCTGGGCATGGAGAACCCCCTGCACAGTGTCAGAGGTCTCAGCAGTCAGAAACAGCCTTCCCTCCAGCTGGTTAGCCTCCACATTAGAATATTTTGAAAAACACTGTCTGCTTTGTTCCAATCATATCAACAGCTACACTAAAACTGGAAGCGCCCACAGTGTGAAGAGGCTCACAGAACTGGGAAAGAGTTTCATACAGGCCTCCAGGAAAACAGTCAAAGTCCATTCACCAAGCAGATGGTCCCCGCGGTGGTGCAGGGACCAGCACAGATGCCATCTCTCCCGCAGCATGCAGGAGCGCGGTCCACGCTGACTCCGCATCAGCATCCTCGCCCTGTGCTCTTTGCCATCTGTTGTTACTGGGGCTTGTACGGTCGGGGATCAGGGCAGACAAACCCTCTACTTTCGATACATGTCCCAAGGGGTCTCCAGCCCCTGATTACCTGAGGTGGAGGATCCTCAATGAGGCGGGGCCTTGTGGGAGGAGCTTTGCCCTGGGGTTGGGGCCCCTGGCCCTCCTCTCTCTCTTTACTTCCTAGCTGCCACTGGGTGAGCAGTTCAGCCTCCAGGAGCTGCCGCAAGGCGCTGCTGCCTCTGAAACCCTGAGCCAAAGTAAACCTTCCCCGCTTTAAGATGATGGTCGGTGATATGCGTCACCATGATGGAAAGAGGACACCAGAGCATAGCTTGCTGTTTAAGAATATGTCATCCTCATTAAGAAGTAGGTGGCAAGGGGCTGGGGATTTAGCTCAGCGGCAAAGTGCCTGCCTGGCAAGCGCAAGGTCGTGAGTTCGGTTCCCGGTACCGGAGAAAACCAAAACCAAAACCAAAAAAAAAGAAGTAGGTGGCAAACACTTGTAATCCAAGCTACTCAGGAGGCTGAGGCAGGAGGATTGCAAGTTTGAGGCCAGTCTGGGCAACTTAGCAAGATTTTGTCTCAAAGTGAAATAAAAAGGGCTGGGGCATAGCTTCGTGGCCCAGGGACTGCCTACATGTGCAGGGACCCTGGTCCTATAGCCAGTGTGGTGGATTGACAGCTGGTGGTCAACTTGAAACACCCAGCTGATCTGAACCAGCGTGGTGCTGGGTGTGGAAGGCCCACCTGAGGACTGCTGCAGGTAGCATAAGAGGCAGAAGAGCAGAAGCTGTTGGGTGCTGTTAGAAGCAGTAAGAAGCTGCTGATTCTCTTGGGCTATTCTGCTGGAGGAGCTTGTCATGCTGGCTTTCCAGATGAACTCGGCTGTTCTCATAGTCAAAGGAGCTTGGGACCTTCCTGTCACTGAGAATGGCTATGCTTCACTTTGGGGGAGCTCTGGTCCTCACTTTGAGCGTTGCTTCCTGGATCCGGAAGGGAAGATGGTTCACTGCCAGTCTCCTGGAGAAGCTTGTCGCGCTGGCTTTCCTGACGGAACTCAGCTGTTCTCATCATCAAAGGAGCTCAGGACCTCACTGTTGCTGAGGATGGCTGTGGTATCAGGGGAGTGCTGCTTCTTACTTTGAGCATCGCTTCCTGGCTCTAGTGCAGACCCCTCAGCCTGCTGGCACAGATCCTTCATCCCCGGGCACAGACTTTCTAGTTCTACCACTGACCTTTGGGCCTTCCCAGCACAGATCCATGAAACAGGCCTGCATGAGACACTGTCATGGGCTGTAGGTCTTAAGCTGGACTCATGCACGACATTAATGGGGGATCCAGGCCCTCAGCTGGGTTCTTTGGTCTTTAGTGTGTGAACAGGTTTCCTGCACTCTCTTTCTATGTATCATTTTTGGGTGACTATTATAAATAATCTTATAAAATATGTGTCCTGTATTGTACTGTCCCCCTTGCAAAACCCCCAACTACAGCACCCAGTATTACAGGAAAGCAAGCGGTGCTGTCACTCGTGAGATCTCAGGGTCCCACGGACACTCACTGAGCTCTTCCGGGAACCAGACCCCGACGCTCATCCTACACGACAGATGAGAAGGCCAAGACATGGGCAACAAAGTCACCCACACAAAGTCACAACTGCTGTCACCACAGTCCAAAGCTGGGGTCACAGGTCTTCTGGGAAGCAGACGGACATAAGATAGCGTTTCCCCAAGCGGGGACAGGAAACCCAGAACACACTGCCAGCTGTGGGGATGGACTGCCGTCCTCACAGCGGTTGCCCTGGTGCCAGGGAGGTGGGGAGGCCTCAGGAATAAAGTGAAAGAGTCTTCCCAGGACCTGACATCAGTGGTGGAACTGACAGAGACGGGAAAGTCAGCTGAGCAAAGGAAGGAGCCACTAGGTTCAAAGACACAGAGTGTCCATGTGAAGAGGACGTGGTCAGAAACGGGCAGGAAGGACCATCTGAGGCAAACAGAGCCACAGAGCCACGGGTGCCAGCCACAGCCCAAGTGTGGGCCCAGAAACAGGCTCCCAGGAGGGCAAGTGCTGGCCACAGGGACAGTGACATATTTCCCATGCTAGTTATCTAACCGGTTAGCTAGTTAACTACAAGGCTGTCTGGCTTTTATGTCAACCCTGTAAACACAGGCATACAATTTGGGTTTGTTGAGTGACTAATCAAGAGAAATTTAAGCTTTCTCAAATACTTCCTTGTCCGAAGACAAGCTCAGAGACAAAAACCTCTGCAACATGAAAAATAAAAACAACCCTTGGGGTAATATTTTACCTTCATATCTGGATCCATCCGGGTATATAAAAATGCCTTGACCGTGCTTTTTATTTTTAAGATATTGTCCAGTGTATCGGGCACCATTTTTAAATTTGTAGACCCCCTGAAATACATGGGTTACACCATTGAGATCATTCCCGGATTGCATGTTTGCTAAGAGAGAATAAAACAGGAAGGAAGCCACCCTCCGGGTTCTGACCTGGCCACTTCTCTGCCCGAACTCATAGCTGCCTTCGTACACGTCTCCATTGGGCAGCCGTGCTCTGCCGTGCCCGTGCCGCTCGCCGGCCTCGTTGCGCTCCCCCTCGTACTCCTGCGGAGAAGGGGTTAAGGCCCCCGTGGCCCGGTCACTCAGTGCAGACCACAGGCCGGGCAGCATCGTATTAAGTCGTCCCACTGTGCAGGTGAGGCAGGTAGCCTCGCCCGGGCCAAGGCCACAAGACTGGCATGTGTGTGACCTCTCCACACGCCTGCAGCCTCCAAGCCTATGTTGTATGATGTACAACCTCACACGAGAGCCAAGATCAGCCAGGTGTGAGGAACGTGGACAGCTATGCCAGAGGGCCACGCCTGACGGAGCCCACAGCAAGCAGGACAGACCGGGCGGCCCTGTGCCCTTCCTGCCAGAAGCAGGTCCTCCCCACAGGGACCCTGGGTGTCTGTTCCTGGGGAGACCTTTGTCCCGCAAGGAGCTCCAACGGGAGAGAGAGGATACAGGGGTTCTGGGCACACATGGGCTCCGCTGCCTCCTAGCTCAGCTCACTTTTTCTTATTTCAGACTCCCTATCAAGAAACACGGTTCAAACACTGCTATCCAGATCTGAAATGATTTTGTATCTCTCATGAAAGTCAGTCAGGCTGAGGGTGTAGCTCATTGGTAGAGTACTTATCTAGCATGCACTGGGGCCTGGATCTCAGCCCACTCCCCACCCGAAATAATGTCCTCTGACTACTAGCTCAGCTACATGGGAGAGGGGAGCATTACACAAGAAGATCACTTGAGCACAAGAGTTTGAGGCCAGTCTGGGCCAAACAGCAAGACCTCAGTGCAAATAAATAAAATTTTTTAAGTTAAATAAAAAATATAATCTAATACAAGTTTGCTTGCCATTTTCCAATCCTTAGCACCATGAGTATGGAATACACATAATGAATAATAAAGTGGGACAGGTGTGCTGCTGTACATCTGTCATCCCATCACTAGGGAGGCTGAGGCAGGAAAATTACTGAAAGTTTGAGGCTAGCCTAGGCTACATAGTGACTTCAAGGCCAGCCTGAACTACATTGGGAGACCATATCTCAAAAAACAAAAACCAACAAACAAAAGGGAACAAAATAGCCAAAGAATACAGTAATAACAACACAGGTAGTTTAAAGCATCATGCTGGATGCCTTAAACATAATAACATTTATTTTAAAAGTTACAACTGCAGCCACCATGGAATGGGACCTGTGTAGATTTCTTACAAGTATGTCTGTATTTCTATGCGTGATGGTGAAGGCCTCAGACAGAAACAGCCCTGCCTCTCCTGGAAATTCTTGCCTAGACTACAAAATTTGATTCAGGGCTGCTTCCTACCCAACTCAGAGCGGCCTCCAATGTGCTCAGTCCTGAGCTACTGGGGTAGCCTAAAAGAAAGAACTCCTTAGTCTAAGCGGCCCCGAACTTCAAGTTGTGGGCACTAAGTTATAAACCTGGTTGATCCTTTAAGGACACTAAGTAGAAAGCTGACCAGGCAGGGACTGTAGGCTGGATTCACCCAGAAGCAGACCCCGAAGAAGCCACTGTAAAAACGCAGCCAGCAAGGGTGCAGCCTGGGTGAAGCACAAGCCTCAGACTGACTGCAGAAGGGATCTGGGGCTGTGCTGATGCTGCGGTTTGGTTCGTCCTGGTCTTTGCGTTGACCGCTGGCTGTCAGGGAGGGGACAGGTGAGTCCAGGCACTTCCTGCTCTCCATACTGGCCAGGTCGTTCCCCTGGACACAGGTCAGGCAGAAGCTGAGAGACGGGGCCACAGAGCTGGCGAGAAGCTCTGGACAGGCACGAGGGACATTAGTGAAGAGGTGCCTAACTCTTCCATTGATTCTGAAACCATCCTAACTCCGTGCTTTCACAGGCATGAAGCCAGGGTTCCCAGCCCTTCAGCCTGGGCCCGTGGCCCTCTGGTTCCGGGAGAAACTGCTCTCAGGGTACACAAATGAGCACACACAGGGCCAAGTCACACTGCCCAGTGCGTCCCCTGCCTCCTCCCTGCTGACTCAACGAGGGAGTCACTCAGCGAGCCGGCCAGCGCGCACTGGTGGGTCCAGGCTTACAGGGTGACACCGAGGGGCCTCTACTGGGCCCAGGCCTCAGCGGGGCTTCCCATACTGCCCGGAAACAGTGTCCTCCATCCCAGAGGAGCAGGGCTCAAGTTACAGAAGTGATTTATTCAGCCGCCTGGGACGATCAGGTAAACTCCCTCCAAGGGAGTTCACACAGCGGGGAGGAAATGCCCAAGCCCGGGCCTGGAAATCTTTGCCTTTAAATGGGAGGCGGGAGGGCGGAAGCGAGCGCGAGGCGGGCGGTGGAACCAGACGTCACTGCAGTTCACCTTTCACCGTCCACTGCAGGACGCAGCGCCTCCGGGTGTGGCCAGCGCGGTTGCGTCCGGGCTGGGCCGCCGCTCGGTGCTCCGGTCCCCGCCTCCGCGCCCCCAGACCGACCTCCTCCGGAGCGCGCCCGCCGCCGCGCACCCCGGAAGCTCCCCCTGCCAGGAGCTCTCACCCCAATATTGTTCTCTCCCTCCTCCTCCAACTCCTCGGAGCCCAGGTCCGACATGGTTTCCTCTCAGCCTCGATCCTCGTCGCCACGTCCCTAGTAGGTAGGTACCGGCCACCTCCTCCGGCGCGTCCACCGTCGCCATGGAGATGTGGTCGGCCCCGCCTTCCTCGCGGCCGGGAAGGGGCGGGGCGAGAGGCGCGCGGAGGAGCCGGTGGTGGCGCTGGCGTGCTGCCCTAGCAACGGGGAGGGCGCGTCGACCAATCGCTGCCCCGAACGAGGGAGAGGCGGTGTCTGGGTGGAGCCAAAGTCTCGTTGCAGAGCGGGGGCTCAGCCCTGGGATATTGTTCTAGCAACGGAAAGGCCCCGTTAACCAATCACGTCCGGAAGGGGCGTGGCCGTGAGTGCAGGGAGGAGCCAGGGGCGGCCCTGGATGCTGTCCTACGAACCGCAGGGCAAGTTGACCAATCGCAGCTCCGCCTGCGGTCTACCCTGGACACCTCTGCTCCCTGACTCGCAAGCCAGGAGCTGCCCAGGAACTGGGGCTCCGGTCTGGAGAGCGGGAGGCCTTGCCCCATCACTCTTGCTGACCCCGCCTCGACCGCTGCGCGTCTCCCCTTCCCAGGCTCTGACGGCTCCCGGTGATCGTGTACCCAGAGCTGTGTCTCGGGTTGGTGGGTGAATGCCTCCTGCGCTCGGGCCTCTCAGGAGATGCACCCCACACTGACCTCCCTTCCCATCCCAAGCGAGTCCCAGCCTACTCCGCCTCGCACTCTGAGCGTCCCGGACCGAGCTCAGCTCGCGTCCTCCGGCTGCTGGAACGACTCCGCTCAAGCCCCCGCAGGGCCGCACGCGTGCACTCCTCCCGGCTCCCTCCGGCCACCGACACACTGCCCGTCCACGGCCCCTCTGTTCTCACCCACGCTCAGGCCTTCCTAACCCTACTGCACCAGCCTCCAGTCTCACCTTCGCATCCCGCCTCCTCCTCTGTCAGACCCCGGACACTGACAGCCTCAGTCCCGCGCACTGTGTCCCCGGAGGGTCGGCCTTTCCTTCCCCGCACTTCCACACTCAGCTGACAAACCAGCTCACTGGCAAGACGCCCAAACGTCTCACCTCCCCACCCGTGTGCACTGGCCGGTGCCCTACTCTCTCCTTGGAATGCGTGCCTTCCCCGCTCTGCCTACCAGAAATCGCCAGCTAAGAAGCTCCTTCCCCAAATAGCTCCAGAGTCATAAAAAGGACTGAAGGAGGGAGAGAGGAATGGGGTTTGGAGAGGGAGGAAAGATCTTCATCTTTATCCCATCGTAATGCTCTGAGTGTGGCAAAAGGTAAAATCTGAATGACAATTTTTTCAAGTATTTAATCAACGAGTTAAAATGCTACATACGCAAGATATACAATGGAATGACACATTTGCACATCCATCACCTCCCATAGTACTATTTGTGTGTATGAGTGTGTGTTCGTGGGGGGGGGGGGCCTGAGGACGCTTAAAAGCTCACCAAACTGCAAGTACACAAGATACCAGCATTCAGGACAGTCACCGTGCTACACACCCGATCCCCAGAGCTTACTCATTTTGTAACTAAAGCTTATACCCTTCAGCCGATGTGTTTCCCCCATGCCCCGGCCCTTGTAACAGCTGCTCCGCTCTGCTTCTCTAAGTGTGACTGGTGTGCGTTTTGCAGTGCTGTGGTTTGAATGTCTTCTCCCAGACCAGGTAGTACCAGTGTGACAGCCTGTTGGTCAGCTCTCTGTCACTGTGACAGAATACTGTAATTTTGAGGTACTGTAGTCAAACAGGGAGAACAGGGTTATTGTGGCCCACAGTTTCAGAGTTTTCTGCCCATAGCTGGTTGACTCCTTGCTTTTGGGCCTGTGGCAACACCGCACCTCATGGTGGACACATGGCACAGGAGACTGCTCACCTCATGGCAGCTGGGAGTGAAGAGAGAAAGGTGCTGGTGTCCCAATATCCCCTTCAAGTCCCTGCCCCATGACCTAACTTCCTCCCCCTAGGCTCCACCTTTTAAAGGTTCCACACACACCCCTAATAGTGCCCCTAACAGCAAGCAATGCTTCAACACACAGGCCTTCAGGCGAGACTTCCTCCCATAACACAGGTATTGGAGTGAAGGCTTTAAGGGGTGATTAGACCATCAGGGCTCTGCCCTGTGAATGGGATTCAGGTGGTTGTAAAGGAGACTGCACACAGCATCCTGCTGTCCTGCTTTTCTGCCGTGGAAGAGCACAGCACGTTTGTCCTCGCACTTTTTCCCACTCAAGGGCACGGCAAGGATCTTGTCTGTCTTGGGCTTCCTGGCCTTCGCGCTGATGAGAGACTAAGTTTCTGCTTTACACGTCACCCAGTATTTTGTTGTAGCAGCACAAGTGGGCTGACACGGGCATGTGGGTGAGACCACACACACTTGACTTTCTGGGTCTGGCCTATTTCACTGGCCTCTGGGTACATCCAGGGTATGACAAACGACAGGATTTCCTCTCCTTTTTTGACTGAATAGCATTCATCACTGGTTATCACTGGCTTTATCAGTTGATGGACACTTACAGTGTGTCTGCGTCTTGCGTTTTGAACACTGCTGCCTTGGACTCAGGGGCGCAGACATCTCTGCAGCACAGATTCCAGTTCCTGTGGATATATGCCCAGACGTGAGATTGCTGGGCTGGCTGATAATTCTACTTTTAAATGTATTTTTTTTTATTTTACTATTCTGGGGATTCAACCCAGGTCCCCACACATGCTAGGCATATGCTCTGCCACTGACTACTTTCCCGGCCCTTTATTCCTCTATTTTTAACTGCATTATTTTCCATGGTGAGTTTGTTGGATTTATGTGTACTGCCCAGATTCTGCTGTATTTGAAATTTTTTATTCTAAGCACTGGACACTTCCCTCCTGCCACTTCTGTGGATCCTTCAGATGTGTTCACTGTTAATGCCCATGGCATCTTGACCCATCATTCCTGCAGGCACCAAGTCCTGTCTCCCACAGTAGGTATCTGGGAGGTCATTTGGCTTCCAGACACCCAGGAGCCATGCCACCCTCGTCTGTCTCCCACACAGCACCTAGAAGAATGTCTTGCACATAGTAGGTGCTCAGTCAGAGGCACAAAACCCAGTTTGTTTGGGCTTTGAGGCTCCCGATAAGATGGCAATATTGAGAAAAAGATAACAATGTTGTAGGAGTCTTTCTTCCTTTATCACTTTTACTTAAACGAATCTATGTTTGTATGGGAAGACAGAGACCGTCCAAATGAAAACAAAGGTTGTTTATTCAGAGCTTTCAAGTGCAAGGGAGCCAGTGACCATTATTGCATCTTCGGGCAGATAAAGACAGAGGAGTGGGAAGGCTTGACAGTGAAAGAGGGGAGGCTTCAGAAGCCGTGCCCTAGGTAGGGTGCTGCCGGCAAGCTAACTAGGGGCACGGCACTTTATGCCCAGTAGGGGTGCCTGTGTGTCCCTCTGGTTAGCGCTGAGCTGGAGATGGGACAGAGATGAGGAAAATTGCCAGTTATTTAGGTCCTGGCCATTTTGGTTGTCACGAGGGTTATTGTCTGGCTTCCTGGCATTTGGGTAGAGGCATTTGGGTAGAGGCATTTGCTGCTCACTGACAGCAGGCTGGTCTGCAAGGCCCATGCTGAGGACAGGGCGAGTGTCCTGGTCTGTTTCTATGTCCGAGTTCTGCTTCGGTTCCTGGCCTGGCTTTGTTCATTTGTATGTTCAGCCACTTGCATTTTTATGCAAATTATACAAATAACTGTGCTTCATCTTAAAATATCGTACGGCTCTCTCTGTTGCTTTTGAAAGGTAATGTCTTTAATAATGATAACCCAACCATCTTATCCTATTAATTTAAATATTCCAAAAAATGTTCCGAATGGAGAGAAAATAGGTCTCCGAGACCATTGTCTGATGGAACCATTACTTGAGCAGAGCAACGATGCCTGTGTTCTGATGCTGGATTCCCATAGCTTTTGGACTCTGGTGACTTGTAGCAACTTACCTACCCTCTGAATCTGTTTTCTACTCTGTAAGTGAAGGAGAACAAGGTCTGAAAATCTCCAAAGAGCCGTTGTGGTGATCAAAGATGACATTTTGTCAGCATATTGTTATTTATTGTTCACAAGGAAATCACATATCGGCTATATAAAGCTCTCCCACCCCATGATGTGTTATTTGCTGCTGAGCTTTTAGTCTCACTAGCTTCACCACAGACGCTAATATCCATGGGGGAAGTGACCCCTAGGTCTCCCGGAACACACCTGGCCCACAGGCTTTTCTCTCAAAAAGCAATAGCACATAAAAGTTTGCAGTCTTACCCGAATCCTCAGGCCCAAATCATTACTTATAGAATCAATGAACAAGTTACAAGCAAACTGACAACAAGACCCTAAGGTTATATCATCTTTCGTTGCAAAGATGAAAACATAAACACCAAAATTTAACAGCTTTCCTCGTGGGAGAAAGTGAGGAGTTGGAGATGACAGATGATCATTATTTTCTACTTGTTGGCAGTTTCCGCATTTGCTACCATTAAGCCTGTCTTCTTTTTATAATAAAACGTCAACAGTGTTTTAAATGTTAGAAATCTGAAACGGTAATATAATCAAATATATGCAAATAAAGGTTAGCTTCTGGCACATCAAAATAAACGTCAGAAATTCAACTTTCCAGTTGGCTCTGACAATGACAGGAACTAACGTCTGCCAAGTTCTGACCCTGCGCACGCAGTGTTAAGGGTTTTCTATGCGTTGTGTTAGTAAATCCTCGCCATCTTGTTAGGGCCTCATTGTACAGCTGAGGAAGGGAGGCTGAGAGGTAAGATCATTGCCAAGACCAGGGCTGGATTGAGACGGAGTTGCCTCCATTCAGGAGCCATTGCTGCTCACCCTAGACCTCTGATGTAAAGCGGTAAATGTGGCTTTCTGGGGGTAACTTCTACCAAGCCAAGAGCCACTGGCTCAATCAGCCTTCCCCTGAGAACTCTAAACATGCCTTAAGCAATCTGTGATTAAGGAAACCCTGCTGTGGGTCATACTGTAAGAACAGCTAGCTCCCAGCCATGGTGCCATTGAATGCTAAGCATTACTATTTGATTTAGGTCCCATACAAATCAGTCAGAGCCCCCACCCCCTCAATCTTTCAAGCTACTGCAGTTTCACCATAGTGCTGATTAGCAATTATCAAAATAATTGACAGGAAAGGCAAGTCGACCATAGGCCTGGCCTCCTATCCTTGCAGCAGCAACTGGACTCCCAAGCCCTTCCAGAAAGGAAATGCTCCCCAGCTGGGCGCCACCCCATGGCACCTGCAGAGCTGGGGTAAGGCTTGGCTAAGGCCTTCTCAGTGCCTCTGGCTCCACACCCTAACTGGGAAATAACTGGTGATCACAGGAGCCTTGGGACACTAATCACCCTGCACCAGCTCAATCCCATCATCCCGGGGTCCTTCCTATCATCTCATGGGCCCTTCCCATCATTCCACAGGCCCAGCCCATCTTGCCCCAGTGGGCCTTCTTCCCATCATCCCATTGGGCCTTCCCATAATCCCCCAGCAGGCCTTCCCATCATCCCATTGGGCCTTCCCATAATCCCCCAGCAGGCCTTCCCATCATCCCATTGGGCCCTCCCATAATCCCCCAGCAGGAGGGAGAAGCTACTTGACAGACCTTCCAGAGTAGGGTAGATAGAAAGTGTGCTCACGGTTCTGATCCATTTCCCCAGTAAGAAGGCATTTCTTTTTACTTTTCCCTCCAAGAGGATGGGTAGGAAGTGCAAGGCAGGGAGGGAGGCTCTGTGAGCCTGGCGGTTGCAACAGCGCCTGACCAAGTCCTTGCGCAGTCCCCTCCAGGCTCTGCAGGACAACTGGAGAGAAGGCCTGGAGACCTGAGGAGTGTCAGACAAAAGCCAGAACAGATTTCCTGCTTAAGTTGGTGGCATCTGCCCAGATAAAATGCAGTAAAATAAATGCAGATCCCTCTGGAAGCATGAAGTTGTTTAAGATCTTTGTCCTCTTGTAAATTTAACAATTTGTATAGCTATAAACATAACATAGCTTTAAGTAAATACACAGACATCTTATACATCCACACATTTACATATCCATTACATTTTCTACATATCCATATGTAGAATTGAAAACTTCTCTTTTAAAAGTATTTTTTTGGTGTCAAGATTGGCATTTTGTAGGTACAAGTCAGAGACCCAGGGTTGGCGTCCCCACGGTACTTTCTGAAGCCAGTTTCTTAATCTGTAAACTATGGATAATGGCGTAACTGCCCTTTCAGGGCTGCTGCGAGAACTAAGTAAGATATTTACTGGCTAGTACACAGCAAGGCACTTAATGAGTGTTAGCCTGTTGCCATTAATTATACTGTTATCTTCTTAGGAGGCTAAAAGCCTTTGGTCTGTGGCAGATCTCAGGGGAGTTTTAGCTCGTTTCTCTCCATCGTGTTCAGCGGTGTTTCTCTCATGCAGCAGTTCACAGGGCCAAAGGCAATTCAGCCAGGTAA
This sequence comes from Chinchilla lanigera, assembly GCF_000276665.1. Taxonomy (NCBI): domain Eukaryota; kingdom Metazoa; phylum Chordata; class Mammalia; order Rodentia; family Chinchillidae; genus Chinchilla; species Chinchilla lanigera. The sequence continues at coordinate 39,260,447 of NW_004955407.1, read as the reverse complement.
CTGTGACGATTGTAAATCAGTCTGTGATAAACAGATTGCACGTTATGGTCATATTCTTAATAAGGACAGGTGGATTCTCAAGTGCAAATAGGTTATTTTAGCAGTTTGGGGATTATATCTCTAGTAGACGTGGCAGTCAACAAGGAAGAAATAACCAGGCACGGTGTGCAGTTTAATGGGAAGATTTTTTTTTCTGTTTGGGGGTTGAATCCAGGGCCTTTCACATGTCAGGCAAGTGCTGTACCACTGAGCTGGACCCCTAGCTCTAGCCAAAGAATACTGAAGCACAGCTGCCGAAAGAAAAATAAAAATTATTTTCATCCCCGGAAGTGGGAGTATTCGGTTAAACCACAACCACTGGGGCAGGCAGTTTAGTGGAAGTCAGCCAGGGTGGAGACAGGATATGCCAGCAAGTTGGGCACACTTCAATTTCATGTTGTGCAGCAACTCAAGGATGCAGTACTTGGCATGTAGTAAGTGCTCAATAAACACATTTATCAAAGTAAACCTTAGATGATGCCAAGCATGGTGGCACATGCCTGTCATCCCAGCACTCAGAAAGCTGAGGCAGGAGCCAACCTGAGCTATATGGTCAGTTCAAGGCCAGTCTAACTGAACTACAAAGTGAGACCCTGTCTCAAAAAGTAAAAAAAAAAAAAAAAAGGTTAGACATTGCTTTACAACAGATCTATATTTTAGCCTTTGGAAAAAAGAAAAAAAGTAAAGTATATCAATTTTTAAATTATTTTTCTTCCAATTTATGATGGGCTTTTTTTTATTCTTTTCAAATCAGACTCTCGTATTCCAGGAGCTCTCTCGGTACTTACCTACATCTGAATATCTGCTGGGTAATATACCACAGGCTGTGAGGAAACGAGAAAAAATTTCACACCCATGGGGAAAAACTGTGCATTAATCCACACTGGTAAAAACTTACCAACAGGACGACGCCCTGTGGCTGTGTGAGTCCTTTGTTTTAAAATGGATTTCAGGACTGGGCTGAGCTCAGGGGTAGGGCTCACCTCACCTTGCAGTCCATCCCAACACCACCAAAGAAATACATCAAATGGAGAGTGCTCTTCCCTGTGGCTGGACACTCAAGGTGGTTCTACTTTTGCTACTGAGTATGTTTTGGTTTTGGTACCAGGAAGGGAATTGAACTCAGGACCTTGCACTTGCCAGGCAGGCACTTATGCCCCTGAGCTATATCCCCGGCCTGTGGATACTGAGTATGACCTCACCCAGTGCAGCAGTGGTGCTGCGGGCTCAGGGGGACAGGAGGCTGCACCCCGAGGCCTAAGGATGACTTGGGCTCTGGAGAAAGGGGCAGGGAGGAGGAGGCCAGCAGAGCAACAGGTGCCCTAGTTTCCCAGCATGAGGCTCACTCTGCCCAACTTTCGGGAAGGTCAGAGGAGCCAATAAGATGATAAGGATAAAAAACGCTCTAGAAGTTTCTATAGAAACGTAATGTGTTTCTATGGAAACATAATGTGTATACTTAGCTCAGGTTTTAAACACTTGCGTAACATCTGATGCAGTATTTGATCTGAATGAACACAGGTACACATACGCCAGTAACGCAGCCGAGTAACACGGTGAGCACCTGTGACTGCACTGCCCACAGTGTATAGGTGAACGAGTGAGTGAACGGGATGAACGAGTGAACGAACTCATTATAAGCATCTGAACACACCGATCCCTGTCCACATCTCAAATGCGCCTCCACAAAGCTTAGCTTTGTAGAACTGAGAGCTCCTGGGCTACGAGGGGGAACATTAAGACTGAATCAACATTACCACCACCCCCACCCTCCCACCCCCGGCCTCCTAGAGTGGCCATGCCAGCCCCGCCCCTGTAGGCAGAGAGTGTGCGACCCCTGCTACGGAGCCTGCTGGAGGTCATTTTTCTTCTGTGCTGGTCATTGTGACTTTAGTTTGCGCTTCCTTGATTAGCTGGGAGAACATTCTTCATCTGCGGTTAACCATTGTTAATCATTTATACTGTCTACAGCTCACGTCATGTCACAGCATATATTTACTGTTCCCTTTCTGCAGCGCCATTCCCACGTCTCTCTACCCGGTGAACAGTTGGTCAGCTTTTGCAGCCTACCCGGATGTCGGCTTTCTGGGGACGCCGTTACAGCTGCCTCTAGCTGCTGCCTTCCGTCCCGCTCCCTTAGCCCTGGCGGTGAACTCACAGCCAGCCTCCTCCAGAACCCAGCCAGGGCTACACCCCACGGTCAGCACAGAGCTGGGCACAGAGCAGAATCCCAAAGCATCAAAAGCCACTGAATGTCCTTAGAAAACTGGGGCACACAGTAAAGCACACAAGAAAGTAAATATGATCCTTGATCACACCACCCAGAGCCGGCCACTGAGTCCCGGCATCTTGGTGTGAATCCTTCCAGGATTTTTGATGGATGTACATTTTTACTAAATTTTTAAAAATTCTGCCTTTTGACCTCCCCTTATCATGTATCTCCATACAGAATATGTTCACATATCCCCACACGTGTTTTAAAAAACTGAGCAGCAAGCTGGGCATGGTGGCGCACGCCTGTCATCCTAGCACTCGGAAGGCTGAGACAGGAAAGTCCCTGTGAGTTTGAGGCCAGCCAGGGCTACATAGTTCAAGGCCAGCCTGAATTACAGAGCAAGACCTTGTCTCAAAAAAAAATAGTATTTTACTTTGAAGAATATATTCAAATTATTTTACCTCAATGTTGAATGAAAGAATGAATGAAAATGTTTGCCACAGTTTTGACGAAGGTAGGGTGCCTTGCTTACGGAAATTTTATTCCACATCATTTTTAAGACAGTGCTCGAGGGTCTCTTCCTGGGACGTCATCCATCCATGTGCCTTGAGTGGCTCCCTAAAGGACTGCTGCGCTCCCATCCTATGGCTTCGGCTTGCCTGCTGGTCTGAGTCCCTCTCTCTTTCCCCAGGCCCATGTGCAATGACACCTAGTTGCTAGGACAAGCTTCTAAACAGTTGTGGGCCAAACAAAGTTGTCAGGAGGGCGCATGAATCATTTCACTCTCGCTGTACACAGCACAGAGTGAGGAAGGTTTTAAACTAGGCGGCAGTTTTAGGTTTCCTAGGACAGGCTTTGTGCCATCAGAGGACCACGGTCCTGGGCCAGAATGAGAAGCCGACTGAAACCGTCTTTGGGCCAGGCTGGGCCCCCGGCAACCACATCCGGGTAATACATGACAGCAGGTGCTGTTTATGGCCTAGGGCCGGGTTTTCCGTTCTAAGACCCTAAAAGAGCCTTCCTGTAGAACAAGAATAAAAATGTAAAATAATGTGTATTTATGACACAAAATAAGATTGTTCCATTTAGACTGTGATTCAGCAGTGTACTCCTTTGATTGCTGAGCTTCCTTCGTATGTCCAAAATGTTGATTCATAAAATTACACATCCCAAAACACAGATTTTTTTAAGGTTGCAAGCTTCAAAATTTGGGTTTGTGTGTGTGTGTGTGTGTTTTCTTTGAGTGAAAAGTAGAAATTTTGTGAAGGATTTGGGGACTCTTTAAGCTGCAGGACTTGGCGCTTACTGTAGCTTGGTGTAAACTAGATGTAAGTCCCTGGAGACAGGGCCCTGTCATCGTCTGTGTAACAGGGACCGTGTTCTGCAGATCAAGCACACCGTGGCCCACTTTAGAGGAGAAGAAACCGAGGCACAGAGCAGCAGGGAGTGTCCACTGTGGGCCAGCAGGCGTGCTGGCGTTGGTACCTCGGGGGCTGCGAGCCTCGAGGACCCCGTCACGGACCTGGTGGCCACGCATAGATGCTGGTGTCCCAGGCCTGGTTCAGCGTCAGTGTGCCTCGGTGTTGAGGAGGGGGACCCAGAGCTTCAGTTTAAAGTGGCACTCTGGTGTCCTACAGACGTCCCTTCGTCTGCCATTGGGAGGGCGCTGGCATTTTTGGTCTCTAGTTTCAAAGCTGATTATTTTCTGGCAAGGTCTTATTTCCGGGAAAATATGGTGGCAAGACACCGTCTCAAAAAAAAAAAAAAGATGATCTTGAGAGATACTAAAATATATTCAAGTTGCATGTGTTACTGAGTCATTTAGGTATTTTTATTTTTATTTTATTCTTGTGCTGCTTGAGATTGAACTCAGGACCTTTGCACTGAGCTGCACTCTCAGCCTTTTTAGTTTTTTTTTTTACTTTGAGACAGGGTCTCACCAAGTTATGCAGGCTCGGCATAATCTATTTTTTTGAACTCCTGATCCTTCTGCCTCGGCCTCCCAGAGCACCACGATTATTGGTGTGTGCCACCATTCCTGGCCGCAGGCCTAGTTTTAGAAAGGATTTCAGTGATAAGGGTTAAAAACCAGTGGTCTCAACCATAGGGTTAGAGCAATGGTGAACCAGCGGGAGAAGTCGCCCAGACGCGCCCAGGCTCCGACTTCGGGCGCGCACAGCGAGCTCTGAGGTTGCGAGTGGGGACTGGGCACAGGCTTCACTGGCCACGCCCATGGTGAACAGGGGGCACTCGGTGTGTCACTGTGCAGAGCCAACCTTCCCCATACACCAGGGCAGCCAGGAAAGATGGGCAGCCCTGGCCAGACCGGAAGGTTTGGGGCAGAGGGTCTGAGGCTCTCAGCACCTGTGCAGAACTCAAGCACTTTCTCTCTAAATGATCAGACACAGGCCCAAAGCAGCACTGAAGCCCTGTAGCCCCTGGATGGAAGCCACTGTCCGCCAAAGTTGGGCTGGAGAATACGGGCCCTTAAAACCCTCACACTAAGTATCTGCTCGCCAGCCAGATGCGGTGGCACGGGCCTATAATTCCAGCACCCAGGAGGCTGAGGCAGGAGGATTGCTGGGAGTTCAAGCCCAGCCTGGTGACAAAGTGAATTTAAGGCCAGGCTGAACTATAGTGAAGGCCTGTCTCAAAAAGACAAAAAACAAAAACAAAAACAAAAAAAGCATCCACTCGCCGTCGCAGTTACCAGTGCAGGCTCAGCCCAAGCCCGCGTGACTCCGCAGGCGACGATGGGTCATCTTCCATTTCCACGGACCAGGCCCCTACTACCCGCAGGCTTATGATCCAGAGGAATTCACAGCAGACCAGCCAGGAGTCAGCCTGGGGCGGAGCTCGGCGAGAGGGACACGTCACTGTCATCACTGTCCCTGAAGCAGTGTCATCCCTGAGTGTGATTGGGGCTGCTACACACTCCCGGTGAAGTCAGGGTCCAGGTACCCCCTAGAGACACTCGAGAGCTCCTCCCTCGCCAGACCACTTCCCTTAACAGAGAAACAGAAGGAAACAAGGAAGGTGTTCTGCTAGAAGGCATTGCAGAGACGCCTTCGAAACAAGGAAATGTGCCCACCTATTGCATACAGGTAGGTTAATAAAACAGGCATTTGCAAAACTCGCTCTCAAAAAAAAATTTTTTTTTTTTTTTTTTTTTTTTAGTTTTTTGACACAGGATCTCAGTGTGTAGTCCAGGCTGGTGGTTTTCAACTTGCTACAAAGCCCAGGCTGGCCTCAGACTTGCAATCCTCCTGCCTCAGCCTCCAGCCTATGGGACTACATGCACGCACCACCACGCCTGGCTCACAGAGTCTAAGATTCTATCACTAAAAGGCCATTCCCAAGGGTCTGGGGATTTAGCTCAGTGGCACAGTGCCTGCCTGGCAAGCACATGGTCGTGAGTTCGATTCCCGGTACCGGAAAAAATAAAAAAATTAGAAAAATAAAAATAAAAGGCCATTCCCTAGGTTAAGCTCAGCCTTCTCTCCTTCTATACATCAACATTTCTTTTCATTTCAAAATACGTGCTTCTACTTTTCAGGTCCAGTGGTACTGAAGGCGTAGAGCAGAGAGCGTTTGGGGTGCGTGCATCACTTTGCCCCGTCCCACCCTCAGCCGTGCTCTAGCTGTTTGTTCTCATCGTCTGGAAGTTCCCCAGACATTTCTCAATAATACAGGTAGAGTGCATTGTTATGTCCAGTGTTAGATGTCTCTTCTGGCCTCCCTGTTTTGAGACGAGCTCTAGATCTTTTCATTCCCCGCCACTTTCCTTTCTCAGTGGGAGAACGGATCCACCCTGCTTAGGGTGACCCTGTCAGCACTGCTCCGTCCTGATCAGCGCAGAGATAGAGCTTTCACACGCGCCAGCCAGGGAGTGGACCGAGAGTCCTGCGGCTGGTGGTGTGGCGGGGGCTGTGGGCGGGACAGTCGCCTCTGGCCTGCTGTGGAACGGGGCAGGTGGCCTCTCCATGTCCGGGCACGCGCTAGGTTATAGCTCCGCGGCACCCAGACTGTCCCGTCTTCCACGCACAGCCTTAGTGCAGTGCTGCAGCAGAGAGCAAGCTTCACAGCGGGAGGCCCCGCACCTTCTCTGGTAGCAGCGACATTGGAGGCCGAGCCCTCCGTTCACCTGTAAGGACTCCGTCCTGCTGGCACTCTTGCTTTTTGATCTGCCTTTGGGACTCGCGCTAAGGAACCAGGCTCTGCTGTCCTTCTGTCGTAGGGGTCAGTCCTTTCTGAGCAGGGGCATCTCCATGGGCACTGAAGCCTGGAGAGCAGAGCCCCCCGCAGGGAGACTGTAGCGTCCTGAGCGGGGCCCACGTTGGCTCTGCCTTCGAATCTGGTGAGTAGCCTCACAAGGCGACATCACTAAGCAAACCCAGGGGCTGGGGATTTAGCTCAGCGCCACAGCGCCTGCCTGGCAAGCGCAAGGTCATGAGTTCGAGTCCCAGTACCGGAGAAAAACCAAAAAAACAAAAACGAAAACTAAGCAAACCCAGATGGGCACACGGAAGCCCGGGAGAAGCGGGGAAAGACCAGGGGAAGAAGTGTGCTCAAAGAAACTTCCCAAATCTAGACGTGGAAATGTATATCCAGAGCCCCACACAGACTACACGTGACACATTCTAATCACATTCTCAAAAGTCAAAGACAAAAGAGAGCATTTTAGAGCAGTAAGAGAAGAGTGACTGTTTCATGCAAGCAAAGCACGAAGACCGAGAGCATGCTTCTCAGGAAAGACCCTGCGGCCCTGGAAGGAGCAGAATGCCAGAAATGCAGCACGGAAAACTCGCCACCAACACTGTCATGCTCAGCACGGATGCCCTGCAGAAACGAAGGAGAAATAAAGATTTTCTTAGACAAAGACTGCGGGGCTTTACCAGTAGATTTAGTTTATAAGAAATGCTAGCTGGGCGTAGTGGTGCAAGCCTGTAATCCCAGCACACGGGAGGCTGAGGCAGGAGGATCACTGTCAGTTCGAGGCCAGCCTGGGCTACACAGTGAGTTCAAGACCAGCTTAAACTGCATAGTGACACCCTGTCTCAAGAAAGAAAACAAAAAAGAAAGAAATGCTAAAAGGAGGCCTTCAAATTGAAATAAAAAGATGTTAACAACAGGAAAGCATATGAAAGTATCAGTCTCTATAAAGATAAGAATACAAATTAAAAATATTCCCATACTGTAAAGGCTGAAGGTGAAGCAGTTTCACCTAGTATGTTAAAAGTGTTAAAAATCACTATAGCTACGATAATGTGTTCATGGATATATAGTATATAAGAGCTGTAGTTGGGGCACTGATGACAAAATGGGGGTGAGGAAGAAGTTAAAAGTGTGGAATTTTTGTATGTGGTAAAAGTTACATTTTTATCAGTTTAAAATAGATACAAGAATAAGATGTGTACCTCTCCCAAAAGGAATTAAACAAAATGTCAGTACTAAGTCCTCATATAGCAGTAATTACTTTAACTAAATACATTGAATTCTCCAGTCAAAAGACATCAGTGAGCCCTAGTGGTACATACCTGTAATCTCAGCATTCTGGAAGGCTGAGGCAGGAGAATCTCAAGTTCAAACCCAGGCTGGGCAATTTAGTAACTTAGAGAGAATCTGCCTCAAAATAAAAATAAAAATAGGCTGAGGGATGTAGCTCAGCGGGAGTCCTCTGTTCAATCATCAGTACAAAAAAAAAAAAAAAAGACCTAAGTGGCTGAATGGCTTTTTTTAAAAAGAAAAGAAAAAATTTCAAAAGAAGATAATAGGAGACTGAATGGATTTTTAAAACAGAACAAGACCAAACTATACGCTGCCTACAGGAGACTCACTCACAGACTGAGTGAAGGCATAGAAAAAATAACATCCCATGCAAATGGTAACCCAAAGAGAACGTGAGGGCTGTGCTCATATCAGAAAAAAAAAAAAAAAAACGGCCTTTAAGTCAGAAACTGTCACAAGACCTTGCCTGAAGAGCTGCTTTGTGAATTAAACATCCATGTTCATCTACTTTTGTTCCATAAAAAATTTAATGTCAAAAGCCTCCATCACAAGAGAAAATGAAAAGGCAGTTAATTCACCAGGAGGACGGAACAAGTGTAAATAGGTGTGTGCCCAGCATCAGTCGGTGCTCCAAAATATATACAGCAAATATGCACAGCAGTTTTTAAGGGTGACGTATACAGCAGTGTAATAAGAGCCAGAGTTTCAACACCGGCTGGGCCATCCAGACAGAGAACCCCAAGAGTGACCAGAAAAACCCTAAAAGGACGTAAGGGCTCCTGCGGAACATTCCACCCTGCAGCAACAGAATACTGACCCTCTTTTCTCCGGGACAGACCATGCTAGGCCACAGAGCACATCTTAATGCCTCTGAGAAGTTTGGACTCTTATTGGGGTACCTTTTCTGGCCACCGTGGAACAAGATCAGTGGCAGGAGAAAATTTGGGAATTAAACACACTCCTGAACAACCAGTGGGTCCAAGAAGAAATCAAAGCAATCAAAATATCTGGAGACCATGGAAACAGACGCACGTCACACCCAACCGTGCAGGACGTGGCCCAGGTAGCTGGAGAGGAAGTCAGTAAGGAGCCTCGAGTTGGGGGCAGTGATGCACACCTGTACCCCAGCCCTGGGCTTCTCCAGGGCGCCATCCAAATATAGTCTGTTTTGTTTTGTTTTGTGTTTTGTTTTTTGAGACAGGGTCTCACTAAGTAGTGCGGGCTGGCCTTGAACTCATTATGTAGCTCAGGCTGCCCTTGAACTTGTGGCGATCCTTCTGCCTTAGCCTCCTGAGTGTTGAGATTACAGGCGTGTGCCACCACTCCCAGCTAAATATAGTCATTCTTATAAGTATGTGAAAAAAGCTCAGAGGACCCTGTCCCATGTCATACCATACTCATGCCCAGGGCTGGCGTGCACCCGTGAGAACCTCCTTACCCCAAGAGGACCCCAGAGACCCCTTCTGGCCCGCTGTAGGGGCCAGGAGACCGATCTCCGAGTAACTAGGCCCAAGTCACTGAATGCGCTGCTGAGTGACCACAGCAGGGTTCACCTAGGTCTCCAAACCCTGAGCTCACCACAGTGAGGGTCAGGAAGGTCAAGCAGAAACAGCCAAGTACGACAGGCCCCTGGGAACTGAAGAGTTGTCCGGCGCTTTGGGCGGGAAGAATGTCAGCTGCAGAAGTGGCTCCAGCACCCAGGAGTGCCTGAGCTCTTTGAGTTGGTCTCATTGCCGAAGGGGCGGGATCTTGAAGTTTTTTGTTTGGTTGACTTTGGTGGTACTGGAGATTGAAGCCAGGACCTTCACCCTGAGCTAAATCCCCAGCGTTTAAACAATCTTGTTTATTTTGAGACAAGGTCTTGCTAAGTCACTAAGTGGCCCAAGCTCCATTTAAACTTACGCTCCTCCTGCCTGAGCCTCCCAGAGCGCCGGGGGTTATGGGCGTGCCTCGCCACATTGTCACTGAAGGTTGTTTTCCACGTTGACAGGTCAAGCTTTGTTTTGGAAAGGAGGCAGCTGAGAGGGTGGCTTTCAGGAGAGAGCTTGCAAGGGAGAAGGGAGGCGTCTTAGGGACGGAGAAGCCTGAGCAGGGCCGGGCTCAAGGACGGCAGGAGAGGTGTGTGGGAGCCGCAAGGAGTGGGAGGAGACAGGGGCTTCGGGCGGTGGGCCAGACCTGGGCGCGAGGAGCTCAAGTTTTCCATGCGCGGAGTGAGGTGCCCCAGGGCTGTAGGAGCCGTCTGGGACAGGGCAGCACCCCCGGGGCGCGGGGCGGGGGCGGCTTCTCGCCCCGCGGGGAGCGGAGCCCAGCGCCGCGAGCGAGCCACACTGTCCGAACGGGTGTTTCCAGCCGGCCTCGCGCATCTTCCGGGCGAGTTTCGTCTGCTCTTCGCTGGGCACCGGGCCGGGCATGGGCGCCCCAGGGAAGTGACGAGGCCCCGCTCCCGGGCTGCCCGGCCTCGACGCTCGGCCAGGGCGCGCGGCTGGAGGAGCACGGCCCCCGGGTACAGGTGCGCC